>NC_083584.1:6787983-7103983 GCF_027579695.1 Neoarius graeffei
TCCAGGTTAAATCACATGGCTGTGCGTGTTACCTACCATGGCACTGCTGCTGCCGTTTGCCCAGTAGGAGCCACAATACTGGGGGATGTGCTGACGTAGTTGGTGCCGTTTATGTTCTACTAGTCCCACGCCTTAGGTACGTCCTGAGAGAGAGAGGAGGAGAGTGCAAATTGAATGAACACACGTGAAATCAGATATGAAGTAAGAGTCATTATAACTACATAAACCAGAAAGGTAGAGCAAGCCAGGTGGTGATGGGCGATTCACTGAATTTCTCTTAAAAGAGGATTACGTTGGCGACAGTCGGACACGAACCTGTTTTTAAAGTGAGAATTAACTTTTCACCAGCCATTAACTCCTTTGATGCCAATGACTCAAAAATGCGTCATTACGAATGGTAACGCCCCGTGCCAATGACGCGTTATCGAGTCAATTGCGTTTTTTTATAGGGGAGGTGGGGTAATCATCTGATCTAGCTTGTGTCAAAAAAATCCAAGTTGTAATCACAAGGGAACCCATTCTGTGGGCTGCAGTAGCAGTATGAGTGTGAATATGTGATCATCTAACCTTGTCTGAAAGATGTCTGATTGACGTAAACAGCCTAGAGACTGGACCTGGCTTGCTGCTGGGTTGCTCACAGATAGTTAACACACTGCTAGCCCGATACAAAAAACAAGTCAGCGTGTATGTTGACAATCAGCTCACACTGGATCAGCAGAACATAGTGTAAATTTCGTTCCGCGACGTTAGTTTTTTTTACTATCCCTCCTGCCCCCCATGGAATACATAGCTTCTCCCTCCGCCACTTGATCAGAAAGTTTATATTACGCAGCAACAATCAAGGCGGCATTTGTTTTAGTGTGAGTGGCATGTGATCAGAGAAAAGGCGAAGAAGACGCACTGTCTATATAAGGAAAACACAAACAGCATATGTGTCAGACAGCATGACAAGATAACGCGCTAATAAGGGTGAGCCATCGAGCTACCTAAAACAATTAGGCCTATAATCAAAGACAGTTTCTGCTTGAAATGTTGCTTGTTACAAAAGGCCGATTTTCTCAGCATTTTGGTCAGAAATCAGCGTTTAGTTAAACCCACCCATGTTCTCCAGGCAATTACTAAAGAATGGAAAGAGGTACAAACAAACGTTTTTTTTTTTCTGGTGATAAGGAAAGTCTGAAGTTTAGTTTGGTATGTTTGTTGTTGACATGAACATAGAACTGAATTTTCTGTGGGTCTTGGAAAAACACTGAAATGCTCAAAAAACCCTGGCACTGGGACGTGACCAAATTTGAAAATGGCTGGCACTGAATGAGTTAAGGGGAAAAAGAAATTACAAACTGTTCGGATTAATGTTTGCATTCAGCATTATTTTCAATTCTTGAAAAAAAGAAGTAAAGTCCTACCTGCAGTGCCCAAAATTACAATGGTGTGGGTGGTCCACGATGGTCCAAGGACTTCATGCATCAGTAATGCCATTTTGATTGGGATCTGCATAAGATGGCCAGAAAGCCATGGAATGGTCATCAGTAGTCCAGGCAACATTCTAAATGCAGAAGGATAAAATACATATTATATAAAATTAATTTTGTACTCCATGAACTTTAAAACTCAAGACAATTATTTAATTATTTAAATACATCTATGCAGCCTAACACACCCAGGACCCCCAGGGGTTGAGAGGAGAAGAGACCTTATGAACGTTGAATGCTTCCACATAATGTAACCATTCCATTCCATAAATTGATAACCTATTTATGGGTAATGACTGTTTACATTAACTGTGATTTTCACATCAAAATTTAGCAATAATTCTGCTTTGGGTGCCTTATAGATCTTTCCCATACATAACTGGAGCAACCGATGGAACATGTTCATGATAGAAAACAGACAACTAATTATAAGTGATATAAATTCACTGAATTGTAAATTTCTCTCTCCCTCACTCCCTCATCCCCCCCCTCTCTTTCTCTCCCTCCCTTCCCGTGGTTCGTTAAAATGCACTTGTAGATGAGCTCTGTATCCTTACTGCATTGTATGCCATTGCTTATGTCCTTGATTGTAAGTCGCTTTGGGTTTAAAAAGCATCTGCCAAATGCCATGTAATGTAATGTTAATGTAATGCTATGTACACATATTTTGCATCTCTGACTTTGATCTTAAACGCCAACATTAACATATAGAATGGACAACATGAATATAACCTTGTGGCAGCGGGGGCGTGGTCAAGCACCGGTCTGTGACAGGAGGGCGGAGTTGGGGAAGGTAAGTGGCAGAATCGCTTCACCTGAGTGTCATTAACCTGTGTTTTGTGTGTTCTCCCCAGTAAACCGCCCTATTTAAGGAGGGAGAGCCTGTGTGACGAGACGCTGTGTGTGTCTGTCTCTCGCGCTACTTTGAAACAGTATTGTAACCCTGAAAAGTGTGGCAATAAAGCCGTTAGACAAACCTGATCTCTGTCCTGCCGTCCTCTGTACTCCACCCACACGCGATTCTCGCTACAAACCTAGATCATATGAATAGCTCTGTCAGGTAAGTAACATAAGGCCACATACACAGCACACCACATGTGTCTCTCTCTCCCCCTTGTTTGCTCCTCCTTCCTGCCCCTGTGCCTCCCATCTCTCCCCTCTCTTTCTCTCCCTCTCTTTCCGTGGTGCGTTTAAATGCACTTGTAGATCAACTATTTTCACATAATTTAATATACCATTGAATGCCCTATGTAAGCTCTACAATGGTACCAAACGTACGTTGTACATGCTCTGTCCACCAGACATTTTAACACGGTAAAGGGCGTCTGAAAGCACTTTCACTGCCCCGTCATGACGTAAAATAACAGAAAAAGGGCTCGTGCTCACCTGTACAGTTTAAGACTCGTACCCAGGTGATAGTTTAACTGTTGGGTATCCAGAGTCGAGACGGAGACGGTCGATTTGTTAGTGCGTTAGTTAGCGGTTTTGATACATTTCATAATTTCACTGTATATATTTAGAATTAGTTTTAATCACTAGTAATCATTTAGTTCTTAGATTTAGTAAATAGGTTAGTTTTTTTGTATTTCATAGTGTAGTTTTGTCACAGTGTTTAGTTTTAGATAGTTGTACAGTTGTAAATAATAGTAGTTCTAGTGATTCAGTTGTTGTAATAATAGTAGTAATCGTAGTTTTAGTGTAATATAAGGCGAATAGTTAGGTGTAGCTTTCCATCGATTCGTCTCTGAGGTGAGTAAAAAATTAAACTATTTTTTTATCTCATTATAAAGAATGAGTTGACGTTGTTGTCAAAGTGAAGGTTTTGAAAACCTACGTTTAGACGGAGGATAAAACTATTGTGTTCAGCTTGGATTTCAATAATTGCCAACTCTATTTATTCACAGCGATCCGATATTGTCTCTATAAACATTTAAGATGTCCACAGCGATAGCCACCATTGTATCAACGCATTCGTTGGCGGTTAGCCAACTCTGTTACTGTATGCTAGCCTGACTAGCTAATGTCCAGCAAAGAGGGCACGCGCGCACCCCACCTTTCACCCGTAGTTACATTCGATCCAAGCCGTAGTAACCTACTGAGAATATTGACGGCTGTGAGTTCAACAAATCTGCTTGTTAGTCACCCTGCCTGGCTCCCTTAAAATGAAAAACCATTTGAATTTAAAACCCTAAATAAGTGGTAGCCCTACACAACAGAACACAGATGAAGCCAACGGTTATCAAAGGGGTAAATGGCTATCGGAGCCACCCCGGGGACATGTCGGTCCATGCTACGTTGTTATCGACGTCTTAAATATTCTACTTAAGCTTAAGAAAATGAACTTACCGATCTGAAACCTGTCATTGTCCATCATCCATCAACCTGTATAACACATTACAATTGATAAGGCATTAGCGACAGCCCGAGGCTAGGCCTGTAGCTGGCTACTGGCTTGTTGCCATGTGATAACTCTGCTGGCTAGTTACTCAGCCACGTGGTGTTGATTCGACATTAAACCACCGACCATCGTAGAAATTACACAATACAACAATATTACATTAGTGGATTGTTTCCAAATTCCGTCTACGTGTTATTGCTTACACAACTAAATAATAAGCATACTTTACCGTTTGGCTGAATAGGATGCCGTTATGCTTAGTTCGCCTCTGGTTGATGGTCCGCCTGAATTTTGACGAAAAATCCCCAATTAAAATTTACCACAGTAATATATTAACAGTGCTGAGGTTACATGTAGGCTAATTGAAGGATAATCAACAGAACTTACCGTTTCAATGGTTCAGAAGCTGCTTTGTGCGCTGCCTGAGCATAGGCTCGTGTCTGACTGTCGCCAACATAATCCTGCCCAAGAATGAGATGCACGACGCACTAAGCACTGACTGTACACTTCAACCTCGCGCCAGATGATGATGCGTCATACCTGATCTAACCAATCGCACATTTCCCTGATCCCCAGTAGCAAGAAGTGGAACTTGCGCACTCAAGCAAGCAGTGCAAAAAGTGCCACCAACAGTGAAAAAACATTTTCGGTCACCAGCATTCTCCATACAAAACAGATATGCATGTTGACCGAATATTTAACCCCTTACATTCCAGGGATTATTCAACAATGGTTTTAAATTGCTAAGGCCGAACCACAAAGGAGATATTCATGAAAAAACCTCAGCTGTCCCACTTTACCAGTGGTCCCACTTTACCAATGTTCACCCCAGTGTATAACCTATATATAAGTATATTGTATACTAGTAGGCCAAGCTAGCACACAGACAGAAATAGGCTGTTTTAAACACGATGTGAATCTCAATTGAAATTATGAAAAGTGCATTAAACATAAATGTTGTCATATTACAGTGTATGTCTGAAGGAATGGGATTGGAATGGTGCTGCCTATGATGATAGTCCTATAGCCCAAATTTGATCTGCTTACAGGAACATGGCATCCAGGAGTTATTGGACTAAACGCAGACGCACATTAAGAATCCTTCAGTCTTTTGAGTCACATTCTGACAATGGAGGAGATATTTTGGATGCTGTTGACCGTGACATCAGTCAGGCCCCGAATGACAGTGCTGAGGAGGAAGACGATGTTTTCATGGACTGCACAAGTTCATTTGATGACTGTAACGATAAGAGAGTTGATGGCATGACCTCAGATGGTGACTATGAAGACAGTGACTCAGAGGATGTTTGTGAAACTGATGAAGATAGTGAAGATGAATGTTCAAAATTGACAAATGTTCTTTGTGACTGGGCTCTGAGGAACAATGTGCCACAGAACACCTTTTCTGATCTTCTTAGTGTGCTACAGGAGTTCCATCCAAGCCTGCCAAAGCAAGCTCGAACCCTGCTAAAAACAGCTAAAATAGCAGCCAATGTAAAGAACATAAAAGGAGGGGAGTATTTACACATTGGCATTCTCAAATACCTCCAGACAATCGGAACAGATGCTCTCCACAATGTTAGTGAGATGATTAATTTACAAGGTTTGCCATTATATAAGAGCTCAGCTTTGCAGTTGTGGCCAATCTTGGGCAAAGTGCCATTTGATAAGGATCCCTTTGTCATTGGAATGTTTTGTGGCAAGACAAAGCCTCTAGATTTAGAGGAATATTTGCATGATTTTGTGGAGGAGGTAGCACAGCTTGAGAAGGGGTTTCACATGGCTGGAAAGACCTTCTTTTTAAGAATTGACTGTTTCGTCTGTGACGCTCCCGCGAGGTCATTTCTAAAAAACATCAAAGGGCACAATGGGTATTTTGGATGTGAGCGTTGCACTCAAGAGGGAGTCTATGTCCACAACCATATGACTTTCCCTGAGAAGACAGCTGTGCCTCGCACAGATGACCAGTTTTTGAGAAAAGTGGATGAGGACCACCACAAGGGCGACTCCCCCCTTACTCGAATTAATCTAGGCATGATAACAATGTTCATCCTGGATTACATGCATCTTGTTTGTCTAGGCGTCACTCGAAAACTGATGCGTTTTTGGATGAAAGATTTGTCGTGTAGGCTGGGTTCTCAGGCAGTGATGGCGATCTCTGCAAGACTGGTACAGCTAAGACAACACATCCCAATTGAATTTCAAAGAAAGCCAAGAAGTTTGTCAGAAATTGACAGATGGAAAGCAACTGAATACCGCCAGTTCCTTCTTTATACAGGCCCAATTGTTTTGCAAGGCATCCTTCCATCTTCCCAATACACCAATTTCCTAAATCTCTCCATTGCCATGTACCTCATGCTCTCCCCTGCTCTCTGCAAATACTATTGTGACTTTGCTGACGCTCTAATGTCTCATTTTTTGAATGAATTTGAACAATTATACGGAGCAAATGAATTGGTGTACAATGTGCATAATTTATGCCATCTAGCTGATGATGTGAGGAGATATGGAGCATTGGATGGAGTATCAGCCTTTCCATTTGAAAACTACATGAGGAAATTAAAAAAAGTTTGCAGGAAACCCCAATTTGTCTTACAACAACTACACCGGCACATCACATTGGAAAGAGCCTTTATGAAACCCAGAAAACTCAAAAACTCAAAGACAATACTGAAAATCAAACATACATGTGGACCAACAATTGCCACCTTGCCTCACTGCACCCAATACAGAAAGGCGGTTTTTGAACTTTTCAGTGTTGCCACAACTGTTGGTGACAACTGTGTCATGGCTCAAGGCAATCTGGGACTTGTACAGAACATACTCTGCGATGAGAGAACACAAAAAACGTACATCATTTTTAGGAGGTTTTTGAAACTAGAGTCACTGTTCTTCAGCCCCATGGACTCAAAGGACATTGGCTTTTATAAAGCCAGTAATCTAGAAAATACAGATCAAATGTATCGCTTGTCAGATGTCACCCAAAAGTATGTTTTGATACCAATGACATCAGAGTGGGCAGCCATTCCTCTCCTCCACAGTAATTAGCCACCCCCCCACCCCCACCTGACAGTTTTTTTTTAATCTTTTTTTTATTATTATTATTTTTTTACTTTCAGGCCAATCATGTATTTTGTTGTGGAGTTCCTTGACAACTCTGTTGGGATTGTAAGCAACAGCTGGACTAATGGTGACAATTCGATGACCTTCTGGCCACCTTATGCAGATCCAAATAAATTTTAAAATGGCTCTATTAACACATGCAGTCCCTGGACCAGCGTGGACCACCCACACCATCACAGTTTTGGGCACTGCAGGTAGGACTCTCCTTTTTTCAAGAATTGAAAATAATGCTGAATGCAAACATTAATCTGAACAGTTTGTAATTTCTTTTTCCCCTTAATGGTTGGTGAAAAGTTTATTCTCACTTAAAAAACAGTTTATCCATTTTTCCACAGGGTTACAACAGGAATGTCAGAAGCAGTGATGCCTGATGAATTGATATGGTATATAAATTTGGGTCTGACAAACTTTTGCCTTTACAGATGACTATGAAAAGGCGAGAAAAAAGGCCAAAATGGCAGAAACACATTTAGCTGTCGCCAGTGAGCCTGAGGAGTTGGAGAGATGCCAGCGTTCAAGACAGTAAGTTTGAGTTGTGCCACTGTAGAAGACATTGGGTTAAATTGTGCCAATTATTGAAGTAGATGATGATAATTCTGTCAGGACCATTAAAGTCTGAACACTCTTTATTGAAAAGTTATGAATTAGATTTGGTTAGGCTTTGTTCAGAGGAGCACCGTGAAAAAGCAACCAACCAATTTAAGATTTGGAGAGCAAACATTCCCCTCATTAATTTAAGCAATAAGCCACGAGAGGCCGTGGGTTTACGCTTGATTTACAACGGCTGGGGAGTTGGAGCACGACGCCTATGCCATGTTATTCACAACAAGGAGCTGGGTAGGTAAATTATGAATGAGAAAACAAACAACTAAAGTTATCCTGTTTCTTTGTGCAGACCAACGAAACGTTACATCACCCTGCCTGAGCCTGGACCAAGTAGACCATTGCCACCAGTTCCACCAGCAGCGATGAACCTGACTCTTATGAGCCCACCCCCACCACCTTCACCAGTGAGGCAGCCATCATTGTCCTCATGTAGGTTATGCACATTTACACATTTTCCCCATAAACTCTAGGCCTATAAATCTCCCTCATGCACACACAAAGAAATGTCTTCTTTAATATCTGTGTGAATGACTGTAGTCGCATCAAAAGACAATTCTCTGAGGCACAGTGTAACAGAAACTTTTTTTTCTCATCTTTGCAGCAAGTTCACACTCAGGCCAAGCCCATCACATGGACACCCAGCTGTTGAGCCCACCTCAACTAGACCCCGAAGCCGTTTGTTTTCAGGATAATGGCTGGCTGATGAAATTATTGGCTGGCTAGCTGACTCAGCCAAAACCTTAATGGCTGCTGCAGCCACCAAAATGTTTATGGCTACAAATGGCTGATACTGGACGTCACTGTGTGGCATATATCCGGGCGAACGGATCAAACAAATGGGGGGAATAAATAGCAAATTACCACCGGTCCCCTGGTCTCTTACTTCATTGTAAATATAAATCTAGCAAGATTGTAGTTCAATGCTAATAATAAGCTAATCTGGATTGTTCGAGGAAGGCATCTAGCTATCTACTCTCACTAACAATGACCAGTGAAGGACTGGCAGCTATCTTACTATGATGAAAGTAGAGTGGTGGAGTACTTTTTTTTTATCAATCTCGAAGTATGTGAATAGGGTTGCCACATCTGAGTTGTAAAAAACCGGGACACATCGGTCGGCGGCCGCGCCTGCGCGCACGTACGAGCGCGGGGGTTGAGGGCTGCGGACACGCACATCTACGATGCCTTATGCCTTATGTGAATGTTCACGTTTAAAAATAAAACAGTTCAACTGGTCCAGTTAGGCGTTTAGTTAAAATTCATTATGTCTTCTTAACCCTTAAATGGGCACTACCACAAATATTATTACAAAAAATAATTTCATATAGGAATGATCTTATTTGGACGCCAATATTTTTTTTTAACAATATTTTTTTTTTCTTTTTGACAGGTACCGGATCTTCTACTTCATTCTGTCCGACTCCCTCATCGTCTGTCTCTCCTCCCATTCCGTTTCCAAATCAAAATAATACAAATATAATCAATATAATTTCTCTCAGTCTGCTTCGTTGTTGTTTTAGCCTTTTCTCTGGAGAACTGAACTTTAAAAGTTAGACTACCGTATCATACCAAATAGCCCTAATCCTTTGTTTTAATCACAAGAGAGAGGTGCTATGTTATTGGGACAACTGATTTATTCATTTCTCACGCCAGTGTTCAGGCATTCTTTTTTGATATATTTAATGATTTATTTAATGATTCATTTATTGATGAAATTGGCCCAGGCTTTAGAACCAGCCTTTATCAGAATCAGAACATAGGAAGTAGACAGCCAGCCTACTCGTGCACCGACCAAGGGAACTCTCACCTATTGTTTGGTATTACGGTATTCCAGTATCTTTGATTTCACGCGGCCGCCGTTGTATTGACCACGATCACCTAGCAACGGCGACTGGCTGCGTGCGCAAACATTCGGTGAGGCCGCACAAGTAGCTGCCTACAATATGCCCGCTTACGTGAAAACTATTAATATGTTAAGTGGCTGCGAGAAACATTAATGATTTGTGTTTCTTTCAATGGGGGATAATGTGAGGAAGTAAAAAACCAGGACAAAACGTGTCCCGGGAAGGTTATTCCATTTTCCTGGACATTTTCCACAAAAAAACCGGGACAATCCCGGAAAAACCTGGACGTGCAAACAAACAAAAAAAAATACCTTTACACTTTCCCTCAGCAGCGGCAAAGAATGCAGCCATCTCGTCGATATCGGAGTCGATTGATGCTCTGGGTGGGTTCCCGGGTTCCCCAGTGTATCGTGGTAACGGTGTGAGGGGCGGGAAGCCAGACAGGTAGTCACAACGGCAAGCTTGTGGTGGCTCTCTGTGCTGTGATATCAGTTCTAAATCTCTACAGTGTATGCCTATACGTCTCTATTGTGTTACTACTAGTGTGTACAGTTGATCATGTTTGTGTCACTTTTCTTGTAGCTCATGATGTGGATAAACCCATTATTTGATGTACACAATTCTTAGTGGCTCAGCCAAATTTTATTAGATAGCGGCTCAAATTGGCTTACAAAATTATTGGCTGGCGGCGGCTCAAATTCTAAATGGCGGTTTTAGCGGCGCCTGGCGGCGGCTTCGGGGTCTAACCTCAACCCCTCCCAATTCACCCCCCTTTGAGGCAGCCATCATCATCCTCAAGTAGGCATTATTTACAACTTTTTCCCATACCCCACGCCCCAACACACACACACACACACACACACTCAAAAGATATGTATCATCTTGTTTAGTGTGACTGACTGCAACCACGTCAAAAACAATTTTGTTTGACACATGTGTAACAGTTTTTTTCTCATCTTTGCAGGAAATCCATCTGAACAAGTGGACAACCAACTTAGTCCACCCCTCCCTATTTACCCACCTGCAAGGCAGCCATCATTATCCTCAGGTAGGTTATGCAGATATACCTTAAGTGTTCAACTGGTATTGAGTCCAAAACTTTTACTGCTATTGCATCCATCAAGCCACTTAAATGTCCCTATAGCTGTCTATATCAGACTTAACTTGGATTGAGAATTGAGCTCTGATGGACAGTGAAGCAGTGACTGAAGTTATTTTGGATGTAGACAGTTCTAAAAATAGAAATGGTTTGATGGATTCAAGATCAGTTAGGAGTTTGGAGAAAACTGGAGGGTCTTTTTTATTGCATATTCATCCGTTTGTACACATTTTATATTTTTCCCCTTACATTCTGTATTATTTATCATAGCTCATTGAAAATTGGTGTTCATTCGTCTATTCGCATTTGGATACAAAGCAAAAGACATAAATCATGATACCTTTTGAAAAATCTTTAGAAAACATGTTAGCATGATAGCACTATCCTGACTGTAAGCTTCTCTCACGCACAAAAGCCACTCAGTTCAGTGTCTTTTTCCTTTCAGGCCTTGAGAGATATTTGGTCTCTACGCTGGAGGAGATTAAGGATAGGCTGTCTGCATTGGAGCGGACGGTGACAATGTTGGCCAGATCAGGCAGCAACAAACACGCAAAGCTGCCAGACAACTTGGAGCTACCTCTCCAGAACTTCCAGGACCTCAATGGACTGGAGGAAAAACTGGAGGACAGCCCCTACCAAAAAGAATTGGTATGTATATTGGTTTCTAAGTTGCAGCCCCTTTAAGTTCTTTGAAAAGGTATTATAGTAAAGGTCTGAGGCGAATTCCTCTCTATGATCAAGAAGTTATAAGTGATGATATATGGAGTTACCTTAACTGATGGCGTGTGTTATGATGCTTTTGAAAAATGTGCACAAGTGGGACTTTTGATTCAGTAGTTTGTGTTGTATCAGCTTGTTTTTTTATGTCCACATTAAATCTATGAAAATGGCTTATAATGTCCATTATTGTGGGAGCAGATGAGCTAATCTTTACTTTTCTTTCCTTTAGACTGCTTATCTGGGGACAATTGGTGGTGCCACTGTCTAGGCCACAACCAGGAGGGTCCTGGCCACCGTTTTCGGCCATTCATTGGCCATGACCATCAATTGGAATGGGTGCAATGACAAAAGGGCATTCCGGGACCTAAAATTAAAGAGGGTAGTTGTAGGTAAGTGTTTTTTTTTTTTTTTTTTTTTTTTTTTAAATCTCCTACGATAAAATTGGCTGATCATCACTCTTTGACTGGCACTTAAGACACTGGATTCTCTTCATCTACAAATTGGATTCCAAAGTGAAATTTTATTTTGTGAATAACAAAATAATTTGCCGTCACATTTTTAAAAATCTGTTGCATGTATCAAATAAATGAATACATATTTCCCACGAAACAATATTTTTTCCTCCATCTTATGTGTAGATTGAATGTTTAAAAAGTGTTTTGTTTTATTCACAAAAATTCCAATTGTCCCAACTTTTTAGAATCTGTCCTGTACAATGTGCATTTTAAGTAATTCCTACTGTGCTTGTTCTCTGTTTATCTAGCACCCTGGTCCATATTGCACTCACTCTTCCAGTTTTAAACTAAACAAACTGCTAAAATTACACGCTGGACCTTTGAAATGAACTTCAAATCAAATATATCAAAAGTGCTGATTTTGCAAATAACCAAACATTCCTCTTATCTTGAAAACATTTTGCCCATCTATACAGATGCTGTTAGGAGAGGCTCAATGGACTCCCCACCAGCAGCACAGATTGAGGACGAGGTGAAGGTGTGGTTCCGGAATGCCCGAGATAGGGCGGGTGGCCGTAGGCAGCGGTACATTCGAGTTGCAGCACAGGACGTTTAATGTGTGTGTGTGTGTTAGTGGTGGAAGATATTCTTTACTTTTGAATGACAACCTCACTGGGATGTTAACCTATATACGCACCTGTCAATTTACAGAGGTGTGCAAAAGCGTTTGATGAACTGTATGTATTTGTTCAAATTTTATTTATTCATTTATTTATTTATGTGAAATTATTTATTAAAACTTGGACTCTGAAATTTTGGCTATTTCACATTTTTTAAACATTATTATGTATTGTCAGAAACACAATAAATAATAAAACACTATAGAAATTACTATTCAAACACACACATTTTGATATTGTATGGGTCTAGGAAGGACAAAGTATTTATCAAGTCAATTATAGAATTCTTTAAATAATCTATACATTTTTTAAGTTTTTGTGTGCACACATTGTAGAATGAAATATCATAAATATTAATATATATAAAAATATCAATGTGTGTTTTCTGTGGGCCAGGAGAGGGCTATGCTTAGGGCAGAGTGAGGGCAGCCCATTCAGGACCTGTGTGGGCTTATTTAGGGCTAGGTGTGGGCTGCCCGTATGGGGCCCATACTGAGGGGCCAGTACTTTGCCAATGAGCAAAGCCTCACGGGCCCTGTGCGGGCAGCCCGCAGGGGGCCCCTAATATGGCCCATGGTGGGCCCAAAGGGGGCCTGCACGGGCTTGCTTGCTGGGACCGTTTATACAACGGCAACTGTAGTTACCCAGCGATTTCGCTTCCCTAAACATTTTAATTGCTGATAGACAGTTTATCCTCCTGAGAACCAACCCATAGGCTTGTGTCCTCTGTAGTTAACATTTGTTTTATGTGCACATCCTCTTACTCTTTCAAGCTATTCACTTGAATCCTGGTGTTTTGTAAAGTGTGCATCCTTTTTTTTTTTAAAAAAATCTAAATTGTAAGTTTTTTTAACCCTACCTAGTAAGGAAATCACAACAAAAGAGAAATTGAGGGACATTTTTTCTTGGTTCCCAGGAGGATATGTAGACAGATGACCAACACTCATTACTACCATCAATCGTCAGTAAACTGGAAAAGTATTGAATGAAGAGTAATGGTGGTAATGACCGTTGGTAACCTGTCTCTTAAATGTGTAGTAGGGGATGGAAGCAATTTAACACCATCTACATGTTTGCCGTGCTCTGATTTTCTTTTATTGACCAGGAAAATAATCTGTACCTGCCAGTTATGTATGTAGACCTAACCTTTTATTCATTTGTTGTTCACCCAGGATTTTGCATGCAAACGAATGAAGACGACCATGGTCGTCAAAGGAAGTTTAGCCCCTGCTTATATCGTACAAATCCTGTAGTTGAAAAAATGCACCAGCAGCCATTTAGCCTTATGATACATGAGAGCAACGACAAAAACAGCACAAAGCGCTTGTCGTTCTGGCACGCATTTTTGAAGATGTCTGTGTAAAAACCAGAATGCTGGATTTACCAGAACTTGCTTCTGTTAAAACTTCAGCGACATTTGAAGCTGTTGACAGGTAAGAATGAGGTAAGAATTTATTCTTTAAATTGTAAAACGGTGTGCCAGTTTGCTGAATCTGTATACCTGTTAAACAATCTAGACTGGAAGTGTGTAGTAATATGTATAATATTATAAATACCTTTGTAACTTTTATAATTACAAAATGAGCACTAATGCATATTTTCAGTGAAAATGACATCCCCTGGGCCAACATGGTTGGGTTTGCAAGTGACAATTGCAACACCATGATTGGCAGGAAAGATTCTGTTTTGATCAGGCTCCAAGCAAAAAGTCCCAAGATTTTTAGGTATGTTTCATGTGTCATAAGTTGATATATTTTATATTATATATATAAAAACATGCACCAAAATTTTATCAGAATAGTACTCCAGTACTGTACTTATTCTACTGTTATTTCTGTTTCAGCATTGGCTGCATTTGCCACTTGGCAAATCTTTGTGTGAAGGCCGGTGTGAAGGTGCTGCCATTTAAAGTAGATGACCTTCTGGTGGATGTGTTCTACTTTTTCCACCACAGCTCAAAGTGCATTCAGAACATCAAATAATTTTTTACTGCTTTGCTGTGCCTCCCACAGAGCAATGCAGATAGTGAGAGGGCTTTTTCATTGGTGAGGAAAATTCATACGGAGTACAGAAAAAATATGGCTGCAGACACATTAACTGCATATCTGCAAATTAAAATGAAGTGTGATGAGGGGCTACAACTGCTACTCGAGCAGTGATATTATAGCTAGTGCCAAATCTGCAACATCTTTGTACAGCAAAGAACACTCCAAAAAGGAATGAGATTCAAATTCTTGTTATAAATTACTGGGAAGATTTTCAACTTAACTTCATTACTTATTAATATTTTCACTTACCCTTGTTTAGATTATATATTTGATGTGGTTCAGTCATGTTTAGTTGACTTAATATTGATTTAATATTAATACATTTTATTTGCAAAATTTACATCAATAATTCTGGTGTTACTGATACAATGTATATTAAATAATTAAGTTTATAGTTCAGTCAGTCATTCGCTTTAGTAGATAATTGTTTACTTGACTGTACATATAGTCCTTTTTAATTCAGTTGTTTTCTCTGGGATCTAAAATTTCTTTTTATTCAGTACATGCTTATTTGATCCCTCTAACTTGATTACTACTTACTTAGGCCCTTGGCTCCCTGCGGAGCATAGGCCACGGACAACCTCTCTCCAGCAATTGGTTTCAGTTGTCCGTGCTTCGGTAACAATGAATTGAACTGGGTGGGTTGTTAGCCCATCGCAGTAGGTTTTTTCTAGAGTTTTCCTTCTCTGAGCCATTGCCTCGTTGGCCTAGATCCACGAGGAACTAGTTTCCAGGGTGTACCACTAGGAGGTGAGGTTGGCTGGGATGCCCTACGGTTCATCGGCAGGCTACTTGATTTCACTCTTCGCCCGGTATAAACTAGGCTAGCCGACCCTCACAGCACTGGCTGTACTGCAAGGCACATGGACACCCCTTACACCCCCCCTAACTTGATGCAGTGTGATAAATATGCCTATTCAGGGTGGCCGCGGGTCCTTAAAAAGTCTTAAATTTAATTTTCCTAAAATAAGGCCATTAAAAAGTCTTAAATTGTCTTAAATTTCAAACCCCATGGTCTTAAATTTTCAATCTTAAATTTATGGAGATTTTACTCAGTCATATCGTTAAAATGTGGTATACTTTGGATGGGGAAAAAGTTTAATCGTTTTTGATGCTCACAATTATACCGCGCAGGCTCCGAATCCACCGGTTGCTAGACACACGTGTGCTTGACAACCACTCAGTGCCTGATCTGTTGTGTAAGTCCTATCATGAGAGAGAGAGAGAGCAGCCCCGCCCCTCTCTGCTCCCTGAGTGGAGCCCCTCCCCTCTCTGCTCCCTGAGTGGAGCTCGTCACCTTGGTAACGGTGCTCAGGTGCAGGGAAGAGACACAATATGACAAGCAAAGAGCGCTTTTTCTCAGAGTTCCCTCTCCTCGAACAATGGGGATTTACACGAAAACAAAAGGAGCTATTCACAAAATTATTTCACATTGAGTGCTACAACCCAGCTAGCATGTATATAGTGGACCACTGGTGGCTTTTGGACGGCAAGCCGTCGGTGGTATGCCAGCCGTGGTCCGAAGTCGGGCCGCTGGCTAGCACAAATCACAGCTCGGGGCGTGAGTGGCTTTTGGTTGGCGCCCCGCGATGGTGCGCGAGGATTCGAATCCACTGCGCAAGACAGTGGCGGCTCGCCATCCTTGGACCGCTGAAGGACCGCTACCCATAGACTACAACGGACGGAAGAACCAGCCACAACTTAATAGGACTAGGTAAGTACACCATCTTCTTATCTCTTCTAAAATTATCATATACAAAAACTATAGTAAACGTAATGCTAGCCTACACTTCAAAACTTCGTGAACTGTTGTGGTATGACATTTCTGACAGCAAGACAGAGACAAACTCATTCATTAGGACTCGTTCAGAAAACGGACATAATGGCTTACCATAGTTTGACATAATTAGCCAACGAAGGATAAATAAAGTAGCCTACATATCACCCTTGTATATGCACCTGGGGTGAAGTGTTTTTATTCACATATGAGAAAGGGGGGAAATTACTTTGGCTATCCGAAAGTGTACTCGCCTGTATTAAGACACCCTCTGCCCCTTGGCTGTTCTGTCCACGAAACTTTACTTAATTACACTAAACTTCACCTCAATAATGGTAACCTCTACCTCAGTAACTCTCCTTTACCTCAGTAAGGCTAAACTTTACCTCATTATTGCTAACCTTTATGAAATAACACTTTTTTTGCCTCAGTAACACTAACATTTACCTCAGTAATGCTGTGTTATCTTAATCCTAACTTTTATTTAATAACACTAATTTTTACCTCAGTAACACTAACCTTTACTCAATAACACCAACATTTACCTCAGTAATGCTAAGTGTTATCTTAATAATGCTAACCTTTATTTAATAACACTAATTTTTACCTCAGTAACACTAACCTTTACTCAATAACACCAACATTTACCTCAGTAATGCTTAATAATGCTAACCTTTATTTAATAACACTAACTTTTACGGGGCGGCACGGTGGTGTAGTGGTTAGCGCTGTCGCCTCACAGCAAGAAGGTCCTGGGTTCGAGCCCCGGGGCCGGCGAGGGCCTTTCTGTGCGGAGTTTGCATGTTCTCCCCGTGTCCGCGTGGGTTTCCTCCGGGTGCTCCGGTTTCCCCCACAGTCCAAAGACATGCAGGTTAGGTTAACTGGTGACTCTAAATTGACCGTAGGTGTGAATGTGAGTGTGAATGGTTGTCTGTGTCTATGTGTCAGCCCTGTGATGACCTGGCGACTCGTCCAGGGTGTACCCCGCCTTTCGCCCGTAGTCAGCTGGGATAGGCTCCAGCTTGCCTGCGACCCTGTAGAAGGATAAAGCGGCTAGAGATAATGTGATGTGATGTGACTAACTTTTACCTCAGTAACACTAACCTTTACTCAATAACACCAACATTTACCTCAGTAATGCTAAGTGTTATCTTAATAATGCTAACCTTTATTTAATAACACTAATTTTTACCTCAGTAACACTAACCTTTACTCAATAACACCAACATTTACCTCAGTAACGCTAATCTCTAATTTATTAACACTAAACTTACTAATTCTTCATTACCCTAACTGACAATCAGTTTTGCATGTAGATTGATGTAGCCTTTGCTAGGCAAACCTGTCCGACTTTTTAAAAATGAAGGCAACTTTATTGGTTAATAGATGACAGATGGGGTTTAACATTTGTCCTGTGACAAAAAAAAAAGTTTCAGGTCAGCACAGCAACTTTCCTCGCCTTGGCTGTCCATGGTTGTTAGCCTAGCTATCATAGCTATCGCCCCGATATTGTTTTGTTTCTGGAGTTCATGTCTGCATCCGCTGGTGTTTTGAGGCAGCTACTGCAACTGATGTGTAGACAACATCGGGGTTCCCGCGGGGTCTTAAAAACCCTTAAAACATTGAATTGAAGCGTTTGGAAATGATACAAATGCCAGCCAGTGTCAGTGTATTGCCAGCAGTGATTTGTTCTACAGGCTACTAGACGTGAACGAGTATAAAATTATAAAGAAGGAAGAACAGGACTAGGCATGTAAACCTGTTCACTTTACCACAGAAATTTTAAGGAATAATAGGGCTGTGACTTTACTCACTCCTTACACCAACTCTTCTTCAATGTCGTGCACCGAAATATCACAGTATCACAGTATCAATATTTCAGGTAGGCCTTCTTCTACCGGCAGTTATGCAGTAAGCTGTAACCAAAACACGACATATGTATTTGACAGAATTTAAAATATACGCCACTCAACATGATCCCAAATGCTGATTCACATATTTAATGTTTATGAACGTAGTAAAAAGAAACGTATAAAAAAACATTTTGTGAACCTAGGTGATGAGAGAGAGAGAGAGAGTGTGTGTGAGAGAGAGAGAGAGAGAGAGAGAGAATGTTGATGCAGCTTTGTAATAAGACAGATGGTGATATGTTGTCTCTTTTCCCTTTACAGGTCACCAAGAGTACAAGTCTGTAAGGTAATTTGGGGTAATTTAAGGTAATAGGCAACACTTGTGGCGCAATGTCTAGTTACTGGAGTAAGAGAAGAAGGATTGCTAAAGGCGTTGAATCAGACTTACTGAGTATAGGCCTAACTTCTTCAGCAGAGTGTGGGGGGGAAGGGGTGTCATATGAAGTGACTGAGGTCCAATTTACTCATGGGGGCAGTGGGGTAGAACCCCTACCAGGACATAGTGCCCATTCAGGACAGAGCAGTGGTGGAGTTAGTGAGCAGGTCCATTCAGGACAGAGCAGTGGTGGAGTGAGTGAGCAGGTCCATTCAGGACAGAGCAGTGGTGGAGTGAGTGAGCAGGTCCATTCAGGACAGAGCAGTGGTGGAGTGAGTGAGCAGGTCCATTCAGGACAGAGCAGTGGTGGAGTTAGTGAGCAGGTCCATTCAGGACAGAGCAGTGGTGGAGTGAGTGAGGATGAACAGTCCAGTGAACATGCACATGACAGTGATGGCAGTGAGGAAATCTGTTCTTCAGGCGAAGACACACGAAGTCACCTTGCTCAGTGGGCAGTTAGGAGAAGGATAAGCCATGCTGCTTTGGCAGATTTATTATCTTTTCTCTCTGGAAAATTGCATGGCTTGCCAAAAAATCCTAGAACGTTACTAAAAACAAAAACCACGTATCATGTTAAAAATATTTCAGGCGGTAGCTACTATCATTTTGGCTTCGATCATGGCATTTCCTCTCATCTTGCTAACAAAAAAACTCCTTTGACTTGCCCGTCTTTAACAATCCAAGTGAACATAGATGGCCTGCCCCTCTATAAAAGCTCAAATGCACAGTTCTGGCCTATTTTAGGGCTCATTGAGTGTTTTGAGAATCGGGTACAGACAAACAGGGAGCCATTTGTTATCGGGATCTACTTTGGAAATCAGAAACCTACAACACTAGAGTTTCTAGATGAGTTTGTCAGTGACGCACGTGTTCTTGAGAGAGATGGCTTTTTTTACCAGGGTGCTTCTATCGCTATAGCATTGTCAGCAGTGGTCTGTGACGCGCCTGCACGGGCATTTATCCGAAGGTCAAAGGGACACACTGGGTTCTACAGTTGTCACAAATGCCATCAAAAGGGAGTGACATACCAAGGAAGAATGACCTTTCCACAATCAGATGCACCACCTAGACTGGACAGCGAAACATTTGATGAGTTTAGTGATGAGCAGCATTTCACAGGATTTAGTCCATTCAATCTTTTGTCAGTTGGGATAGTCACACAGTTTCCTCATGACTATATGCATGTGGTGTGCTTAGGGGTAGTGCGGAAACTGTTATACTTCTGGATGAGGAAGCCATTGCACACTCGAGTAGGTACAGCTGTCGTGCAGGAGGTGTCAACTACGCTTTTGGGTTATCGCTCATATTTCCCCATTGAATTCAACCGGAAGCCCCGAACTCTTACTGATTTTGAGAGGTGGAAAGCTACTGAGCTTCGCTCATTCCTGCTATACACTGGGCCAGCTTGCTTAAAGGGCAGAGTACCAGCAGCAATTTACAACAACTTCATGTTGCTGTCTGTGGCCATGACTATTTTACTTAGTGTATCTTTAGTGGGAGATTATGCTGACTATGCACACAGTCTACTCTTGGCATTTGTGAAACACTGCAACCAACTGTATGGTAGGGAGTACATTGGGTACAATATGCATGCCTTACTCCACCTCAGTGAGGAAACAAAGACATATGGAGCGTTAGACAACATATCCTGCTTCCCTTTCGAAAATTTCCTCGGCCAGCTAAAAACAACGATCCGGAAACCCAACAAGCCCCTAGAGCAGGTCATTCGTCGCTTGTCTGAAAAAAGGTTTAAGTCCAGTGAGTGTCTAAGTATCGAGTCAGGCTTAACAATGGAACATTACAGTGGCCCTGTACCACCGCATCTTACTGCCATAAAACAATTTAAAAGAATGCATGTTCAGAGGGTCATCATTCAGGTCTCAACAAGTGACAGTTGTGTGGAGTTAGCGGGGGGAAGGATAGTGGTCATCGAAAACATCATAGTTGACAACAAGGCAGAAGTGCACATAGTGTTTAGGTCCTTCTCAAAGCTCTGCAACCTCTTTGACTACCCACTCGAGTCATCTGAAGTTGGCATCTACCATCTGTCTGCCCTGACACCTCAACTGCATCACACTCTAGCTGCACACATAGAGAGAAAATATGTCCTCCTTCCAGTTAAGGATGGCTTTGCTGGGCTACCAATGTTGCATCAGTAGGATTGCTGTTTTTTATGTTGGTGTAAGTGTTCAAATCACAATTTTGTTCAGGTGATATATTCAGGTTTCCCATCTCATTTAGGAAATGCTGTAGCTGTAGGAATTGATTATTAAGATGCCTTGGCAAGCCCACTTAAGTGTAACTATTTCTTCTTTCCACAGAAATGTATGTAGTCGTTTCCTTCCCCGCGGAGGGCTTGTTTTTTGTGGTGCCTGTTTCATGGCTCATAGAAGATAAATGTTACTGGCCTCCCTTTAAAACGCTGGACAAGGTAAAAAAGGCTGCCCTACAAAATGAAACCCCTGACCCCAACTGTTGGACACTTCATCCAGTTGAGGTGCTTAAAGTTAAAGGTAGGCTCGGTTGTATATTTAAATATCATAATGCAGCATTTTGATTTGGGAGAAAAGGAGACAATTCAACTATTTGAATTTTGCTTGTTTGCTATTGTTTTTTTTTATGTAGACACATACGAAAAGGCCCACGGCCACTACCTTAAAGCAAAAAGAGGAGAGAAGCTGGAGACAGATGAGGAGACCATGAAAAGAAAAAGAAAGTAAGATAATATTTGCATCATACTAGTCACTAATATATAAACGGAGGTAGATTGACTGAATTACATAGGCAGCATGTGATCTAGACAGGTTTGACACAATCTACCAAATAACTACTGAATTACTCACAAATATATCAAAATATGCATAAATACTAAGTCAACTCAATCAATACAACAATATTTAATTACTTTGGTCATTTATGCAAAGAAATACTGGATTCGCTTAGATGAGGTAACAAACTTCTCAAAGTGAGGTGAAGCTGAATCATGGCATCTGAGTAAGTAACCAACATGCAGGAGCCTCCTGTTCGATGTTCTACATCGACCTACATTGCTTGGCAGACATGAGGTCATATCCTGAAACTAGAAATATCAACATAAGGGTTCTTCAAGGTGAACTAAGGAAGTGGACTATATAAACCAGACTACTTGTCTGGTTTATATAGCCTTTTCTATATTTTTAACTAACCATAAATATTATTTGTACCAATGATATTGCCCTCAGTGTCACATTCTTTAACATTTTGTAACTTGTGTAATCTCTAGGCCAAACATGAAATTCATCCAATCCAGTGATGAAGAAGATGACCGTCCCTATTTCCCTCCGGCTCCAAAAATTCGGCGACTGCCAGAGAAAATTTCTGTACCAAATTCAGGTTAGTGATATCTCTGAAAAGAAATTCATTTTTCTTTTTTCATGGTCTCTGTTACTTTTCATTTTGTGTTGCCTTACATTTCATGCACCCACATTTGACACAGGCCTTCTGCATATCTTCCTTTGTTTATTTTTTATGTTGCATTTGGACAAAAGTGTCAGTTAAGTATAATGTCATACCATTGCATTAAGTGTAATCATAGCATTGTATCATCTCACTAAACACGCCTTTTCATTTCCAATCTATTCAACAGAGTTTACCAGTCAGGCACCACAGGTCCCAACCACCACCACCCTGCCTCTACCACCACCACCACAACTCCCACCTCTACCACCACTACCGCAGCGCCCACCCAGCCATGAAGGTAAATGGGTCAATGTCATTGTCAATGTCATTTATTGTGCTCTGATATCAGGTGGTACAACCACTGCTAATGCTCATAAATTAATTAGTAATTGGTAATTAATGTACTGCAATGAATATGCTTCTTAGATAACCATTTAAGTCTTAATCTCTTTCAAACAGTGTACAGTCAATCACACAGAACCCCTTCAGTCACCAGGACCAGTACTTACCCTGCAGGTAATATTGGCCACTGTGTACTTAGTACCATGATTTGGTCTTCTAATTACCATGAATACTTGTATATCATGTGTCTTTTCACTCTGTTTGCAGTGTTGTCCAACCAAGCAGCCAGTCCCCCGTTGGAAACCTCACATCTTTTTCTGACATCCAGCCATGGAGGTATACACATAATACATTGGCTATTGAAAGTCTACACCCCTGTTCAAATGCCAGGTGTTCATGATGTAAAAAAAAAATGACAAAAAGAAACTATTTAACGTCATGACAACCTGGCACTTGAACAGGGGTATGTAAACTCATATGTGTACTTTATAAGTTGCTTTGGGTTTGGACAAAAGTTGCAGTAATAATCAATAATAATCATTGCCGTAATAATCTCACTAAACACGCCTTTTCATTTCCAATCTGTTCAACAGAGTTTACCAGTCAGGCACCACAGCTCCCCACCACCACCACCCTGCCTCTACCACCACCATCACCTCTACCACCACTACCACAGCTTCCAACGATTTCACCTCTGCCAGCACCACCACAGCTTCCATCGAAGTCACCTCTTTTTCGAACATCCAGCCATGGAGGTAAATACATAATACAGTGCCTATTGAAAATGTACACACCCCTGTTCAAATGCCAGGTGTTCATGATGTAAAAAAATGACAAAAAAGACAAACTATTTTATGTCATGAACCTGGCATTTGAACAGGGGTATGTAAACTTATCATACCCACTGTACACTGCGTTCCAAATTATTATGCAAATGACATTTTTCACTGGTTTTCCTAAATAAATAACTAGATGACAAGTCATCATAATTTTCAAGTCATCAACCGTTAGAGTACAAAGCAAATATTTTTGAATGAACCTTCCAATGATAACGGTATTTTTTTAAAAATTGAAAAACTGAAAATGCACTGTTCCAAATTATTATGCAAAGCAGAGTTTCAAAAGATGTTGTTCTTGTAAAGAACTGAAAATGGCCATTTATGAAATTTGAAGCATTAGCAGGTGATAATTACTGGAATCAAAACCTAGTTCAATCAAAAAATCTTACAGTTCAAGTTGCATTACTGGATGTGTAGCTGATTCAGAGCGCACACAGGTTTGTGCAGATAAAGGCACATTAAGAAAGGTTCTTCCAGATAAATACATCAGAACAAGAGAGTAAATGATAAAATACTATTACAAAGCAACAAACAAGTCACTTTTGAAGCTGCGAGTTGGAAGGTTCGTTCAAAAACATTTGCTTTGTACTCTAACGGTTGATGACTTGGAAAATTATGATGACTTGTCATTTAGTTATTTATTTTGGAAAACCAGTGAAAAATGTCATTTGCATAATAATTTGGAACGCAGTGTATGTTACTTTGTTCATTTTCTATTTTATAAGTTGCTTTGGACAAAAGTATCAGTTAAGTATAATGCCATAACATTGCATTCAGTGTAATCATAGCATTGCACCATCTCACTATTTACTAACCACATTTCCAATCTGTTCAACAGAGTTTACCAGTCAGGCACAGCATCATCCATCAAATCAGCAAATCAGCATCCAGCAAGGTAGAACTGAATTATCATTCATCTGGCACCAATATTAAAGGAGAAGCAGACTAACCCCTTAAGATACAGCCCCTGTTATAAATTAGCTGAATAGCTGTTACCAGAATGGCAATGACCAAGTCGTAATGTATTACTAAAGGCCCTATGCACTGTCATAGTGGTACTATGGCAGTAAAGTTTTTCTCAGTGGCCATTACAGCGTCCTTTTGGTGGAATGGCGTGTGTTAAGGGGCTATGAAAGTTTTGTTTGTTTTTGTTTTGAGAAGGACACCATACATTCATCCTTGATTATGTCAATTTCAGTAACACCGATGTTGATGTTGTTTGAAAGCCGTGTAAATGGAAACTAAGTATCTGAATTACTACATCTATACTTATACCATTTCTAATCTGTTGTCTTTGATTCATAGATTTTTGCAGACTTGTTCTGCAGCACCTCCGGACGATTGAGGAGGAGGTTAAGGAGGTTAAGCAGCAGGTGGCTGCAAATACGGCCATTCTGCAGAAGCTAGGGGGTGCTGGTGTGGCAGACCTTTGCCTCGTCCAGGAAACCAACATGCCCCTCAGTAACCTGGAGGAACTGGAGGAGCTGGAGAGGCAGCTTGGGTCTGACATTGACCTGAAAAACCAACTGGTAAGTCTGGATTTTAAAATGTTGCAATATGAATTTGAAGGCATACAAGTCTTAACCTGGCTCTCGTGATGAATGTTGCTCTGAGTTGCTCCACAAACATTTATCTGTAACTATGGCCGTAGTGCGCTTAGCCAAAGTTCCTGTCTTAAAATACCGTCTCTGGCTTAGCTCTCCAAATGTTTTATTAAAAATCCTTGCACATGATTGGAAAAAACACTTGTCTGACAATTAAAGCACTACTGTAACATTTCTGGAAATGAGTTCATTTTACACCTCTCCCTGAATTAAGTGATTTGTCGACAATGTTACATCTATGAAAGCCCTGCGAGCCGGATTGGTCAGGCTGCCTGGGTAAATCTGAAAATCCACCCAGATCCACGAGTAGCTCATAAAGCTGTGCGGAAACACACAGATCTGGCGAGAGCCAGGTGATCCCACTGATTGAGCATTGCTAAAATTGATCCCATTCCCAAGGGGAGCGATGTGTGCACAATAAATCATATATATGTTTCCAATTTTCAACATCATACCCACTGTATTTGAAGGTTACAGATGAACTATCAAACAGCTAAGATGTTTGACTGAATGTTATGCCATTGTAATTTTGGTCTTTGTATTCCAGGTGAACATACTTGCTGTTTTGGGGGGGAAAACCACCAAAGACGCGGTGAAGAGGATGTTGGGCCGTATTTTGAGGAAGTCCCTGGCGCTTCAAATAAATTGGACTGGTGCTGGAGGAAAGGTGGCGTTCAAGTCTTTACACCTGAAGAATGTGTTACACAGTAAGCTAAAAAAAAAAACTTTTTTTTTTACATTTTGAATCATTATTGTGAAGTATTTACAACCCCTGGCAAAAGCATTTTTTTCTTACTTACTCCTTGTTTTACAACAGGAGCTGTTAGGAGAGTGGTGCACACAGCAACAGAAGAGGACCTGCAAAAAGAAGTTGCGAAGTACCTAAAGGGGGCAGCTGACCGAGAGGGAGGGAGAAAAGACAGGCAGAAAAAAGTGGGCAATGGGGAGATGGGGGAATATTTGAACTAGTCATTTTATATTTATGTATTATATATTTATTATAAATTGTTCATATTTATTTATTTACTTACTTCAAACTGTAAAAACATAAAAAAAATATTGAACCTGGCTGATCTTTAAATGTGACGTTGTTAATTGTTATTTATTTGTTTGTTTGTTTATTTATTTATTTAAAACCGTAGACACATTGAAAAAACAAAAATGTATTGAACCTGGCTGGTCTTTAAATGTGATATTATAAATTATTAATTGTTATTTAGTTATTTATTTATTCATATAAAAACCGTTAACACATTAAAAATAAACAAAATGTATTGAACCTTATGTGTGGTCAGTCTGTGGGATAATATGTTTACATGTACACATTTATATTAATTTGGATCATAAATTGAATTCCATTTATATTCATTTTAATGCCTTGTTTGAATTATATGGCCATAATAAGGCTATTAAAAAAATGGTGGGTAACAATCGGTAAAAAGGCGGCCCTTTATCTGAAACCGCTTTTGAGCCGCCGGCGGACCGCCAAAGAACCGATGAGCAAAACGCCAGTGGGCCACTGGTGGGAGCCGCCGTTGGACCGACAACTCTGCCACTGGTGGGCCGCCAGTGGGCCACTGACCTATTGCTATCTGGGAAGGCTCCCATGAACACATTGATGCAAGTTTTTTGTCCCTAGTGTAAAAAATGTGGACACTAGAGCGAGTTAAAAACAAGTGACTTTTCTGATTTTGCAGTCAAAGCACTGCCAGGTTTATACTGGGAGTCTATGGGGCAGCGTGGCTGTCCTCTCCTTACTTTCAGGCTTCTCATTCAAAAACTGTAAATCGCTCAGGTAGACACATTGTGTGAATCAAGACAAGTGTGACTACAACTTTTGAGAAAATTATGTGTGGAGAGTGAAAATTGTGGCTGAAAACACAGTTTAAATGAGAAAGTTAGAGCTTTTTTTTTTTAAGCTGCCTACACTCTAAACTCCTGAGCCCCACTGGTGTGTAACGCAATAGACACCCATTATAAAGTCTGAATTTCTCCAGATTTGCTCATGGTGTTTGATCTGTGACTGATCAAAAAGTATAGAACCTAGCAAAAAAGTTGAATGCCTGATCCACACAGGAGAAGTTTGTCTCCGTTTTAAAGTTTGAATCATGTCTCTAGGTGAAAGCATGCCAGAGCAGCGGATGTTTGAAAAACATAGAAAATGTGCAATTTTTTCAATTAATTCCATAGAAAATAAATGGGAAATTGTGTGATTTTTTTCGCAACTATGTCGCAAAAAAAATCGTAGAATGCTGAACAAAGTAATAGCATAGTGAGTCCGATCAAGCCGCACATTTTGATGTATTGTTTGTCTGTGTGCGATGTACGGTTATTGGGTTATTCGAAATTTGTACGGAAGATGAAAAACGGAAGAACAAGAGTTTGCTGTGCTTTGCTCCCTATATGGGAGTCAATAGTTTGCAATGCATAGCACTGCATCACTAATAATAAACTCCTGTGCACGCAGTTCCCAGGATTAAATGTATTTTCCACAGACCATTTATTTATTCACTTTACTCAAATACAAAGTAAAATGGCACTAAATCATCTTTCTTTTCTTGCGTATTGCATCATGAGGCGTTCCTGGCTTGTAAATCTCTTATTTTCGGTGCATGACACATTCACGCAACTGAGCATGCTATGAATTAACAACGACAACGGTCTGCAGTGGGGCTACACAATTAAACACTCAGTGAACATTTCTCCATTTGTGTATGAAAATACACTCCAACCACTCAGTTTGGTTTCATTTACAACCAACGGTGTCTTTTGATGCCAGCATGTAATTGAATGAGAGAAGACTGGTTTACCGGAGACAAAATAAGCGTTATCTCTGCTTCTGTTCTTTCTGATGTCGCTTCCGACGGCCCCGACACACTACTGCCTCCGCCGAGTGCGCGCGCGCACACACCGCATGTCGGGGCCGCGGATGAGTTACTCTCCCCTGATCAACGAAGTCGGCGGGGAATTTGTGGTTATTATCGGTACAAACAGCGCGAATCACAACTTAAATGAGTGCAGTTCAGTTTGACATTGTCAGTCCGTTAGATAAACATTTAATTTTATTAAAATTGAAAATTAATATTTAGAGCCTGTGGGCTACAAAAATAATAGTCATTAAAGTAGCCGGCTGGACTTAATTGTGTAGTCGGCTGTATGGCCGGCAGCCGGCGCTTGTGGAAAGCCCTGTCGAATCAGCTCTGCGCATGTGCCATGCGGCACAAAAAAATGGCAGCCACCATGAAGGAAGGAGATCCGGAGTTTTCAAACATTTGCTTAAGTGTGAAATCGCAAAATGGTATTCTAGCGAACAACAAAATAGTAAAGATTCAGAAAAACAAATCATTCAGTGATCATTTTAATAGTGTAATTTCATCCGAACTAGGCCTAACGCTCGATTTAGAACTACAAAAAGTCCGTGTGTCGGACATTTTAAGTACCTTTGTAAAAGTTTTGCAAATGTTGCAGTCAGCATTTAAAATGCTAACTTAAAGTTTTTGTACAAGTTTCAGTTGATTTAACTGTCATTTTATTAAATGTGTCTGCTTTTGTAATAAAAAAGTACTGAAAGAAAAAGCAAACAGCATTGTGATTTTCTTATCCATCCATTAAAAAAAAAAAAAAAATCCCTCCCTCCCTGCTGAAAATTTTTTTGCTCACCCGGTGGACAGGAAACAGATTTTTTTTTTTAAGGATGGCCTTGGATTCAAACATTGTGACTGCATTCTGATTGTCACATAGTTACAAGTTTATCCTATCCTCCTTAAATTGTGTTCTGAGTGTGTGAATGCCTGTCAAGGAAAAGAAATGAAGTACTTCTACTAGAATAGTGTTTTCTGGTGAATGTTTACAAGAACAATAAGTTACATTAAATTATATAGGTTTTTTTTTTCAAAAGAGTACGTTTTTGCGTGACTTTAGATTTGGTCTTAATTTTTTTTGGAACATGGTCTTAAAAAGTCTTAAATTTAACTTGGACAAACCTGTAGACACCCTGCTATTACAATAGGAGTGTATAATGTGGAATAAAACAATCGGTGCTTTGGATATTGGGTTTTTTTCTAGTGTATAAGGGCTAATGGGTGTATATAAGGGAAAAGTACAGATTTTGTAAGGGCATGGATAACTAAAGGTTGACATGTATGTTGTGATTGTATGATCAGATTTATGCTCTGGACACTTGGGTAAGGAGAGGGATGGAGCTGGTGGCAGTTACTGTGCAGAACATCCACTACATTAATCTCGTAAATCTGGGAGAGCTTCATGCATTGCTTGGGAGCAACTTCATAGAGATCAATTTAGCTTGTGTTCACTGCCTTGGTTTATGCCATCACTTTGTTCACTCATGTTGCTTTTCTGGTTACATTATCAGTAGAAGAGCTCACTTAGACCTCAATTATCAACATATTGGGAAAACGGCAAAGAAATCCATCTCCCTGCTGAGGGTCTGTTGGAAGAGTTTATAGCAGAACAAGACATGGAAAACGAAGTGGAGAGGCTATCACACTTAACTTGTGCTAGAGAACACTGTCCTGTGAATTTCTAACTTCATAAAACACAGCTGAGATTCGGCAATTTACAGTTGTAAATGACCCAATTTATATTTTTGCTGTTGAGAAAACATTGCACTGTTAAATTCCTATAAGCTATTATTTTCTATTCTACTTATTTTTTGCAAATTTTAATGCCTTACAATTTGCCTTGTTTAAAAGGACTTTTATTTTGAAACTACGTGCCTAGGTTTAGTTAGTGGCTACCGCGAGATACAGCGAAGAACAGAACGAAATCGAAACGTAACAAAAGGAAGAAAGATAAATGGTGCAAAAGAAGCTCAATACAGAGTTATGCAAGAAGAAATAATGCAAAAGGAAAAAATAAGGTTCATGGAAGAACAGCATAAAAGGGAACTCGAAATACAACGGGCTCACTTAGAACGCCTACAAGCAGAAAGGGATATGGACGTGGCTCGTGCTAGGCTTGAGATCTAGGATCATGAACTCAAACAGGAAAGTGTGTGTCAGCCTATGCAACCAGATAACAGACAGTTCAATTTCCACACACACGCAGATCCTCAATGTCCTCGCACAGATAGGCCAGCGCCCCCTACTGATGTCTCTTATCTGGCCCAAGCAATTCAAGAGAGCATAGCCACACTGTAGTGATTAAAACAGTTAAGTTTTTTCCTTTGTTCCCATAGATCTTTAAACTTTTCCCATTTTGTTCACTTCCTTGGTTGTAAAGGGTGCAGGAGTCTGACGTGTGAAAGGATGAGGATACGTTTTTCCTTTACGATGAGTTGTTTATTAAACAAAAGAGGGGTAACATAAACTTGTAAAAATATAAAACAAGAAAAGTTTTCTGTTTGTTTCAATGAGCTGGCTTGACGCAACAGGCTGACGTTCAGGCACAGTTGCGCGCATGCACTCGGTCACAATCACCCTCACGCTCACGGTCACTGACTGTTGCGCGTTGCACCCCTACAGCCTCTAGGCCGCGTCACCACACCAGCTTAAATAGAAAGTATTGCAGCCACCTACAGGGGGACAATCATGACAACACACTAACACAATACATTTATGTGTATTGTCAGTTTGAAACACAAAGTCTAATCCAAATCTAAAGTAACAAAGATTTTCAGGAGCTCTTATAATAACACTAAAATGAAAAGAATGGCTCTTACACACTGGCCCCTAATTGTGTGTCTCTGCAACAATTAACAGAAATACTGTATAAAGAGCCATGTATACTTAAGTAATTTACATCTATAACTTAAACAAATCAGTAAATAAATGCTAATAAAGGTACACTTATCTTATACAGCATACAGCTAAGAAGACCAGTCTTCAGTCAGCGCCCTCTGCAGCTTCAAGGAGCAGGCATAGTTTCGTCACTGGTCTAATCAAAACCCCAGACTTGGTCTTCAGGGTCACAGCTCTCACAAGGCCTTTTGAGTCAGGATGGACTTCATCAACTCTTCCAAGTGGCCAGGATCCTCGTGGGGCTGTGCTGTCGACTACCAGTACGACATCCCCTTTCTGGAATCCTCGTTTCACTCTGAGCCATTTTTGTCTCTCTTGCAATAAGGGTAAATATTCATGAGTCCATCTTTTCCAAAACAGGTCCGCTAAGTACTGGACTTGCTTCCAACATCTTCTAATGTAAAAGTCAGACCTCTGAAACAGTCCTGGTGGGAAAGCGGGATGAGCCTTCAAGAGGAGGCTGTGGTTCGGAGTCAGCGCTTCTAGGTCTTGTTCATCCTCTATCACAGTGGTTATGGGGCAGCTGTTCAAGATGGATTCTACTTCACATAGTAGGGTTTGAAGACCATCATCAAGATGTTGTTCTGTCAGGATGGAATAAAGAACCTGCCGTACCATGTGGATCAGACGCTCCCACACTCCACCCATGATGTGAAGCAGCTGGCGGATTAAAACTCCACTGTACTCCTCTCTGCAGCATGTCCTTTTCAATCTTACTGTGATTCCATCCAGACAGGGCTTTTCCCAGTTCTTTTTTAGCTTCTACCAGGTTTGTACCATTGTCTGATCGGATGTGTCTGATCTGGCCTCTCCTGCACACGAATCTCCTCAGAGCATTTATGCAGGAGTCGGTGTCCATAGAGTCAGCCATCTCTAGATGCAAGGCCCTGCTTGCCATACAGGTAAATATGACTCCATATATTTTGACAAGACTCCTTCCTTTTTTCACTTCGAAGGGTCCAAAGTAGTCTACGCCAACATTGCTGAATGGTGGCAGGTCTGGTTCAATTCTCTCCTTGGGGAGGTCTGCCATTTTCTGCTCCCCCATCTTGCCTCTTGTGCGTCTGCACACAATACACCTGGAGAGAATCTTGCGTGCAGCAGAGTTGGCATTGACTATCCAGTACTTCTGTCGCAGAGTGGAGAGGATGTGATTTCTCCCAGCATGCCCCAGATGTTCATGGATGTGACGAAGCAGAATAGTGGAGATATGATGGTCTTTTGGCAGAATCATTGGTCGCTTCACTTCTTCTGGCATTGCTGATCTGCTTAGTCTCCCTCCGACCCGCAGAACTCCATCGTCAAGCACTGGATCAAGTTTATAGATGTCTACTTAATGCCTTTCCAGCTGCAGATATATTTACCAGTTGTACCATCTCATCTGGATATCTTTGTCTCCGGCAGAACACAATGATGGCCTTTTCTGCTTTAGACAGACCACTCAGACTGATAGAACATGTATGCATGTTTATCTTCATATCTTTTGTTTGCGCTTTTCTTTTTGCTCTGAGTGACAGAAGTATGTCTTTCAACTTAAGGTACCATGCCACTGCTCGCTTTAATTTATTCCAACTTGAGAAATACTCCAATAGCTAATTGGTTGGATTTTCCTCTTCCATCTTGGTGACGACACTGAACACAGCAGTGCTTCTCTTGACTTCTGGATCATCTTCAGACAGTAAGAGGGGTTCCATGTGGGTTTGAGGCCATTCCTCTTCCATCTTGCAGAGAAAGTCTGGTCCCTGGATCCATTCTTTACACCTCACAAATGTCCTTGCACTCACTCCTTGATGCCATATCAGCTGGATTCAGCTTTGTTCTAATGTGCCTCCATTGTGACACGTCTGTGTTGTCCCTGATGACAGATATCCTGTTTGCCACAAAAGTATGAAATCTTGTCTGCTCATTAGCTATGTACTTAAGAACAGACTGACTATCGGTCCAAAAGCTTGACTGTGACAGCGTCCACTCCATCTCCCTTCTCAGCATCTTGTCTACTTTAACTGCCAGCACTGCAGCTGCCAGCTCCAGCCGTGGGATGGTCATCTGTTTCATAGGAGCGACTCTTGCTTTACCAAGCATGAAGGAGACATGCATGTCACCATTGTCAGCAGTCATTCTAATGCCGCTTTTCCACTACCAACGTGGCTGAGTTGGGCTGAGCCGTGCTAAGTTGGGCTGAGTCGAGCTGAGTGGGGCTGTTGGAGTTGCATTTCGACTACAACCGCGCTGAACCGTGCTGGCTGGAAGTGGGTGGACACATTGGGTGGAGTTAGCGAAAGTGGGTGGACGTCAGGTGATGTCGTTAGGCGGCGCTAACAGTGACATCAGTGACCTTTTAAGAGGTAGTCTCACAACCCGGAGAGTAAACAATAAACATGGAGGACATGGAGTCGTTAGTGTTGCTGGTCTTGGTGCTGTGGCTTGTTGTCGCCGACAACGCCAACAGATACTGGCAAGAGCGTATAGATGAGGCGAGGCGCATAAGGCTTCATAATTCTCGTAATTCTCCTTCTTCCGGGTTTACGGTGTTTACAGATCCCAGCGTGCTCGCGGGGTGTGTGTGGGCGTGTGAGGACACGCCTCCTCACCAATCAGTGCACAGGGGAGTGTCTCCTCACGCCCCTAGCCTCACTCAGCTCGGTTTGGCTCACTTCAGCCCTACTCCAAAACCGTGCGAGTTTTGGGGGCTGAGCAGGCCTGAAGCGAGCTGAGTCGTGCTGTTCTTAGATAGTCGAAACGCGAGCCGTGTCGGGCTGAAGTGAGCTGAAAAAGGGTAGTGGAAAAGGGCCATAAGGTAACTCACTGTGTCATATCCATGCTTGCTGGCATCAGCGAAGTGATGTAGCTCGGCTTGTCTGACTGGTTCAAATCCATGTGGTTTCACGCAACGAGCCACTTCAAAGCCCTCTAGCACACTCAGGTCATCAATCCATCTTCTCCACCTTTCAGATGCAGCTTGAGCTATTCTATCATCCCAGTCATGCTTACTCCTGCACAGGGCCTGTAACAACAACTTTGCAGGTAAAGTGACAGGGCATAGAAACCCAAGTGGGTCGTAAATAGAGCTCACAATGGACAGAATGTTTCTACGTGTGTGAGGCTTTTCTTTCACAATAATGTTGAACTTAAACATATCCTCAACACTCCACAACAGACCCAAGGCTCTTTCAATTGGCAACTTAACTCTGTCTAAGTCCAGCTCTCTGACCTCACAGGCTCGGTTCTCTTTTGGAATGTGCTCCAGGACGGTTCGGCTGTTGCTCATCCACTTAGGCTACATCCACATGACAACGGCAACGAGATTTAAAAAAAAAAAAAAAATCGCGTCCAAATGGGCAACGGATCAATAAAATATCAGGTACATATGGCAACGCAACGCTTGCTGAAAACGAAGCAATACACATGCCACGCCTCTAGGTGCGCTGTAAGATGGTCCCATCGGAGACACCAGAATAATAGAAGTAGTAAGGACGCATGCGCATAAACTATTATGCGCGAGACTTCATATTAGCCACAGTCAGAAAAATCTGTTCGTAAAATTACGTTATAATGACCAAATACAATGAAAAGTATTTTTCCAGTCTCACCTGTGAAAGGTAATCCCATGTGATCTCGTTTGGACGGCAAACCTGTTGGTACAGTTAAACGCAGCACATGAATGAGGCATCTTTATTCTCCACTTTGACCCATCCAATATGGCGGCGAGGATGACATATGATTCTACGCGGAAGGCGGCGTCTTTAATGGTCCGGAATAAATTGAATGCTACATGTTGATGGATTAATTTGTTCTTCTACGCCCTTTTTGAGGAATGTATTGTAGGACTTAAAGCAACATCTGAAGAGGTGAGATCGCTCCTTTTTTTCCCCCTATTTTTGCTGGCGGGATTGACTCTGCCCTAAGGGCTATTCTCTCTCTCTCACTTCGCACCATTACACAATAAATATTCACAGTGAAAATATTTTGTAAGCGCGTTTCATGAACCAAGTTATAGGATTTGTTGACAACTCGCATCGAGTTCATTACACTTCTACCCGGCGTGAAGCACATGTGGTTGTGACGTCATCGTAAACAAATCCGTTCTACTCATCCAGATGACTTCGCAATGGCGCCGTTGCCAGATCTTTCCACTCTGGAACCCGTTTGTTAGGTTTATATAAGTATTATTCTTGACCAAGAAGGCAGTAATTTATTAAAATGGTGACAAAATTAAGGATTAACTTAAGGTTCAGTTAAAAATGACCTTCTGTCTCGGCTGGACATTGTTTGGGAACATTTTGTTTATTTTGATATGAAATGTGTATTTTTGATCAGAGATGTGTCTGAACGACGCCAAGGTCTGTTTTGATGTCAGATCGACCCACACACACTTTAATGTTGGATGTAATGGTAGCCTTATTGCTGAACAAAGAGTTAAGACTTTATATTTTAGAGCTTTTTAAGATCCTTTATTATTTTGGACTATTGCATATACTATGGCAGTGATTTTAAACTGTTCCTGTGTAGCCTGACCTTCGTCCAGTGGAGAAGAACACTTCTTTGTTAGACCAAACATAGTCTTTGCTTAAAACATTGTCGTAAAAACATCTCTCGCGCTTTGATGTGCGCAAATGAAATTACTGAATTGCTGAAATATTATTTTGCTTATGATTGAAGGTTTCATTCACACACACACACACACACACACACACACGGAATTAAGATGTGATTTGCTGACCTAGCACATAGACACATCAAAATGATGTCACTCACTTACACCCTCCCATAGACACACACACCCCTCTCTGAGGTCACATACAAACACACACACACACACACACACATTTGACAGACACAATAGCCGTTTGGAGAGATTATGATTTGTTACAAAAGGTGTTTGTAATCTTTCATCTTGGGTGAGAATACCGTGAATAAACAGCAGTTAAACCAATCTCTGGTTCTCTGTTTTTTTTTGCGGTGTTCCGTCCCAGACGTCTGGGTGGTACGAGGGCGGGGGTCCCGAGAAATAAGTTGACTGATTGACCGTTTCAGACTGAGTTGAACCCCAACACCGTTCTCAGAAGATTTCATTTTGGGGCACCCAAAACGCCGGTGCCGTGTGGACGCCAGGCCAAAACGATAAACAATTTTATCAGATTCACCTGAATCCGTTGCCGTGTGGACAGGGCCTAAGGCCAAGTTTACATTAGACCGTATCTGTCTCGTTTTCTTCACGGATGCACTGTCCGTTTACATTAAAACGCCTGGAAACGGGAATCCGCCAGGGCCCACGTATTCAATCCAAATCGTGTCTGGTCCGGTGCTGTGTAAACATTGAGAATACGCGGATACGCTGTGCTGAGCTCTAGCTGGCGTCGTCACTGAACAACGTCACTGTGACATCCACCTTCCTGATTCGCTGGCGTTGGTCATGTGACGCGACTGCTGAAAAACGGCGCGGACTTCCGCCTTGTATCACCTTTCATTAAAGAGTACAAAAGTATGAAAATACTGCAAATACTGATGCAAATACTGCCCATTGTGTAGTTATGATTGTCTTTAGGCTTGCCATCCTTCCACTTGCAAGTGGTAAGTGACATGCATGCCCGACATGCACCGAGATCACACACACAGCGGCTCAGTCCCAAATCACTGCTCGTGCGCTATACTCGCGCGCTCTGTGAGCTGCGCAGGGCCGGAGTGCGCACCCTCCAGAGGGCACTCGCTGTTCAGGGCGGAGTGATTTGGAGCGCAGGATGCCTGCGGAGCCGAGCGTATCTGTGTATTGGCGTTGCTATGTGCACGCGAATCGTGTATTGGCGTTGCTGTGCGCACACTAACCATACACTAACCATTTTAAAAACGTTAATCTGATGATCCGCTGATACGGTCTAATGTAAACCCCACCTTAGTCAGATGAAATCCTCCCTTTTGACAGAGAGATGTTAGTTCTTTAACCAGCTGCACTGCTTCCTGTTCAGATGGGAGAGATTTAAGGCAATCAACATAAAAGTTAACAACTGTGCTGATTATGCTTGGATGGAACATGCCCTTGTTGTCCTTAGCTGTTCGTCTAAGTGCAAAGTTTGCACAACTTGGAGATGACACGGCACCAAAGAGGTGCACCAACATGCGGTGTTCAACTGGAGACTGACTAGTGTCACCATTAGGCCACCAGAGAAATCTTAAGTAGTCAATGTGACCTTTTGACACTTGGACCTGATGGAACATTGTCTGAATGTCAGTCATGACAGCAAAAGGCTCTTGGCGGAACCTAGTGAAAACACCAAAAAGAGAGCTTGTTAAGTCTGGACCTTGCAACAGTTCTGCATTCAAAGATGTGCCACGGAATGTAGCACCACAATCAAAGACCACCCTAATGGTGCCCTTCTTTGGGTGGTACACCCCATGATGTGGGATATACCAAACTTGACCATCTGTTCTATTCAGTTCATCCTTTAGAACAACTTCTGCATGTCCTTTGTTGATGACGTCTGTGAGAAAATTGGTATATTCTGTTTTGAACTGCTCATTCTTTTGGAACTTTTTCTTTAAACTGGATAGACGTTGCTCTGCCACCTGGTGGTTATTTGGCATAACTACACTTTTCTTCCTAAAAGGTAAGTCCAAAGTGTAATGTCCATTCCTGAGACAGATATTTCCAGTATTTTCATGAACCTTTTGTCTTCAACAAACATTTCTGCTTTGTCTTCTTTGCTTTCGTTAAAGTCATGATTATATTGTTGTATCAACATATCATTCAATTTCTTAACAGATATTCTATTTGCCGTAACAGAGTGTGTGTTGGAGCTGCCACTGTCATTAAGAGGACCATTAACAATCCATCCAAGTATGGTTCTGACTGCGTACGGCCCATCTGCTTGGCTGTTGAGCACTTCTCATGGTTCTAGTACTTTTGGAACATTGCTGCCAATTAGCAGTTCTACATCACCCTTAATTTTGGGAATGCTCACATTACTGAGGTAAGTATATCTAGCTAGGTAATCACTGGTGGGAATGTTGCTTGTATCTACCAGCATTTTACTTTGACTGTAGACATCTGGCAAAGTAAGACTGATCAATAGCAGACACCTCCAGGCCTGTGATGATGTCTGCTTTCACAGACTTCTCCTGTGACATGGTTCAGAGCAGGATGTTAATTTTTCTCCCTGTTAAGTTCATCTTGTTGGCTAGACTCTTTGTGCAGAAGGTTAAAGAGCTACCAGGATCAAGAAAAGCATGTGTGTTTATCACCTTACTTCCTTTACAGTGCTTCACCTTCACTGGAACAATGGACAGCATACAATTTCTACTGCCCTCTCTGTCACCGGCCCCAGAATGCTCTCCAGCTCTGAGTGACACCTGCCCGCTGTTGATGGTAGGCTTCACTGATGGCTGATCTGTCTTAATGTGCAGCACACTTGGATGATTTTTCTTGCATACAGAGCAGCTTAGACGCCCTATGCAATCTTTGCTTACATGCCCTGCTTTCAGTAAACATCCAAAACAGACACCATTTTGTCTTAGAAATGTGATCTTATCTTTGTGCACTTTTTTCTCAAATTCAACACATGACTTCAGTTCATGGTCACCTTTACAGAGCAGACATGGGCTATCTGGGGTTTTAGGTGCTTGACTTGGTTTCACATTCACATTAGTTGCAAAGCTCCCTTTTGCTTTGGGTTTTGACACCAACTTGGACTTTGTTTGTATATGGTTTGTGTCCTGTATGTTGCCAAATATAGGATCTGACAATCTTGGCTTGCTTTTCAACAAAAGAGACCAGATTGGCCATTTTGACTCTGCCTGTGCGTTGCAGCTCACACGCCTTTGCACGCCACTTCTCTCTAAGCTTATATGCGAGTTTCAAAACAATATTCCTCATATTAGAGATGGTATCCAATTCAGTCATATAGTCCAGGGGTTCTCAACCTTTTGCAACCTGGGCCCCACCAAAGCTGGTTCATTGCAGTTGGGGGCCCCTCTTCTCGCCCCGCCCCCCCAAACACACTCACCCGCAGTGACGCCACCCGACCTACAGCACCTTATATCGACAGATAGATAGATAGATAGCCCTGGGCTAGATTATCATCATCATTAGTAGTAGTAGTAGCAGCAGCATTGTCCATTCCATAGAAATACATAGGCCTATTATCATTATTAGGCTATTGTTATAATTGGCAGTAGCACCACATTTCTAATCTGCTTTCGGGCATCATTATTATTATTATTATTATGGCGGCCTATTATCATTACTAAGCTGTTGGCAGTAGTACAAGACTTATGTTCTTTCAGGCATTATTATTATTAGGCCTATTATTATTACTGTTGTTGGTTGTTGATATTATATTATTATTATTATTAGGCATCATTATTATTAATAGGCATTATTATTATTAGTGTTTTTATTAGGTATTTTATTAGGCTTATCATTAGCTGGCTATTGATATCATTGGGAATTAGGACCAGGCGTGAATTTAGGTTTTACTTTTTACTGTGCCTTTGTGATCTGCATTTGCGTTAATGCGAGACCTGAGCCTGCTTTGCCTTACAAAGATCCTCGATTCTTGGCGAAATGTTTGACAAGCACAGTCTCAAGTCATCCTCAATTTGCGCACGATTGCGGTATTTCGTTTTGAGCGCAGTCATTTTTGAAAATCCTGCCTCACACAAGTAGGTCGATGCGAATGGGATGAGCAGTTTCAAGGCTACGTCACACAGTTGCGGGTACTCCTGCATCAATGCTGCCCAGAATGTCGAAAGAGGGCATGAGGTGAAGACTGCCTTAAGTCTACTGTCACTCTTCAGCTCAATAAGCTGTTCCTGCATGTCAACTGGAAGTTCGTCAGCAGTACACACAAATGGATCTTGAACCCACGCAAAAGAGCGATAATCCTCTGTGAAGTATGCCACAAACTGTTTTCTCATTACCGACAGGTGCTCTGACGCTGCTTGAAAGACAGATGAGAAATCGTGGGAAGTGCCTGCATTACTGATAAAGTCTGCAAGGCTTGGGAACATATCACAGTTCCCCCGACTGATGCGGCCACACCAGAGGTCAAGTTTTTGCTTGAAGGCATCCACTTTCTCTGCGAGAAGCAAAATGTGAGTTTCTCGGCCTTGCAAAGACAGGTTCAAGCCATTCAAGCGGTCAAATATATCGACCAAATAGGAGAGACACGCCAGCCACAAAGGGTCATCCAGATTTTTCGCCAGGTCTGAATTGATTTGTGTCAAAAACCGCTTCACCTCATCTTGCAGCTCATACAAACGTTGTAACACCCGCCCCCTGGACAGCCAGCGAACCTCAGTGTGCAGAAGCAGCTGTTCGTGCTCTGACCCCATCTCCTGACAGAGGACCTCAAACAAGCGAGAGTTTAGCGGCCGTGACTTGATGAGGTTGATCATTTTTACTGATTGGTTCAGCATGGATTCCAACAGAGACGGCATTTTTTTTGCAGCGAGTGCTTTGCGATGAACCATGCAATGGGTCCATTTTACAAGTGGAGCTACCTACTTAACGCGAGCAGCTAGACCTTGCTCACGGCCCGTCATTGCTCATACGCCATCCGTGCACAAGCCAACACATCGGTCCCACGCCAACCCATTCTCGCGAATAAATGAATCAAGGACATTGAAGATGGCCTCTCCAGTTGTGTGTGACTGAAGAGGGTGGCAAAAAAGGACATCCTCCTCAATTAATTTATCCCTGACATACGTAAGAAGCTGTGCCTGTCCAGCAATATCGGTAGACTCATCCAACTGCAAGGCATAGTATGGACTATTTTTAATAAACTGTATTAATTGCTCTCTGATATCATTGGACATATCAGCAATTCTCCGAGCAACTGTGTCATTTGAAAGTGGCATGGTGCCTAATTTGGCTGCTGCACTATCCCCGAAGAATATTCTGCACATGTCCTGCGCAGCTGGCAAAACGAATTTCTCGGCATCAGTGTGCGGTTTGCCTAGCTTACCTGTTCTTTTTGCCACCACATATGATGCCTCCAGGCACTGCTTAGATACAGTGCTGTGCACGGAAATTGTTGCCTGTTGCTGATGCAGGCCATCACGCTTTCTTTGAAAGTATTCAAGCGGTTTGTCCTTCAGGCCAGCATGCTTCGTTTCGAGGTGCCTTTTAAGTTTGCATGGCTTCATGCTTTCGTTTGCCAGCACCTCAGCACACACGACACACTGAGGACGAAGATCAGAGGTGACAGTAAAACCAAACTGCAGGTATGATTCATCGTACCTCTGAAGCTTTCTCGCAGCTGGTGGTAGACCTACGTCAGTTGTCTTGGGTTTTTTGACAAGAAATCTATCCATTTTGTTAAAGTATTTGTGAATAAACGTGTGTAATAAAGTTGTAACGATAAGTCTGTAGTAGGCTAAGTCTGTAGTAGGCTAAGGGGGCTAACCAGAGGGAACGTATGGGGCTTATCAGTGAGAAACACGATCGATATCTTTATTCGGGGATTTTATAGTTGCAAATTTTAACGAGGTGTGAATGGTGTACTTACTCGTGTGTGTGTGTGTGTGTGTGTGTGTGTGACAGTTGGATTTTTCACACGCAGGGTGAAAAAGGCAAAGGAGTAGTAGAATAGCAGTAAGGAAACAAAAACAACAAATTATTTGGGTAGAGCTGAAATGGAGAAAGCAAAAATACAGTGTGGGGTAGTAGTCTTTAAAAAGACTGTTTGGGTTTTGCGCTGTATCGATGGATTGATGATAGTAGACTAGCGAGAGTCGGCACGAGTTAACTCGGCAAGAAACCAGACTAGTGTGTGTGTGGCAAGCACTCACACGGTGGCCACGGTATGCAGACTCACTCACGTGACGTTGCGTCATGTTCGCGTCACGGGCTTAAAATAACCTACACACAAGATTTTATAATAGTATTGATTTGTATGTAATAGTCCAATGTCCTGCATTTTGACATGGGTAAATGTGTTGCATCTGCTTAGCTACTATAGCCTGTTAGCCCCAGATTTTTTTTTCCTCCATACATGAAGCCTACTCGCGACCCCCCTGGAGTACCTCCGCGCCCCACCAGGGGGGCGCGCCCCCCCGGTTGAGAACCACAGATATAGTCCATTTCTTCCATAGCAGTACAACAAGTTCTAAGGAACAATGCATACTCACGCAAAGCCTTTGTGTCCTCAGGTTTGATAGCTGGCCAATTAAAGACCTTCTCCATATACAATCCCGATTCCAAAAAAGTTGGGACAAAGTACAAATTGTAAATAAAAATGGAATGCAATGATGTGGAAGTTTCAAAATTCCATATTTTATTCAGAATAGAATATAGATGACATATCAAATGTTTAAACTGAGAAAATGTATCATTTAAAGAGAAAAATTAGGTGATTTTACATTTCATGACAACACCACATCTCAAAAAAGTTGGGACAAGGCCATGTTTACCACTGTGAGGCATCCCCTTTTCTCTTTACAACAGTCCGTAAACGTCGGGGGACTGAGGAGACAAGTTGCTCAAGTTTAGGGATAGGAATGTTAACCCATTCTTGTCTAATGTAGGATTCTAGTTGCTCAACTGTCTTAGGTCTTTTTTGTCGTATCTTCCGTTTTATGATGCTCCAAATGTTTTCTATGGGTGAAAGATCTGGACTGCAGGCTGGCCAGTTCAGTACCCGGACCCTTCTTCTATGCAGCCATGATGCTGTAATTGATGCAGTTTGTGGTTTGGCATTGTCATGTTGGAAAATGCAAGGTCTTCCCTGAAAGAGACATCATCTGGATGGGAGCATATGTTGCTCTAGAACCTGGATATACCTTTCAGCATTGATGGTGTCTTTCCATATGTGTAAGCTGCCCATGCCACACGCACTAATGCAACCCCATACTATCAGAGATGCAGGCTTCTGAACTGAGCGCTGATAACAACTTGGGTCGTCCTTCTCCTCTTTAGTCCGAATGACACGGCGTCCCTGATTTCCATAAAGAACTTCAAATTTTGATTCGTGTGACCACAGAACAGTTTTCCACTTTGCCACAGTCCATTTTAAATGAGCCTTGGCCCAGAGAAGACGTCTGCGCTTCTGGATCATGTTTAGATACGGCTTCTTCTTTGAACTATAGAGTTTTAGCTGGCAACAGCGGATGGCACGGTGAATTGTGTTCACAGATAATGTTCTCTGGAAATATTCCTGAGCCCATTTTGTGATTTCCAATACAGAAACATGCCTGTATGTGATGCAGTGCCGTCTAAGGGCCCGAAGATCACAGGCACCCAGTATGGTTTTCCGGCCTTGACCATTACGCACAGAGATTCTTCCAGATTCTCTGAATCTTTTGATGATATTATGCACTGTAGATGATGATATGTTCAAACTCTTTGCAATTTTACACTGTCGAACTCCTTTCTGATATTGCGCCACTATTTGTCAGCGCAGAATTAGGGGGATTGGTGATCCTCTTCCCATCTTTACTTCTGAGAGCCGCTGCCACTCCAAGATGCTCTTTTTATACCCAGTCATGTTAATGACCTATTGCCAATTGACCTAATGAGTTGCAGTTTGGTCCTCCAGCTGTTCCTTTTTTGTACCTTTAACTTTTCCAGCCTCTTATTGCCCCTGTCCCAACTTTTTTGAGATGTGTTGCTGTCATGAAATTTCAAATGAGCCAATATTTGGCATGAAATTTCAAAATGTCTCACTTTCGACATTTGATACTTGTCTATGTTCTATTGTGAATACAATATCAGTTTTTGAGATTTGTAAAGTATTGCATTCCGTTTTTATTTACAATTTGTACTTTGTCCCAACTTTTTTGGAATCGGGGTTGTATGCACAGGAAATTCTGTATTCATTTCCGAAGTTTTCTTTCAGTAGTGCTTTTGCTTTCCAATAACCTCTGTCCGCATTCATATGTTGACAGCTTTTCACAAGATCCAAGGCTGGTCCTTTTGTATATTGAATAAGAAACTGTAACTTGTCTTGATTGTTATCCGTTTTTCTTTCAATCATGTGTTCAAAGGAATGAATGAACGACTTATATTGGAGAATGTCTCCATCAAAAGGTGCAATACCTCCTTGTGGTAAAGAAGAGAGAACTTGCTGTTTAACAAGAATCTTAGTCAGCTCATTTTGTCTCCTAAGAATGTTAGAGAGATCCTGTGTCTGGGACTGGTTCATTAAGGGAGCAGATATTGAGCTTGACTGCCTTCTTCCACTGTTTGACTGCTGGAGTGACCACTAGTTTGCCTAACTGGCACTATATTTTGAGTGGTATGAGTAATAGGACTCTGAAAATCAGGAGAATAAGACTGTTGGCCAGTGTCATAAACATGAACAGAAGAATGGCTAGGATAAGGAAACTGGACTTTGGCTCCCTGCTTAGGCCGTGTAGCTGTATCAAACATGAGGTCATATTGTAATGGAAGCTCTTCTGCATCAAAGTATTCATTCATTGCACCCACAGGATCTAATTGCTCTTCATTATAGTTTTCAAATGCAGTTTGTTCAGCATTTTTAAGGATATAAATTTTTGCCTTGTTTGCAGCCAATTCTGTATTTAACTCTAATGTTTCTCTTCTTTTTCTAAGTTCTTCCTTTTTCTGTTCAACTAATTCTTGCTCCTTTTCCAAAGCGTGCTTTTCTTGCAGAGCCGCAGCCTTAGCCAATAGCGCAGCGCGCTCTGCCTCTGCGCAAATGAGCGCTGAGCTTGAAACATTTGATCTGATAGATGTAGTGGAACGGCGCCTGGAACTAGATCTACTGGAACGACGGCTGCTGACGGACAAAGCATCAATGTCTGGCAAATCTGCATTCGCTTCAGAAGAAACAGGGCCAGCAGATAATAAAGAGTGGGCAGTACTGTGCGCTTCTGGATTATCAACAATGGAGATCCATTTCGCTGCATTAGAAAGAAAAGAATTAATGGGCAATTCCATGTAAATGTCAACCTCACCATGCAAAAATAAAGCAACATGTAATACATCAAAACCACTCCCAGAGATCTCACCCAGGCCTGTATTTTACACATGTGAATAAGTTGAACCAATTTGTCACAAGAATTGTTCCCTTCGCCTTCACTACTTTAGCTAATGACACTAATAACTTTGATCATGTACAATTCTATATTATTGCCACAAGCCACAAAAATGTATGCTAAAATCCACAAAACAGCAAAACAATAGCCATCCTAAATATTATTTAAGAACTTTGATAGTTTTAGCTGATATTTAGAGAGTTTTTCAAAGGGTTATGGTGGTTAAATTGCTGATTTTCTAAACATATGCCATGTCTATTTCAGACGCGTCACATCCATAACGGAATTTCGTCACATCCATAACGCTGACTTTTCCTTCCGAAACTCTGCATGAAATACAAAATATTTTAAACAAAGATTTTTTAATATTCACCTTGGACCCCTCTATCAAATGGATATCTCCATTTCAACATTAGGTTTACAATTTCACAGAGTTTGATAAAAATGTACAGTCACCCAAGAAAAGTGATACTTTTTCTGTCACATCCATAACGCATCTTTTATTGGCATTTTCTGGCATGTCCTAGATGTACTATGGGAATTGTTCTTGTTCTATCACTTCTCCAGTATGGTACAGCCTTAAAATATGCAACACCTGTTTAAATACTGGGAGACAATAAAACATGCACTGGGTCATTTGTTGCCATTTTGAGTTCAAGTGTCACGTCCATAACGCTGGAATTGCTCTAATCTGTTTCATTCACGGCTCATACCAATTTTCCATTTCCGCTTCCTTGGCCTCTTTGCTCAAAGTTTGAATGTAAGCGCTATGAAGGCCTTCGAATTCTTGTAGCATTTCATGAAACCTCACCATATTTTGCTTCATTTCATCAACAGATTTATTATCAGCCATGAGAGTATTTAAAATCTTCATTCGTCGCGTCAAATGCGACACTTTGCCAGCTTGCGAAGCACGCATTCATGCGGCGGCGTCTTCATTGAATGGCTTTTCAGACATGTCTTGATCCGACTCCAATTCAGCCATTGTGCTTCTCATAAACAGCCTTCGTAATTTCTAATTTCTAATCACAACAAAACTATTTCCATCCCATGGCGTAAAGCATTACAATACGCTTTGCTTTTCAAGTTAATTTGGTGACGTTTATTTTGTGTCCATTCCAGCACGCTCAACTTCCTTATTTGCTTTCAGCAATTTTCTTTCTTCTATTCATATATTTATGCATTTAAAATAAAGTTCATGAAATGTTCTTATTTTTCAGTCCAACATCATCCACAAACGTCCGTGATTCATTCCATTATTTAGATTCAAAGCACATACCTCCACTGGCTTTCCTTTGCTTGATTGTTTGGGGTGTCGGCCTTCTCCGACTCCTTCACAATTTACAATCTTTTACGAAGTGTTCCAGTATTCCTTAACGAAGTCCACAGCGAAGTCATTGACTTGACTGTAGTGATTAAAACAGGTTAAGTTTTCCATTTTCCTTTGTTCCCATAGATCTTTAAACTTTTCCCATTTTGTTCACTTCCTTGGTTGTAAAGAGTGCAGGAGTCTGACGCGTGAAAGGATGAGGAAACGTTTTTCCTTTACGATGAGTTGTTTATTAAACAAAAGAGGGGTAACATAAACTTGTAAAAATATAAAACAAAATTTTTCTGTTTGTTTCAATGAGCTGGCTTGACGCAACAGGCCGACATTCAGGCACCGTCGCGCGCATGCGCTCGGTCACAATCACCCTCACGGTCAATGACTGTTGCACGTTGCACCCCTACAGCCTCTAGGCCGCGTCACCACACCAGCTTAAATAGAAAGTATTGCGGCCACCTACAGGGGGACAATCATGACAACACACTAACACAATACATTTATGTGAATTCATGTCAGTTTGAAACACAAAGTCTAATCCAAATCTAAAGTAACAAAGTAAACTGTGGGTGGTAGAAATGGGCAACTGGACTTGCTTGAAGATTCTTGAAAACGTTTCACCTCTCGTCCAAAAGGCTTCCTCAGTTCTGTGGACAGAACTGAGGAAGCCTTTTGGACGAGAGGTGAAACGTTTTCAAGAATCTTCAAGCAAGTCCAGTTGCCCATTTCTACCACCCACAGTTTACTATGACCTGGATGATTGAGAATCTTCACAGACAAAGTAACAAAGATTTTCAGGAGCTCTTATAAGAACACTAAAATTAAAAGAATGGCTCTTACACACACATGCCCCTTTTCCACCAAAGCAGTTCCAGGGCTGGTTCGGGGCCAGTGCTTAGTTTGGAACTGGGTTTTCTGTTTCCACTGACAAGGAACTGGCTCTGGGGCCAGAAAAACCGGTTCCAGGCAAGCACCAACTCTTTGCTGGGCCAGAGGAAAGAACCGCTTACGTCGGGGGGCGGAGTTGTTAAGACCAACAACAATAGCAAGACCGCGAAAGGTCGCCATTTTTAAGCGACGAGAAGCAGCAGCTGTACAAACGCGAAGTCATCCATTGTTGTTGTTGCTGCTGCTTCTTCTCTGTGTTGTTGTTGCTTCGATGTTCGCGCCAAGGTTTATGCAAATGCGGCGACGTAACTGACGTATACAGTGACAATGATGTATACAGCGACATAACTGATGCATACAGCGATGTAATGATGTGGCTCCCCTTAGCACCCTGAGCTATGGAAAAGCAAACTGGTTCTCAGCTGGCTCGCAAGTTGAACGAGTTGTGAACCAGCACCAGCACTGGCCCCAAACGAGCCCTGGAACTGATTTGGTAGAAAAGGGGTAACAGACTCCCAATTCCAACACCCACAGTGTTTAGTGGAGATCCAGTCTACTACATTGAATGGGGGGCCTCATTCCAGTCACTCATTGACCAAAAGATTATTTCTTCTGCCAATAAGCTCAATTACATAAAGAAATATGTCAGTGGTGCAGCTCAAAAATGCCTTTTTTTGGAAATCGCGCCCACCTCCATCGGCAAACACTGATGCTGGAGGTGCCCCGGCCCCCCACAGCACCAGCATACCGGCCCAGGCTTTCCCTCTGGTCATGAGGACTGAGGGAAGAACATCAAATGATTTTTGGCTATTTTTTTTTACCCCAAAACAATTAATTTTATCAGCAAAAATTTGCAATTTATTTGGAAATAAATTCCCCTTCTTGGTGGACTCCCAGGTGAAAATGATTATGGTACAAGAGACTTGTTTTTAATCAATTCACATTTGATTTCAAAAAAAAATCAATGCACCTTTTAATATAAACGAGCTCTACAGTATTATATTTCTGCATTTTAGCTATTCATGTCTTTGAATACTCTAATCCTTTAAAATGAAGTGCAAACCAGAAAAAAAGTTCTATCATATAATTCTCTTAAGCTTTCTTCTGATGTTATCATGGTAGCAGGAGGTCTTGCATATTAAGCAGGCAACATTCAACATCACTTATCACTTCCCTTTCAACTGTTGTGTGAACAAAATAGGTTTTATCTGGACAGGATGTTGTGTAATGTAATACAGATACCATATGGTCAATCTGAAGATCGAGATGGTGATTTTGAATTAAAGAACAGGCATGTACAATGGGCATTACATATTGGAAATTTTTTTTAAATCAAAAACTATAAGTTCATCTCGGCCTAAAAAATTTGGGCAGACGCTCCTGCGCGGCACATGCCAGCAATTCCGTCCCCCTATGAAATGAGCAATAAGTAGGAGAGTTATACATGCTCTCATACTTAAAATTTCATCAGAAATATGGATATGATACTATGATTCTCCCGAACATGCTACATTAGATAAGCTAACCCCATTTATAAAAGATACATACTTATATGTAATTGATATACATTTTTTGGGGCGCGCGCTCTCTCTGCCATGCCGATTCTATAAGCTGCACTGACTCAATGGAGCACTTGCATGTGACGTCACAGCCGATCCAGATTGTGACAGACGCCATCTTGTCGGTCAAACGCCATATTTCCGCCTTCTACTTCTAGTTCTACTTCTGCTTTTACTTCTACCTTTTCTTCTGGAAAACCCTACTATATACAATTCTACTACAATGGCTGCGGCTACAAGCTCTCCCTACCTGTGCACGTTTATGTTTTTTGTGTGTATTTTTGCGTGTTGTTCGTCTGTACCGGACTTCAATATCCACTACAACCGTATGGACTTACTGGCCATTGGCTTCCAGCAGAAAATGACGGTTTGTAGCGATTTCCATCGCATGCACAACATTCCGGACGAGATAGCGAGACCAGCGGGGTCTCCGTGGATTGTTATCGGAAGCAAAGCAAAGGAGGCGGTGTCAGGAGCGGAAGCAAAAGCGAGGCTGCAGAGCCGGTCTGTTGACTAAGCTCAGAAAACAGCCACTCAAATCTCCACTGCTAAGCCTCTATCTCTCCAACGCCAGATCCATGTTAAACAAGACGGACGATTTGGAATTACAGCTGGAATTACCTTATTCTATTCTATAATCGGCTGGTCAGTGCTATACTCAATACTTAAGTGACTTACCCATCCAATGAGGATCGTTATTTTCTTGTTTACAAGATGCCACATCTGAGTCGCTGACAAATCCTGAATTTCTGTAAAGATAACTGTCCAGAGATTTATAAGCACGCAGTGCTTCACCACTGAACAGCGAGGGAAAGTTGATGAGGTAATCATACACGTCCGGGTATTCCGCTGGCAGTTCAACATCCACTGACACGGTCGTGAAAACTCCGTCCGGTAAGCCATAAGGGTCACTAATCTGTAGATCGTTTATTTTAGACATATATCTAGTTCTGTTCATTAGAAAAATGAGCCGTGTAGTCTGTCGGTTGAAATTGATCCATTCTGTACACGAGTGCAGCAGTATTCAGCTGTGTTTTTTACCGACAAGATGGCGGCTGTGTACTTTCCGGTCACGTGACTGCAAGATCTCTATACAACTGAAAACTCCGGTCCTCGAGAAAAGAGATAAAAGCCCACCCACACTGAAAGCTGATTGGCTTATTTTGCTGAGTAACCCAATCAAGATGCTCTTTGTCTGGCATGCGCTACATGAACAGGCACACAGGCAGTGTTGCCAGATTGGGTGGTTTTAAGTGCATTTTGGCATATTTTGGGCTGGAAAAAGTCAGCAGTATCTGGCAACACTGCACACAGTCTTCCTCGCGCACCCCCTCGCGCGCGCACATTCTAAGATGCGTCATGTAGACTTTAATGTTGCGCGCGCACGCTCTTGCTCGCTTCTATCAATATGCAGGAGACTCCCGGAACTTCTGGGAGACTTGGGATGTCTGCGTTATAAGGTGACCACAGATCGTTAATCATACCCCCCCCCCCCCCAAAAAAAAAAAAAAATCTCAACGGATTTACATCGATCTCAAAAATGATCATTTTGGTCTGAAAAAGTCGGAAATCCGCCAATCGGCGGAAAATTCTCATCCCTGTTGGAATTAGCATATATTACAAACTAGCACCACAAAAATTAGGCTTTTTGATCTTTTATTTCAGTTCTTAAAAGCGTCCCTCATTACGTATCCGGCATTATGTCTTGGCTGTTTTCTTTGGCTACGTTCACGCTGCAGGCTGAAGTGACTCAAATCCGATCTTTTCGCCCATATGTGACCTGTATCCGATCTTTTATTGACAATATGAACGACACAGATCCGATTTTTTCAAATCTGACCCAGGCCGTTTGGATATGTGGTCCTAATTCCGATTCCTATCCGCTCTTTTCATATGCGACTTCAGTCTGAACCGCCAGGTCGCATTCATCCGACTTACACGTCATCAACAAGACACAAACGTCACTATTCTTTGCTGAAGTAGGCGGCGGGTCTCTCAAAAAAAGTTACAACATGGCGCATAATCACGGGCACAGATAGAGGGTGGGACGGGTGGGATTCGTCCCACCCAGATTTAAATTCACCTCGTTCGGTCCCCCCCACTTATAGGGAGGAAAAAACGTCTATGCTGTCTTTCTTTGCATAAGGCAAACCTCACGGAAAAATCAAAAGACTAATTACCATTCGGTTTATTGAGGTGCACAGCAGTGTATACATAGTTGCAACAACTCACATAAAACAAAGACTGATATTCGGTTGGTTGAGCTGCGCAGACTGCACAGATTGCGAGCTCGATTGCTATGGTAACCCACAACAAGTTTGACAGGCATATCGGGGTTGGGGTTGGTTTGCTGGCAGCTTTGTCCCCCCCAGTGTTTTGTCCCCCCCAGTTCAAAAAACGTATCTGCGCCCCTGCGCATGACATCAATGCGAGGGACGCTTCGGGCTGTGAAGGTTCTGAATCTTCTCAATGGAAGGACGCAGAGGTTAGGGAGCTGATTTCCATTTGGGGGGATGCAGCTATTCAAGCTAGATTGGATGGGTCATACCGCAACCGGGCGGTTTTACTTCCGTAAACACTGGCCATGCTCACTGCGTGTGACGTCGTCGTATCCTGCAATGCGCATGCGGAACACTTTTAGGTCGCTTTTCGTTCATACTGAGGATCACATACAAGTCGCATCTGTTAATGTGAACGACCTCACAAAAAAAAATAAGATTTCACAAAAAAATCGGAATTGAGCATTAAGCCTTGCAGTGTGAACGTAGCGTTAGTCTCGGTTTCATTTACTGCTTTGCAGGTTATTTTATATCCCCCCGCTGGTGGAGTATGGTATGCGTACTGTTTATAAACCCCTTGTGCATGTCGTCATGCATCACGTGATAATTACAGCTGGGGTCAGACAGACACCGTCTTTCATGCAAGCAGCTTAATCTGTCTTCAGTATGGTTAATTTTTGCTTCTTCAAACAGAGAAATAGACAAAAGTCATTACCGTCTCCCTGCTATCAAGAAAAATGTGAACAAATTAACAGAAGCAAATGCTTCAAGAACAACGATGAAATGAGCGGTTAAAGAATACGGAGAGGAGCTCAGCCTGAAAACTCCAGAGAAATTCACGATTGTATTTAAAATGTATTTTACAAAAACAGAAAGTCGGAAGTGAGGATGGAAGAGTTTGCTTAAGAATCTCCTTTTATTTTTTTCTGCTCACATCCAGGTTAGCGCCTTCATGAAAGTGTTTGATTTTCTTCCAGGTGAAGCCGCTTCCTTATTCATCTCATCCTGGGCAATATATATAATCTTCTTGTTTTCCTCCATCATCCACCTCGAGGTTTACTTAAAAAAACAAAAAACCCCGCTGTGTCATGAGACGCTGCAGTGATTCAGTTACAGGTTGCCAGGTCTGTATAACACACCCACAACCGACACACTAAACATAAACTCAAACATTATCCTGTCTGTCATGACGCAGAGCAGGTTTTTTTTTTTAAACCGAGAGGTGGATGATATAACAACAAAAAGATATCTTCTCAAACACTGTACTGTTCAAAAGTCTTGGCACCCTATCGTTTTCTTCACACAAACTTTGCTATTCTACATTTTCGAGTAATGAACCTACAGTCAGAGAGTTCTACATAAACACACTGAACTTTACAACAGCTGCATGCATGTGAAATGGAAATAAATCGACTAAGGCAGGAAAAAACTATTTTGGATAAAATTGTTAGTCTGTTAGAAGTAAAAGTAAAAAGTAACCAATAACCAAACTTAATAATAAACTTAATCAAAAACCAAACTTCAACTCAACGTGTGAGCTTCATTTTGTTTCAATTCACAACTATTCTATGGTTTTCCTTTAAAAAAAAAAAAAAGGAAGTAGTACTCTCAAAATTGGGGGTGGGGTGATATCAGTGGGCCAGTAGAAATTAACCCCCTGTTGCCCCCCAGTGTGTTTAAAAGTTAATGTCGAGCCCTGCATCAGTATCTAAATTCAATACACTATAACACTAGCATACATTTGTACAGTATACAGGGATGAGAATGAAAAATATTTAAAAAGTCTGAAAAAAACCAGGGCGGGGCCCATGGGGCTAATGATTTTTGGCTTTTTTTTTTTTACCCCAAAACCATTAATTTTATCAGCAAAAAGTTGCAATGTATTTGGAAATAAATTCCCCTTCTTGGTGGACTACCAGGTGAAAATGATTAATATGGTACAAGAGACTTGTTTTAATCAATTCACATTTGATGATTTCAAAAAAATCAATGCACCTTTTAATATAAATGAGCTCTACAGTATTATATTTCTGCATTTTAGCTATTCATGTCTTTGAATACTCTAATCCTTTACAATGAAGTGCAAACCAGAAAAAAGTTCTGTCATATAATTCTCTGAAGCTTTCTTCTGATGTTATCATGGTAGCAGGAGCTCTTGCATATTAAGCAGGCAACATTCAACATCACTCATCACTTCCCTTTCAACTGTTGTGTGTACTAACTAGGTTTTATCTGGACAGGATGTTGTGTAATGTAATGCATATACCATACGGTCAATTTGAAGATCGAGATGGTGATTTTGAGTTAAAGAACAGGCATGTACAATGGGCATTACAAATTGGAATTTTTTTTAAATCAAAAACTATAAGTTCATCTCGGCCTAAAAAAAATGTGGGCAGACGCTCCCGCGCGGCACATCCCAGCAATTCCCCCCCATGAAATGAGCAATAAGTAGGAGAGTTATACACGGTATCATACCTAAAATTTTTATCAGAAATATAGATATGATACTATGATTCTCCCCAACATGCTAATTAGACAAGCTAACCTCATTTATAAAAAAGATACACACATATATGACATGTATTTGATATATATGATGTATATTCATACATTGTTACTTTACGGAAATCTTCAATAAGTTTGGTCTTTTCATGACAGCCTGTTGTAGACCTATAATGCACATGAACTGACGCTCCTCACCTCAACATGTCCTTTACAATCATTTAAGCCACCATGGGCAATGCTGAAACCACTGCTGCAAACAGTACATCGCGTGAAACTGTCATTATTTTCTACCCTTATTAGACAGGGAGATTCTTTTGTGTAATCTGAGCTGAAGTGGGTTTTGTACTTTCGTTTTTTGGGGCGCGCGCTCTCTCTCTCTGCTATGCCGGTCGGTCCTCGAGAAAAGGGATAAAAGCCCGCCCACACTGAAAGCTGATTGGCTTATTTTGCTGAGTAACCCAATCAGGATGCTCTTTGTCTGGCATGCGCTACATGAACAGGCACACAGGCAGTGTTGCCACATTGGGTGGTTTTAAGTGCATTTTGGTGGGTTTTGAACATATTTTGGGCTGGAAAACGTCAGCAATATCTGGCAACACTGCACACAGTCTCCCTCGCGCGCGCACATTCTAAGATGCGTGATGCAGACCTTAATGTTGCGTGCACACGCTCTTGCTCGCTTCTATCAATATGCAGGAGACTCCTGGAAGTTCTGGGAGACTTGGGATGTCTGCGTTATAAGGTGACCACAGATCGTTAATCCTACCCCCCAGAAAATTTCTCAACGGATTTACATCGATCTCAAAAACGATCATTTTGGTCTGAAAAAGTCGGAAATCCGCCGATCAGCGGAAAATTCTCATCCCTGAGTATAGTACTGATTAACAGCACAGCTATTGTGACAGGAGCATTAAGCTTTATCTCACTCAAATATGATGAAACATGAGCAGCGTCCATGTTAGATTCCACGTTCCATACAGTGCGGCTCTGCTGATATTTGCAATGCTCACTGGTGAAAGTACATTTAATATTAACATCACAACTCGGGGTGCACACCGGTGTCGGCCCAACATTTATATCGCTCTCATTATTATTTTAAATACCAGTATCGATCAAACATTTCACAATCGATGTATCCCGAATAACACCACATATTTTCCACAGAAAAATGTTAAAACTGAGATTTGTTGACATTTTTCAAAACATTTACATCCTCAAAATTATAACAATAATAATAAACATTAATATCTCCCTCACATTTTGTACTATTAACTGTGACTATATCAGTGCATTAATATTCCTGCTTCAAGCCACCTCAGAAATCAGAACCTTTGTCTCTGGGCCAAACTCCGTTCCATGCGGGTCGGACAGAACCACACACACAATTAGCATCATATTGCTAGTTTACTGAGAGAGATGGAGAAGGAAAACGGCACTTTCCAAACTCCAGGTCACCTCGGCACACCTCAGTTATCTGCTGTTTTGAGTCGTTAGCTTGTAAATACTTTTTTTTTTCTCTTTACTTAACTTTTAAATCCTTTAACTTTCTGACCACACAGGGGCCTCATGACCTGCCAATCATCTTCAATTAAGGTGGGACCTTACCAACTCTGCGCTCTGATTGGCTGATCATCTCTCTGTTGGTTCAGATGAGAAAACAGTAAAACTATATGGCTGATCATCTCTCTTATTGTTCAACACAGAAAACACTAACATTATATTAATACATCATTCACATTTTAACCCTTTATCGTCACTGGGTTACACAGTAATTTACAGTGATTGGCATAAATACTGTGATCAGATCAGGAAAAAAAAACATCAATGTGGAATTAAATGTGATGATTTTCCTCCTCAGGATATTTGATGCTGAACCTGAAACCTCTGCTTCAGTCTCACTATTAGAGAATGTGTCTTACTGAGGATCAGGTCATGTGACTCTCAGAGAGATGATCTTACCCCAGTGTCTCCAGTTTACAGTGAGGATTCTCCAGTACAGCAGAGAGACGCTTCCCTCCTGAGTCTGAGTTGCAGTTTGAGGAGAATCCTGAGGGAAAGTGTTACAGGTAAACCTCACACACGTGTCATGAAAAGAAAATGGGAATGGTTGTTTTACCATCACCTGCTTCGTTTGAAAGAGCAAAGAGATTACATTATTGAAAAAAAAGCACCAACTAAACACGGCCAAAGCCACAGAGAGACACAAACACACCCTCACATCTATTTATCTGGCAACTTTTATACCTCATGCAAGAAGAAACGCATCTCAGTTATAAGTTGGATTTTGTAACATTCCAGATAGTTCGGGGGCTGCATTATAGAAAAGACATTTTAAGCTCCAAGTTCAATACAGAATCCACAAACATCCCACAACTAATCTAAAATTACTCAATAAATCAACTGTAATATCCATTACCGAGAAAACACCAGTACACACAGCTCTTTGGTGTAAACTGGTCACTGTTTTGTAACAGCTACCTATAGAAATGGGGAGGGGAAAAAAAAAACACAATCCAAAAGGTACATAATTTTAAAGGAAAATAAACTTTATGAACACATTTTATTTGACAAGCTTCCATCAACGTTAAGACAGTACAGAGAACACGTTCAGTTTCTTCCTATGACTGGCTGGTACAAACTGTTTGTACCACCTCATTGGTGGATCTGACGTTAGCTCCTTTGAGCAGTAAAGCTCCTGAAGAAGCGACTGACAAATCAAATGTTCGCTCATAATGGTGCCAAGAAGTCCTCTGCATGCTTCACACTGTGTCCCATGGGAAGGCTAAGAGCAAGAACATGCCGCCCTCTTCCTGCTGCTAAAAGAGAAACGAGGAAATGGAGACGCGCAGGAGCCGAGCATTTGGGTTCGAGCATCGTTAATGTCAGAGAGACAGAAAGCTCTCTGGATCACAGAGATCCAAAGCTCGACTCATTGTGGGACAGAAGAAAATGAATAACACTATGTTGAGCTTGGGGCGGCACGGTGGTGTAGTGGTTAGCGCTGTCGCCTCACAGCAAGAAGGTCCGGGTTCGAGCCCCGTGGCCGGCGAGGGCCTTTCTGTGCGGAGTTTGCATGTTCTCCCCGTGTCCGCGTGGGTTTCCTCCGGGTGCTCCGGTTTCCCCCACAGTCCAAAGACATGCAGGTTAGGTTAACTGGTGACTCTAAATTGACCATAGGTGTGAATGTGAATGGTTGTCTGTGTCTATGTGTCAGCCCTGTGATGACCTAGCGACTTGTCCAGGGTGTACCCCGCCTTTTGCCCGTAGTCAGCTGGGATAGGCTCCAGCTTGCCTGCGACCCTGTAGAACAGGATAAAGCGGCTAGAGATAATGAGATGAGATGTTGAGCTTGAAGAGAAGAGATCTTTTGGAGATGGAAAGACACCAACCTTTGGCTGAATTGTTTCCTTTTCAAATGGACAACAGTGTGATTTATCCAGAGCTTGGGATGTCTGTCGAAAAATTAGAAAAAAAAAAAAAAAAGACATCTACTAAAAGCCATGTGGACCAACAAGGGGTAGCCTGAGAAACAGAAGAACCAAGGGTTATGCTGGAGGTCAGAAATCCAAAATTTGACTTCCTCAACAAGTGTGTGGCTGAGAGCATGACAAAGAAAAATGAAGCTCTCTTTGGATAATGTAAACAAAAAGAGAAACAAAGGTCCAGCTTTTGAGAGAAAGATGACAAACCTTGGCTGTACTGTTTCATGTCAGTGTTGTGTTTCCAGAACTTGGGTGAAAAGAAAAAAATAATGCACAAAAAAGCCATCTGGACTAACAGTAATGGGCTAAAGAGAGGATTAAGATTCATTAAACTGGATGAATCCAGGACTGTAGGGGCAATTTCCAAAAACTAAGTTCAAAATAAGGAGTCTTGTGGCTGATGCGTGTTCCAGGATCCAAAAAAGAAATCTTCCACTTGAATAACGTTTTGCAGTTTTATTTTAACAAACTAAAGATATGAATTCCATTTACGCACAATTCAAAAGGTTCCAAATAAATTCTGACTTGTGCATACGCACGTCTAAACTATACAGAACAGGACATTTCACAACAGGACACGACACGGTCAGAAAACCGTGAGACTCCAGGCTTCTCAGGCCGTGTCAATCCACTACTGAATCAGCAAACGCCTCCTGCCGCAATTGCACCCAAGTGCTTAAAGTGGCAATGCCTAATTCTTCATCATTAAAGTGCAATTACACCAAATCCAAGTTTTTTAACCATGTACATTACTTATTAAATTTACTAATACTAAATCTTAAATTATGAATTATGCAAATCAAGAATCTAAATGAAATTTAACTTATTTTATATTCTAATGTGTAAAATAGACATCTGGTGCCTACATGGACAATAAAAATAAAGGCAATTTCAGTTGATTTAAAGAGAATGATGGTGACTAACATTTATTTGGATGTTTGGTTTCATATGCAAAAGGACCTCAGTGTTCGCCATACAGAGTTTGGGATGTCCACAAAAAAAAAAAAAAAACAACAACAAGAAGACACAGACAAAAAAGCCATGAGTGGTCTAATAAGAGAAAAAGAAAGAGAGAAGTTGAGAATGACGTCTCCAAAGCCCGACTGCACTTCCACAATCAAGCCAGTTAAAAACAATTATCAAAAGTTCCTGTTTTGATAAAGATTTGAAAACAAATCTAAAAAGAGAACTCTTTTGTGCTCTGGTATGATATGATGCTATTACCAGTGATGTACTGGATTAAAGTCATGAGAAGAATTTTTCTTTTTTTTTTCTGCATGGTTGCAAATTTAAAAAAATATTATTTTCAAGGCTGCCCCTAAAAAATGCTCAAAACAAAAGTCCGATTGGCCATTTTTAATGGTTTCTATTCAGTTGAATGAAGAGAAATGTCCAGTGCATGCTTTACAGTCAGAGTGACTGCAGTGAAGATTAAGATGTGATTGTCGTTGTACTTCTGTATTTGTTGCAGATCAGCAGCAGTGTGGCCTGGAAACATAAAACCCCATTCCAAATAGAAAAAGATTTTTTTTTTTAAATCCAGCATATTTTCCAGACTACATGTTGCGGTGTTTTTCACCTTGTTGTTGCTACAGTACATTATCATATTTGCATCAGGCTTATGCTGAGTCTTATTGTGATGATTTTTCTAAACAAATACAGAAACTGAAATCACACATTTCAACAATCATGCTTAAACAATAGCAGCTGTCCTGGTGGAGACAAATCAGCAACTTTTAGCCAAATGGGAATCTCCATGCTCAACATGTTAGTTTTTTTCATCCAATGACTTCTGGTTATTTCTCTCTATCCATTTATCTTCCTTCAGAGGTGGCCATGCTGATTTGTTTCCACTGGGAGGCACTGTGTTAGATGGTTATTGTCTTTCACCTTTCATTTCTTTGCTCATTTGTCCAAAATCAGGCGTCAAAAAAGGGTATTAAGACTCACTCCCCCTTCTGAGCATGTTTTACTAAAAGATTAATGAATGTGAGCGTTAGTGGTTAGTGCATGTGGACGTGAAGCTCAGCTCTCGGATCCTCAACTTTATCAAAGGCTCTTAAAGCTCATGTTGTTTTGCAGTTAATTTCTCCTTTAAAAACCAGGTGATTCCCAGTGAAATAAAGAAAACAAAACACTTTTTTTGCAAGGGAGGCTGGACAAGTTGTTTAAATGAATATTAAACTTGTTTTATATTTAACAGAAATTGAATAGTAATGTTCATACCTGCAAACTCGTCAGAGAAAAAAAAAGGTGACAGTGTCCGGGGGGGGGGGGGGGGGGGGTGCGGATAATGGTGACGCCGACACTGAACTCAAGTAAGTGTTAAGAAATAAGAAAACAATAAAAGAACCAAAACACATTATATTATACTGAAAAACATTTATTTTTTCCTTCTCTAGCCTGGACAAGGGCTTCACAAACACTCTTACGCACGCAAACACCATGGAGGGAAACTGAAAAACACTATTTCAGTATGTTTTGCATACTTAAAAGCACTGCTGCGCACACGACAACCTCCATAACGTGTCGTTAATCAGGGTAGCTCAGAATTGGAGTAGTAGCCAGAACTCAGGGCAGAGCACCTGGCTTAAGTTAGGGGCTAATGATAAGTTTACAACCCAAGTTGACTATCTGAAATACTATATACTTACGTAGCAAGCTAAATGGTTAACTTTAGTTAACAAGACAGTCAGACAATGCAGGAATTAACAACTAGCTAATAATGTTAGATGGCTAGAAAATTTGCCATCTTGCTAACGGAAATTCCAGCATTGGATCCGCTTGTATTGCTTGCTATTAAGCATTTTGCTCAAAGCATAGGCTAACTGTAGGCCTATGAAAAGAAAAAAATGCTAGCTAACGTTATTTTACTTAAAGCCCCTTTCACAATTGGCTCACGAGCACTTTACAACACTTTGCGATCGAAATATTTTAGCCTCGCACGACCTGTCTCATACATTGTACGATGCCTCACATTCGTTGCATGCATTTCAGTGGTCGCTTCAAGTCTCTTCTAAAAAGTGGACATGCACACTATTCAGGCGCGACCTAATACGATCAAATTGATCGCAGTGCAACGCACGAACATTAGTACGAATGTTTTGCAATGTTTTGTGCACCTACAAGACTGATGCACGAGTTTTAAAGATCATAGGATGAATCGCAGCTCCCTGTGCGTCTGTTTTGCAACAATGAGACTGTTGCACAACATTTTATGTAATCTTGCAATGTTTTACTATCAGTGCGCGATTTATCAGCTTCAATTTGCCACGCTTTGTCACTAGTATATAAACTCTGTATAGTCAGCTGCTTCAGACCACCACTGACCATGGATGCTGCTGCACCAATACCTCCTCGCCGTCTACTGGGATTGCTGAATGTCCGAGTACAACTCCAAGAACTCCAGCGAAGACGTTTGGGCGTGCTGGCATTACTTATCCGTCGTCGACTCTAACCTGACTCGTACGTGCACTCGTACCATGGATTCGTTAATTGCACGAGCGCCGCGCGTTCAATCGTCCAATTACCAGATGATTCGCGCCACCCTATCGCACTCTCTTACAACACCTGCTTTCATTGTACAACAGTCGCAAGATATATCGCAAGATTTCATGCTTTTGCATTGCACAACGGTCGCTTTAGATGTGCAGGTTTTGCACGACTACTTTTTCATATGCGATTATTTCGGCAACAGTTAACGATCAATATGAAAATGTATCGGTCGCACGAATGTTTGGTCGCTTCTGATCGTGATCCAATTGTGAAACATGCTTTAGCAAACAAATATCTGTTGTTTTAGCTCCAAAAAGGCTGACTTACCTTCAATTACCATCAGAGTTTCCACATTAGGTTCAGGGGTCTCTTAACAAGCGCGAACATAGATGGCAGTGTGTTTCAAGATCCTGAGGCAAAGGCTGAGATTCCGATTGGTCCAGAAAAAATGTCAATTATAAGAATTGTCCAATAATGGCCTATAACATGGCAGCAAGCCCACCCCTCTTGACAGGCGCGAGCTCAGTTGAGATTACGATCGGCCCATATGCCGCCCCCCCAAAAAAAAAAAACTCTCCGGTTCTACACGATTCACGTGAATGACCCAATTGACAATGAAAAAGGTGACTGTCGCCAAAAAGCGACAAGTTTGCAGGTATGAATGTTGCAAGTATATTTTAATACTGTAATAAAGAAAATAATATAAAAAATACCCTATTATACAGTGCAGTATGTCACAGACTGGTTTATGGAAAATTGCCACAATTTTTATTCTTATTTTGAGAAAAAACTAACTAAAAAAAAAGCAGTGTGTGAGATATTTTGTTACTTTTTTTCTTTCTTCATGTATTGAAACCTTGTTGTGGTGAAGGATTTCAGTCGAGCCACATTATTGAACAGATCTAACTGGAGAGGTCAGACCAAGAGCTATTCTAATGACTCCACCCACCCAATCCTACAACCACACACAGTAGAACATCTGGTGACTGGGCCACCAACATAACCTGGTAGGGTTCAGGATCACCACCTGCAGAATGGAGGGTGGGTGTCAGGGCCAATCCCAGTCCTACAGCAGATTTGTGTTGGACTGATGGACTACACCCTTTAAATGGAAGCTGGATTGGGGAACATGAGATGGAAAGATAAGGAGATTGACATATTTGGTCTTACATCCACACACGGTTAGGGCTCTTGTACCAAACGTCTTGATTAGAAGTCGTCTCTCCTATGACAAAGGAGATAAGCCTCAGGTGGATGTGGAGATCCTCATTAGTCTCAGGCTGAGGCCTTAAAGTTGGAGTTTTTCCCAGTGGACAAGAGGGCTTCCTCCATATGGTTTTGATGCTCAGGAAATAAACCTCTGACTGTTTTCTGTGCTTCTGCACCCAATCACAGTTAGAAGTATTTAACATTTGAGAGAGTAAAGGTTTGTGGCTTTTGGAAGAGTAACATTTGACAGGTCTCAGTCAAAGGCCATCATAAATCAAATCAGTGTTGACAGGTTAATGATGATTGGATCCCACCGAAAATCTAAATGTGCTTTTAAACACAGATGTAAAAAATGTGTAAAGAACATCACATTATTTTGTTACAACTTTATTTTTTCCCAAGGAATTGTTTCAATTAGACAAACGGGCGGCACGGTGGTGTAGTGGTTAGCACGGTCGCCTCACAGCAAGAAGGTTCCGGGTTTGAACCCAGCAGCCGGCGAGGGCCTTTGTGTGTGGAGTTTGCCTGTTTTCCCCATGTTTGCATGGGTTTCCTCTGGGTGCTCTGGTTTCCCCCAAAGACATGCAGTTAGATTGATGTGGGGTGGCCTTGGGCTGAGGTGCCCTTGAGCAAGGTACCGAACCCCTGACTGCTCCCCGGGCGCTCTGGTGTGGCTGCCCACTGCTCTGAGTGCGTGTGTTCACTGCTTCAGATGGGTTAAATGCAGAGGATGAATTTTACTGTGCTTGAAGTGTGCATATGACGAATAAAGGTTTCTTCTTCTCCTACAAACACACAAGCTTACACACACACACCCCAATGGAATTTAAAATGTATGGAGTTGTGAATGAGGGCTTCATGAACATTATTATTAGTTGATTTGCTGATAAGTGGTGGGTCTCTGATCCACTGTGTACACGTCTCTGCAAAATCACCAAAATGTTCTTCATTCTCCGATGTGAGAGAAAACTGTCCAGGAAATGCTGCTGTGAGTCGAGCACATTTCATTCAAAAATATCTTCACTGGAGTCGGTATCAGATGAAGATTCTTCTTCAGACACTAAACGTGAACAAAAACAACTTTTTTTTTTTTTTTTTTAAATGAACCTGACAGGTTGAACATGAACATTAAACACCAAAGTAAAAAAAGACAAAGTTTAAAAAATCCCCAGTAACTCACTGAATATGAACCTGTTTAAAATCAATAGCTCTTTATAGAAATAGGACCAGGTTACAGAAACTTTCTTCAATAAATAAACAGCATCAATGTTTATGACTCTAAATATTTGTGTATATATTTGTCAATGTTTAGCTGAAACATGAACAAATCACCTCAAGTTCTGTAGATTAAGACTGAAGAGTTTCTTCTTTTGTGAGTCTCTGAGTTTATTCCCAGTCAGATCCAGTTCTCTCAGGTGTGAGGGGTTTGATCTCAGAGCTGAAGTCAGAGCAGCACAGCCTTCATCTGAGATTTCACAATCACGCAACCTGCAGAGAGACAATGACACACTCTTCACTCTCCCAGTTTATATAATTTGCATGGATTACTGCACTTTTATATCTGGAATATACTGTGGAGTTTAAATTACTTATTGTTATTATGTTTACAGCATTTAGTCGATGCCCTTATCCAGAGCGACTTATAGAAGTGTGGGCGTCACTACATGCAAATGAATTGTTCCAGGAACACACTTCACACATTACGGGTGATCAACTTAAGTAGAAACTTACAAAGAAAATCAGCCTTTCTGTCAGAAATATTTAACTCCGTTGGTTTACACAAATATTTATACAAAATTTTATGAAAAGATTGATAAATGAGGCCCTGTGTGTGTGTGTGTGTGTGTGTGTGTGTGTGTGTGTGTGTGTGTGTGTGTGTGTGTGTGTGTGTGTGCGCGCGCGCGTGTGTGTAAAAGTAATCAAATTTAAAAGAGCAATCAGGGCTGAGTTTCCAAAAATCATTGCAAAATGAAGATCATTGTAACTGGGAGAGAGAGAGAGTTCAAAGTGATGCTCGCTGTACCATGAAATGATGTTTGTGCTTTTGGGAAACTCGGCCCTGATCTGTTTATACTACTACAAACACTGAATACAGAAATACTGTGATCAGATCAGGAAAAAAGACATCAATGTGGAATGAAATGTAATGATTTTCCTCCTCAGGATATTTGATGCTGAACCTAAAACCTCTCAGGCCTTTTAATGACATGAAACCTGCGACAGATAAGGTCGTAAGTGTCCAAATTAAAAAGGCGCCCAAATTAAGGTCAAGCACCCAAAATATGCTTCCAAAAGTAAAAAAAATCCCGAAATAATGTTGAAATAAACTTGGCTGCATAAAACCCAATGTCTTGACTTTCTTCTTTAAAAACACCAAAATTAGTGGGAATTAGCATGTATTTCTCATAATTGATGCGAACTCCACGCCATTCCCATGTTGTTCCGGGTTCATCAAACTAGCCGAAAGCCTCGCGCAGAGCACGAATTCTCCATCAACGGTGATCGGCACGCCATGATTTCAATGACCAGAGCGGGATTTCCACATTAGGTAAATCTTTCTTCTTTTTATATTGTTTTATGGCGGTTGTCAAACAGCTTTTAGGTGCATTACCACCACCTTCTGGACTGGAGTATGAACCAGAATGTTTACTACCCTATTGTGCTAAATTCTCCTAATAATTCGTGTATCATTTAAAAACCTAAAAAATAGCCCAATATCCCACATTATCTGACCTCAACTGCAACAGCTCTCTGATACCTAGTGTCATGATTTAAATCAGGTAAAATACTGAATAAAAAAAAAAAAAGAGCTATTCAGGACATGACTGTGTGTATTTAAGATACAGCTTGCATCTTAAATACAGAGTTGTGTTAGTGTAGGTGAAATCAGTGACTTGGAGCTTGGTCCTCTTGTTGATGATAGTCTTAGACACTGGCCTTTCATTTAAACGAAAGCCTCACTCACAACCCGCCGTAAGTGTTCTGGACACACACGGGTCACAGGGTTTGGTAGCTCGCAGCTGTGCCGCAGGGTCACGGTGAACCCGGGGGCAGTGGCGGTTCTAGGATTTTTCTGAAATAGGGGCCACTATGGGGCCATATGTAACCTTCAGGGGCCAACAGTGTCGCCACCATCTTTATCCAGTGATAACGCTGCTTAGGTTATAAGGCTACCAACTTGATTTGTACATTTTGTTTAGTGGATTGCATACTGTTATACATCATACCTATATTGCTCATTTTTAAAATTTACTCTTCTACAGTATACTGCTTCTTGGCATCTGTGGGCTCTTCCAAACGGCATCTCACTGTACTTGTATACTGACAATAAAGAACATCTACTTCTATGCTACTATCCAAGCACACAAATGAATAATTCAGTACCCTTTTTCAAACTTAAATAAAACATTATGAATCAGTAATGTTTGTAATAATTCTTTTTTTATTCATTCTGTGTGCATAAAGGGCAGATAAAACAGTCAACAACATATAGGATAGGAGCACATAGGATAACAGAGGAGCAACAGCATCTCATTCTCTCTCTCTCTCTCACACACACACACTCACACATTCTCTCTCTCTCTCTCTCTCTCTCTCTCACACACACGCACACACACACTTCAGAAAAGAATTCTCCGATTGCCATGCTTTGAGCTAAAACACCTGACAAATTCATCCAAATCCTTTCATCATTTGAACCTGCACCATCCAATAGAGCTAATACAGAAATATGTCACAAAATAAATAACCCGTATTTCTATTCAAAATGCCATCTGACAACTACCAATTTAGTTATTTTAATGAATAAAATGCAATTAAGTAAATTACACCCATACAACATGGCATCATTACCTAGAGGGTTACTATTTGAGGCTAAAGTTGAACTACATACAAGTCTAGAACTAAAGTCGACCCTTAAACTGTGCATTTCTCCTCTATGCAATCTAAATACCATTTCCAGAAATACCGGTACAATACATTATATCATTTGTAGTCATCTGGTTTTGCCGACTACATCATGTTTTCTCTGACCTGGTGAAGAGGGGCTTGGGCTAGCAGGCTGGTACTGCAGTTGTTGACCGTCCTGTAGCACTGGTGCCTGCGTACTTGTGCTGCCCTCGTTTAAACCCTCACTTTCAGTTTTTCTTTTGATAAGAAACTGCTGAATTCCCTGCGTCTTTCTTTTCATGCTCTCTCTGTCTCTATATCTGCCAAACACGATAGTTAAGATTAACACAAAATCTTGAGCTTTGAATAACCAGGTCAAAGCAATTGCTATCTTACCAAACAAATTACAACTTAACATAGCTAACAAGCGCACTGCCACCAACAGTTTGGGGGTGGAACTGCACCAGTATTGAATTCTCCGGTTGTTGTTCTCGCCAGTTGATTGACAGAACAGGGGTACTTCAGGGGCCAATCAAATTAGAGGCGGGGCCACGGCCCCTGCGGCCCCGCACCTAGAACCGCCCCTGCCCGGGGGAAAGTTTGGGGGAGGAGTACGGGCAAAGTATTTGTCAAGTACAGGTTGCATGCTTGACTTCCTCGAGGCGTGGGAAAAATTGCGTCGTTAGCTCGTGGAAAGCGTATATCTGACACACGTGATCAGTGTGTGTTCAGTGAGTGTGGAGTGCGTGACTTGCATTTTACCAGTTTCCTGCACTATGAGTTCAGGCCGCACTTGTGAAGTGTGTGACGCATGTGATGATTAGCACATTACAATCACTCATAAGGCCAAAAAAAAAAAAAAAGTGTGTTTCTGGTTACATAGATTTCAAAACTAGGGTCGGTAGGCAGACTTTTTTTGAATTTTTTTTTTCAAGGTGGCTGCCATAACCTATATTTAGACAGGAATAATTTCACAAAATATAATGAATTTCTTTGCAGGTCACCCGAGTTACCACCTTCTGATGAATCTGATGCAGCATGAGACACCTTTTAACATGAATTTTTCTGTAAATATAACAGCTCAATACACCATGAGAGAGAGAGAGCAGCCCCTCCCCTCTCTGCTCTCTGAGTGGAGCTCGTCGCCTTGGTAACGGTGCAGGGAAAAGACACAATATAACAAGCAAAGAGCGCTTTTTCTCAGAGTTCCCTCTCCTCGATCAATGCTGATTTACACGGAAATGGAAGGAGCTATTCACAAAATTATTTCACATTGAGCGCTACAAGGCTCCCATGAACACATTAATGTAATTTCTTTTGTCCCTAGTGTAAAAAAATGTGGACACTAGAGCGAGTTAAAAACAAGTGACTTTTCTGATTTTGCAGTAAAAGCGCTGCCACGTTTATAATGTGAGTCTATGGGAGAGCGCGGCTGTCCTCTCCTTACTTTCAGGCTTCTCATTCAAAAACTGTAAATCCTATCGCTCAGGGAGACACTTGTCTTGATTCAAACAATGTGTGACTACAACTTTTGAGAAAATTGTGTGTAGAGTGAAAATTGTGGCTGAGAAAACAGTCTAAATGAGAAAGTTAGAGCTTTTTTTTTTTTTCAAGCTGCCTACACTCTAAACTCCTGAGCTCCACTGGTGTGTAACACCATAGACACCCATTATAAAGTCTGAATTTCTCCAGATTTGCTCATGGTGTTTGATCTGTGACTGATCAAAAAGTATAGAACCTAGCAAAAAAGTTGAATGCCAGATCCACACAGGAGAATTTTGTCTCCGTTTTAAAGTTTGAATCATGTCTCTAGGTGAAAGACAAAATAAGCATCATCTTTGCTTCTGTTCCCTCCGACGGCCCAGGCCCGGCGCCAGGAACAGTTTACTAAGGGGGCAATTAGAAATCGCAAGGGGGCAAATATTTTTTCATATAGTGTGTAGTAGTGATGGCGGTCTGACAACGTGTTTCAAACAATTAACTGCGCCAACCACAAAACCACGGCCCCGAAGGTTGTTTTAGTCCGGGAAAATCATGTGACATATTACCAGGGCAGTTGCGCTTTATCAACACCCGTGCCCACCTGTTAATCCTCCCCTCCAATTTTCTCACAGACACGCGTTACAACCGGAAAGATGCCAAACATAAAACAACACACACAAACCTACAGGCAAGTCCTTTAAATTTAAAATACATACAAATAGCTCCGTGGCATGAAAACGTCAATGCAAGTCTAAGGTACTTGGCTCGGCGGCCAAAATCATAATTAAAAAACAAAAAACAAAAAAACAAATCAACAGACCCCGCGGCTGCACCAGTAATAGCCTTCCTGACTCGCACCGAGTCAACGCTAACCACTTAATCCGTGGTCCCAGTTTAGGCGTGTAGGGGACTAAACACTCTGAAGTGATGAATTTCACCCCCGCTGCATGGGGGGTGACGTCAACGACACATATTCTTACGCTATTTGCGCACAAAGCGGACCATATATGAACACATACACCAACATAAACGGAGATAAACTTAGCCTACAAAGAAAGAAAATGGATTCACAATATTGTGATTGAATTCGTTTAATTCGGAAGGGGAAAGACTACTCCCGTAAACTGACTGTATATTGCAGGATATTGCAGAGACAGTGCACTTGTAAGTGTACATGTAAAACCCCTGCCCGCACGACCCTTGTCCTTATCACAGGTCTGTGTGCGCGCGGCTGTGTCAGCATTTCACACATACACCCACAATAATGAGTAGTCCCCAGTAGTTAGGATTGATACATATGTCTAAAACAGGGTTAATATTAAATTCAGGCTTTTGTAAATAATCCTACCTTAATACAGTTGAATTCTACGACTGCAACGTAAGAATCATAACAACCAATCAGATTTGTTCTACCATGCCAGTTTTAGTAGTGATTTATGTGAAATGTATTTTTGTGCAATGCGCAACCACTTAATATTTCGTATTTGAAAATGCAAATTATTAATACGTCTATAATACATTACATTTTCATAAGAAAACAATTAAGTGATCCGAGTCTCCGTTGAGGGGGCGGGGCTGTAGCCACGAGGGGGCGACGCCCCCTTTCGCCCCCCCATGGCGCCGGGCCTGCGACGGCCCCGCGACGGCCCCGACACACTACTGCCTCCGCCGAGTGCACGCGCACACACCGCATGTCGGGGCCGCGGATGAGTTACTCTCCCTTGATCAACGAAGTCGGCGGGGAATTTGTGGTTATTATCGGTACAAACAGCGCGAATCACAACTTAAATGAGTGTGGTTCAGTTTGACATTATTGTCAGTTTGTTAGATAAACATTTAATTTTATTAAAATCGAAAATTAATATTTAGAGCCTGTGGGCTACAAAAATAAGTCATTAAAAGTAGCCGGCTGGACTTAATTGTGTAGTCGGCTGTATGGCTGGCAGCCGGCGCTTGTGGAAAGCCCTGATTTTCCCAGTGAGTGACAAAAACGTCCGGTTCACGCGGTTGGGTTATATGTAAAAGTCGCGACTGGGAAAAAAACGAAAAAAAAGTTTAGGGTCGGGCGGTACGGATTAGGGTCGGTCGGGTAACCGGAAACACTTTTTTTTGCCTAACTTGAATGTGACACAAGCCAGGAGTGGGTATAAAACCAGCGTGTCTGCAGCATTCTGCATCTGTCTTTCGACTGAAGAACATTGGACATTTTGTGGGAAAAATTTAAAAATTTTCAGGTTTAAAAGTTTAGAAAATGGGACCCAAGAAGAAGCGAGCAAAAGTGAAGTAACCCAGCCTGAAACAGCAGAGGGGGAGGAGGAGGAAGAATTTGATGATGGGAGCAGCACCTGCGAGCCCTGCACGGACAGGGAGAAGTTTGCCTTCAAGTCGGCAGAAGGCACAGCCGCCCGCCAGAGGGATTTTCACAGGTAAATACACACGCTTTAAACATTCATTTCAGGATCGATATGCTTATGTAATTAATATTATATATGCTGATTTTCATGTGTTTCAGCTAATGACGCCCAGAAGTGAGGACACTACAATCCCATCATCGCCGTCAGGCCATTGTGCCATGCTCAGTGATGAGGACAAGGACATCCCGACACCCCGTCCCACCACTCAGCAGGAGCAGGACAGCAGCTCGGAGTCAGAGTGTGTTTCAGTGCTCAAACTGTTGGGCTATTTAGTTGGGATTTTTTACAATGTAATAAAATGAGTGTGGCAGCGGGGGCGTGGTCAAGCGTCGGTCTGTGACAGGAGGGCAGAGTCAGGGAAGGTAAGTGGCAGAATCACTGCACCTGATGTCTGTTAATCTGTGTTTGTGTATCTTCCCCAGTGACCGCGCCCTATATAAGGAGAGAGAGAGAGCAGAGGAAGGAAGCTCTTTCCCCAATCAGACGACGTGTGTGCACGCGGTGCGTGCGCATGTATGGCTGGGAGAATCGTTTTGCACTGAAAAGTGGAAAATAAAGAGGTTTGTTGGAACTCAGTTCTGGCCTGCCGTACTTCTGTGCTCCACCCACCCGCTCTCATACTACAATGCAAGGGCGTAAAAACAGTGTTGATATTGGTGGGGATATAATTTGGCCAAGCGCCCCAGTGCACCATGGTTGTTGCACGAAATGTGGCCTACACTGTACAAATGATTGGTTGTCCATTCCTTCGTGTTATTTTGATTTTTAGCACCAGGTACACGTAGTCTTAGACTTAGGCTAACATCTGCATGTATACGGGCAATACATTATCACACAGAGAAAGTGGACATTGAAGTTGCTGTGAATTTTGCTGTAGTGGATGACCTACCCAAAATACAACACAATCAATCAAAATTATGTGACAATTGTTTCACATTTTTGCATTTTATTGCAGAGGTTACATACATATGCATATACATGCAAACAATGACAAGAAAAAAGTAAATATAAGTAAACATTTAGCATTACCTACAAGCATTTATTGTGTGTGTGTGTGTGTGTGTGTGTGTGTGTGACGGTGTATACAACTGCTAGATGTTAAGGTGTTTTAAGGTGTTTTTGCCTTCTGAGGCAGAAGCTAAACAATTGGAGTCGAGCGCTTGGCAGATGAAAACTTCACTGTCTGAAGAGGTTCTCTAACAAGGCTATTTTGTTTTGAATAGCTTACCGTTGACTGGGTAAAATAAATGTCTTATGTCCTCCTTATGTTTTCTTTGATTGCCCGACATCACTGCCTGTGTGCTGTTTTGCTGTAGCAGCGAGCTGGATGCTGATTTTACCGCTTGTTACTGCTTACAGCTAGCCTGGGAAATCCCATGCTGCTTTGCACAATTGTTCCAATCTGAGAAGACAGCATGGAAACTATGGTCTAAAGCAGGGGTTCTCAACCTTTTGCAACCTGGGCCCCACCAAAGCTGGTTCATTGCAGTTGGGGGCCCCTCTTCTCGCCCCGCCCCCCCAAACACACTCACCCGCAGTGACGCCACCCGACCTACAGCACCTTATATCGACAGATAGATAGATAGATAGCCCTGGGCTAGATTATCATCATTAGTAGTAGTAGTAGTAGCAGCAGCAGCAGCATTGTCCATTCCATAGAAATACATAGGCCTATTATCATTATTAGGCTATTGTTATAATTGGCAGTAGCACCACATTTCTAATCTGCTTTCGGGCATCATTATTATTATTATTATTATTATTATGGCGGCCTATTATCATTACTAAGCTGTTGGCAGTAGTACAAGACTTATGTTCTTTCAGGCATTATTATTATTAGGCCTATTATTACTGTTGTTGGTTGTTGATATTATATTATTATTATTATTATTAGGCATCATTATTATTAATAGGCATTATTATTATTAGTGTTTTTATTAGGTATTTTATTAGGCTTATCATTAGCTGGCTATTGATATCATTGGGAATTAGGACCAGGCGTGAATTTAGGTTTTACTTTTTACTGTGCCTTTGTGATCTGCATTTGCGTTAATGCGAGACCTGAGCCTGCTTTGCCTTACAAAGATCCTCGATTCTTGGCGAAATGTTTGACAAGCACAGTCTCAAGTCATCCTCAATTTGCGCACGATTGCGGTATTTCGTTTTGAGCGCAGTCATTTTTGAAAATCCTGCCTCACACAAGTAGGTCGATGCGAATGGGATGAGCAGTTTCAAGGCTACGTCACACAGTTGCGGGTACTCCTGCATCAATGCTGCCCAGAATGTCGAAAGAGGGCATGAGGTGAAGACTGCCTTAAGTCTACTGTCACTCTTCAGCTCAATAAGCTGTTCCTGCATGTCAACTGGAAGTTCGTCAGCAGTACACACAAATGGATCTCGAACCCACGCAAAAGAGCGATAATCCTCTGTGAAGTATGCCACAAACTGTTTTCTCATTACCGACAGGTGCTCTGACGCTGCTTGAAAGACAGATGAGAAATCGTGGGAAGTGCCTGCATTACTGATAAAGTCTGCAAGGCTTGGGAACATATCACAGTTCCCCCGACTGATGCGGCCACACCAGAGGTCAAGTTTTTGCTTGAAGGCATCCACTTTCTCTGCGAGAAGCAAAATGTGAGTTTCTCGGCCTTGCAAAGACAGGTTCAAGCCATTCAAGCGGTCAAATATATCGACCAAATAGGAGAGACACGCCAGCCACAAAGGGTCATCCAGATTTTTCGCCAGGTCTGAATTGATTTGTGTCAAAAACCGCTTCACCTCATCTTGCAGCTCATACAAACGTTGTAACACCCGCCCCCTGGACAGCCAGCGAACCTCAGTGTGCAGAAGCAGCTGTTCGTGCTCTGACCCCATCTCCTGACAGAGGACCTCAAACAAGCGAGAGTTTAGCAGCCGTGACTTGATGAGGTTGATCATTTTTACTGATTGGTTCAGCACGGATTCCAACAGAGACGGCATTTTTTTTGCAGCGAGTGCTTCGCGATGAACCATGCAATGGGTCCATTTTACAAGTGGAGCTACCTACTTAACGCGAGCAGCTAGACCTTGCTCACGGCCCGTCATTGCTCATACGCCATCCGTGCACAAGCCAACACATCGGTCCCACGCCAACCCATTCTCGCGAATAAATGAATCAAGGACATTGAAGATGGCCTCTCCAGTTGTGTGTGACTGAAGAGGGCGGCAAAAAAGGACATCCTCCTCAATTAATTTATCCCTGACATACGTAAGAAGCTGTGCCTGTCCAGCAATATCGGTAGACTCATCCAACTGCAAGGCATAGTATGGACTATTTTTAATAAACTGTATTAATTGCTCTCTGATATCATTGGACATATCAGCAATTCTCCGAGCAACTGTGTCATTTGAAAGTGGCATGGTGCCTAATTTGGCTGCTGCACTATCCCCGAAGAATATTCTGCACATGTCCTGCGCAGCTGGCAAAACGAATTTCTCGGCATCAGTGTGCGGTTTGCCTAGCTTACCTGTTCTTTTTGCCACCACATATGATGCCTCCAGGCACTGCTTAGATACAGTGCTGTGCACGGAAATTGTTGCCTGTTGCTGATGCAGGCCATCACGCTTTCTTTGAAAGTATTCAAGCGGTTTGTCCTTCAGGCCAGCATGCTTCGTTTCGAGGTGCCTTTTAAGTTTGCATGGCTTCATGCTTTCGTTTGCCAGCACCTCAGCACACACGACACACTGAGGACGAAGATCAGAGGTGACAGTAAAACCAAACTGCAGGTATGATTCATCGTACCTCTGAAGCTTTCTCGCAGCTGGTGGTAGACCTACGTCAGTTGTCTTGGGTTTTTTGACAAGAAATCTATCCATTTTGTTAAAGTATTTGTGAATAAACGTGTGTAATAAAGTTGTAACGATAAGTCTGTAGTAGGCTAAGTCTGTAGTAGGCTAAGGGGGCTAACCAGAGGGAACGTATGGGGCTTATCAGTGAGAAACACGATCGATATCTTTATTCGGGGATTTTATAGTTGCAAATTTTAACGAGGTGTGAATGGTGTACTTACTCGTGTGTGTGTGTGTGTGTGTGTGTGTGTGTGTGTGTGTGACAGTTGGATTTTTCACACGCAGGGTGAAAAAGGCAAAGGAGTAGTAGAATAGCAGTAAGGAAACAAACAACAAATTATTTGGGTAGAGCTGAAATGGGGAAAGCAAAAATACAGTGTGGGGTAGTAGTCTTTAAAAAGACTGTTTGGGTTTTGCGCTGTATCGATGGATTGATGATAGTAGACTAGCGAGAGTCGGCACGAGTTAACTCGGCAAGAAACCAGACTAGTGTGTGTGTGGCAAGCACTCACACGGTGGCCACGGTATGCAGACTCACTCACGTGACGTTGCGTCATGTTCGCGTCACGGGCTTAAAATAACCTACACACAAGATTTTATAATAGTATTGATTTGTATGTAATAGTCCAATGTCCTGCATTTTGACATGGGTAAATGTGTTGCATCTGCTTAGCTACTATAGCCTGTTAGCCCCAGATTTTTTTTTCCTCCATACATGAAGCCTACTCGCGACCCCCCTGGAGTACCTCCGCGCCCCACCAGGGGGGCGCGCCCCCCCCCGGTTGAGAACCACAGGTCTAAAGGCTCGCCTGAGTTAGGGAGCCAATCAGAGAGTGGGGAGATGTGGAAAGACGGTGACGCGTACTACTCGACAAACGGAAGCTTGTAGTTTATTTGGGACTGTTTACAGATCACATTTAACATGGCAGCGAGCGATACGAACCAAACTTTCGATCAAGCTTTAGACACTGTTCTGAATTAGCCTGGGAAATCCCATGCTGCTTTGCACAATCATTCCGATCTGAAAAGACATATTTCCTTCTCTTCTTCGCCTCTTCGTCACTAACTACGTCACCGGGTACAACTGCCATGATTGGCCATGGGCTACGTATACGCCAAATGATAGACATTCGCAATGTCCAATAAACGGCCGTTGACAATCGTAAACTACACCTCCCCTACGATAAATTCAATAGGTGGATTCCAGACCATATTTCACTTGTGATATGGTCTGGTGTTAACCAGGCTAGCTTACAGCCAATGTGTTTAAAAAAAAAAAAAAAAAAAAAGCAACGTCAAGGCAACGGGAGGTGGGCCAATCAAAAACCACAGCAACGTCAAGGCAACGGGAGGTGGGCCAATCAAAACTTCATAAAGCTTTTTTACCTGCTGTCCCCACCAATAGTCAGCCGTCTTTGAGAGGTCTGTTCACAACTGAAAATCAGATGGAAGCGATACCGCGTTTGGCGTTTTTATTCAGCGTTTCCCGCATCACGGCTTCTCCATTATTTAAAAAAAAAAAAAAAAGGACATTTTAAACTCAGCTGAGTATTGGTATGGACGCGTCCATATGCATTTTTACGCCCATGCTACAATGCGTTATTCCCTTAAACTGGGCATATACTGTGCAATTTTTTTCAATCGTGGTATTCAGCTGCTGCTCACACTGTACGAGTGAAACAGCACGCAGCTTACGATTCCTGTTCTCACACTATACGATCCGATGCTCGGATCCGATGCTCAGGATTTCAAACAGGTTTGATTTTCATCCGATCGATCGGGAGGAGGTCGTGAGGTGTTAATCGCTTGTCGTTACCCCATGTATACTACACGATCCGAGACACACGATTGAGCCAAAACTCGGCCCGATCTCCAAAATAGTCGCACGAGTGAAAATCGTGTCAAAATTGGGCCAAAAATTGCAGTGTATGCCCAGCTTTAGACTCATGTTTTATTATTTGACGTTTGTCAAGTCAAGTCAACTTTGTCAAATATGCTATACATGCTCAACATACAGCACAGATGAAATATCAGTCCTCTCTGACCCACGGTGCAAACAGGCAATGCAATAAATAAAAATAGAATAACTGAAAAAAACAAAATAAACAGTATAAACACTCTAGATAGGAACGAGACAGACTAAACATTCAGACAATATAAAGTGTAAACACTAGATAAGAACTACACACAGACTAAACACTCCGACAATATAAACAGTATAAACACTAGATATGAACTAGATGTAGACTCCATCAACTAGATGTAGACACACACACACACAGTTCAAATAACCAAACAGTCAATGGCACTTGAGGTATAGACCCTTTTCAGTCACGTCACGTGACCTTCGTAAGCGCGACCACCATTTTGGACATGTAGCGGACTTCAGCTCGAATGCGAGGAAGGCGACAAACGGAGAACATAAAAGAAAAAGGCGCGAGATGCAGAAAACACCTTCGCTATCCAGCGACGTAGGGCATTTACAGGGCGAGCAGAGGGAGAGGTATTTTCAAAAATTGAGGTTAGCAGGCTTAGAGAGCAAGGTTTACCATCACACTGCCCTGGTGCTGTGTACAGTTTACCTTCTATGGTTTGTGCACTCACTATTTGCCATTACTTTTTCCAACCGTTGTTACAGATTACAGGGAACAGTCTGGATTTAAGAGACAAATACATGTTCCTCTTGTTTTGAACATTTATTTGTAGGCAGTGCTTAATTTGTAAAGTGGGAGGTCCCGGAGCGCAGAGGATGAGCGGCTCTGGTGCGGAGAAAAAAAAAAAAAAAAAAAAAAAAAAAGGGGGGGGAGAGGGGGGCGCGGCGCTGCGCTTCTGGGCATGTTTTGTAATAACACTGCAAATTAAGTTCATCTGCAGATATTTTGTGGATGTCGTTTCATGAGAGAAATCACCAACAAGACAGATATCAAAATCAGACATTAGCACTAAATAAACTTGCATTTAATTTAATTATTTATTTATTTTTTTGTTACATAGTCAAAAGAGGTGTCGGATCACCGGATCCAGTGTAAATAGCTGCCGGAGCCAACGCCCGAGGTTCCGGAGCGCGCTCCGGCTTGCTCCCCCTCAAATTAAGCGCTGTTTGTAGGACACTGCCTCTGATCTGTCCTACAGTCTACCAACAGCAAAGGAACACAATGCTAGCTAATGTCGTTAGCTAATAGCTACTACAGAAGAACAAAGAGGTTACAATGGGTTATTTTAGCCTATTTGGTTACACACTTGCCGCCACAGAATGTTAACAGGAATGTAATGCCTTTTCTGGCTAATTTTATTCGTCTTACCTCCAACAAAGTGGTCACTGCACAAGCGCTGGTATGCCGAGGGCTGCCATGCCGAGGGCTGCCAATCTTTCCTGTTTATGGCTGCTATCCATCTTCTCTGTCGGTCAGCATCTACCGGGATCCGATAAAATGATAACCCTTGCCTTGTTTGTTGATGGTTACTACATCCAGGTGCACAACAATATAGTGGCATGATGGAAGTCTTGCTGAAAATAAACACTTTCTTTGCTGCCATTCCTCAATGCTGGCTGTGGTAAACTACTGGTAGTACATGTCCAAAATGGCGTCCGCGTTTGGCGTGACGTCACGTGAAAAGGGTCCATAGCATGTAAACAAACTAGCAGCTGTTAAGATGAGGTAGTGCAAATGAGCAAGGTAAAGTGAGATGTGCGGTCCCTGAATTCAGTGTGTTAATGAACGATGAGATGTATGCGTGTGTGCGCACGCGCTGGGGGGGGGGGGGGGGGGGACTGTGAAGATGACATGTCAGATGCTGAAGGGGGGCAGTGGGGTGTGCGAGCAGAATCTGTGGCAAGGGGCAGAAGGGGGAGGGGGGGCAGAACAGGGAGGGAGTTGAGCCTCCTGACTGCCTGGTGAAAGAAACTGTTCTTGAGCCTGCTGGTTTTGGCCTGGAGACTCCGCAGTCTCCTCCCCGATGGCAGCAGGCTGAAGAGGCTGTGAGATGGGTGGGTGGGATCACCTGCAATCCTGATTGCTTTGTGGTTGAGGCGGGAGTTATAAATATCCATTAGAGAAGGGAGAGAGACACCAATGATCCTCTCAGCTGCTCTCACGATGCGCTGCAGAGTCTTGCAGCAGGACACAGTGCAGGCGCCGTACCACACGGTGATGCAGCTGGTCAGGATGTTCTCGATGGTGCCTCTGTAGAATGTGTGCATGATGGGGGCCGGGGCTCTTGCTCTCCTCAGTTTGCAGAGGAAGTACAGACGCTGTTGGGCTTTTTTGGCCAGTGATGCGGTGTTGTTGCTCCAGGACAGGTCTTCAGAGATGTGCACACCCAGAAACTTGGTGCTGCTCACCCTCTCCACTGCAGCACCGTCGATAGATAGTGGAGCATGCTGGGTGTGCTCTCTCCTGAAGTCCACAACAATCTCCTTCGTCTTCTCCATGCTCAGACGGAGATTGTTGTCCTTGCACCACATGGCCAAGCGGCTCACCTCACTCCTGTAGATTATCTCATCGTCATTGTTGAGGAGACCCACCACAGTCGTGTCATCCGCAAACTTAATGAAGAGATTAGAGCTGGATGTTGGTGTGCAGTCCTGGGTCAGCAGAGTGAAGAGGAGGGGGCTTAGCACACATCCTTGGGGGGCCCCCGTGTTCAGTGTGATGGTGCTGGAGGAGTTGCTGCTGACCTGTACAGTCTGTGGTCTCCCCGTCAGGAAGTCCAGCAGCCAGTTGCACAGGGAGGTGTTGAGTCCCAGCTGGTCCAGTTTGTGAATGAGCTGCTGAGGAATGATTGTCTTGAATGCTGAGCTCAAGTCTATGAACAGCATTCTGACATACGAGTTTTTTGTCTCCAGGTGGGTGTGGGCTGAGTGGAGATGGTGTCATTGGTCGAACGGTTGGACCGATATGCAAACTGGAAAGGATCCAGGGTGGGGGGGGAGGGCAGACTTGATATGCCTCATGACTAGCCACTTGAAGCACTTCATGAGGATGGGAGTGAGTGCGACAGGGCGGTAGTCATTGAAGCAGGAGGGAGACGGCTTTTTCGGGACTGGGATGATGGTGGTGGTTTTGAGGCATGTGGGGACAACAGCCTGGTTTGCATGGTAAATTAACATATACTCAAATAAAAACAGCAAATGAGCTGGTCTTCTTCCTTTCTACGATGCTACACGATCAGTTCCTTGGTTCCTCCCCATATATTTTTTATATATATATATATATATATATATATATATATATATATATATATATATATATATATATATATATATATATATATATATATATACACACTCACCCAAAGTCTTGCCACTCGGGTCACATGCACTGTGTTCGGGTCGCGTGCGTTGCGTGCACACCACACATAGTGGCAGAAAGGGAGATGTACTTCTGTCTTGCGGGCCGCACAAATAGCAAGTGTGGAATACTTGTGTCGTACTTCTGAGGCACGTCACTTGTACAATGCCCGTGCGCCACTCATGTGTCTTACTGTCATCGCAAAAAGCCCCTACTAGCCATGCTACTGACATGGTTCAGGCGTACAAAAGGAGTACGGGTCCCATACGTAGTGTATGCATTCTTGATTTGCCGTAAGACCTGTAGAATTTGCATGTGCAGGACCAAAAGTCTCCACGGGCAGTCTGTGACCTTCTACGGCGCTGAACACATGCAAGTGTCGCACAAGTCTCAAGCACGGTTTTGCCAAATTTTTTTTTACCATAGACCAGGGGTGTCAAACCTGATCCATAAAGGGCCTTGTGGCTGCAGGTTTTCATTCCAGCCATGCAGCAGCACACCTGACTTGGCTCATTCAATCAACTGAACTGTCTTCACACAGTCAAATACTTGCAGCCACACCCACCCTTGATTAAAGGGTGGGTGTGTCAGTTGATTGAATAAGCCAAATCAGGGTGCTGCTGCATGGCTGGAATGAAAACCTGCAGCCACACGGCCCTTTATGGATCAGGTTTGACACCCCTGCCATAGACCACCCATACGGTGGGTTGTGAGTGAGGGTTAAGACCTTTTACTTGACTACATTCTGTGAATTGCACAGCCAATTCTTGTGATGTGACTGAAAAACCTTTTGTGTCACAGGTCTGCTACAGGTTTGTCTCTTTGAAGGCAACAGTGTAGAACTTGCTTTTTCATTCCCAGGCTCCTTTCCTCCAGACTCTCCTCAGGCCCTAACACATCTTTTAAATACTAACTGTATTCTAATTATTTTTGTCACGTACATCAAGAGGGATTAATGCTGTAGACATTTTGCAATAAAGGTAAAAAATCAGATTTCTTTATTTATTCATAACTTTTTCTAGCAAAAAAAAAAAAGCAGCAGGTTTAAACACAGAGCCCTGGGAAACAGCACTTTGCACACGCAGAAAAGCCCAAATTACCCTGTATCACAACAGAAAAAGCCCAAATTCAGAAATACAGGGTGTAGCACAAATTATGTAATTGAAAGGCCTGCCTCTGCTTCAGTCTCACTATTAGAGAATGTGCCTTACTGAGGATCAGGTCATGTGACTCTCAGAGAGATGATCTTACCCCAGTCTCTCCAGTTTACAGTGAGGATTCTCCAGTACAGCAGAGAGACGCTTCACTCCTGAGTCTCTGAGTTTATTCCCAGACAGATCCAGTTCTCTCAGGTGTGAGGGGTTTGATCTCAGAGCTGAAGTCAGAGCAGCACAGCCTTCACCTGAGATTTCACAATAACTCAACCTGCAGAGAGACAATGACACACTCTTCACTCTCTCAGTTCAGGACACACAGATCAGTTCAGCAGGAACTTCATCAAAGAGACACTGCAGTCTTTAATCACAATGAAATACAGAAACTTCATCATGAATTATACAAGAGCAATAACTAAATTAAAAAATTCTCTTTAGTGTGTGTGTGTGTGTGTGTGTGTGTGTGTGTGTGCCAGCCCCATGAGAATGATTCCTCTTGACTGTAAAAACTCGGCAGTGAAACATGTGTCTTTTCATATGCAGGTTTTTATGTTTCTTAATAACTGAGATGAAACCCTCAATATAAGTTTTAAATGTAAACATGGTGACAGCAGCTACACTGTTCACCAGGACTGAAAGCCTGAGATGTTTCCAATGTGGGGACATCTGGGATAAAAAGTTGAGTTGGTGACACAGAGCTGTGCAGTCGGGGAGCTCAGGGGGGGCAACACGGCCGAGATACAGCACCAGCAGGGCGGAGACAGTCAGCAGGAGAGGTCAGTGCTGAGCCCAGCAGTAATGCTAATGATGCTTACACTGCAAGCCATCCTGATGCTAATGTTGATGCTTGTACAGATGCTAATTCTAACACTGGTGCTGGCGATAGCATCACTGCTAAACCTGAGGTGACTCCAGATGTTAGCAGTAGCGCTAGTGGTGATAATGCCGACACTTAGGTTGAGCTGGGAATCGAACCCGGGTCACTGGTGTAGTAACCCAGCAGCTGTGCCAGGGCATTCCCAATTTGCTGAAGCAGTGCATCGTGGCGAGCAAGGGCCTCATGTTGGCTTGCAAGTGTTCATCCACGAGTGTCCATGGTAGCTCCAAAGCTTGTTAAAGCAGCCATAATTTTCTGAAGTTTAGCCTGGTAGACAGCTGAAGAAGCCTCTGCTGAGTCAGTCATGACTGAGTCTTTCTGTTAGGTTGAGCTGGGAATCGAACCCGGGTCACTGGTGTAGTAACCCAGCAAACCCCCACTAGGCCACCAGGGGAATGACTCAAGTGCAGAGGAGTGAGACGAAAGTAGAGTTCAAACAGTTTATTTGCCAAAGCTCAGAAGTCCAGAAAATCCAAAGTTTGTGAAAAAGCAAAAATCCACAAGAGAAAAATACAAACACACAGGAGATATGAGAGAAACATACAAAAGTTCAAAAGTCCAAAAATCCAAAACCAAGGGAAAGGAAGCAAAAATCCAAACGCTCAGAAGATACAAAAACGGCAAGGGTCCAAATAAACAAAAACAGTCCAAAGGTCCTAAGAGTGTAGAATTCCAAAAACACAAGTAGACAGGCAAAGGTACACAGAACAAAAGGGGACTAGTCATGAACAGCACAAAAACTCAGTAACAAGAGACACAAAATGGGGTAGTATAAATACCCAAAGTAATAGAACACATGACCAGGTAAAATTGGCAATTAAGAAAATAGGCGGGGCAGTAAATAAAGAACAGGTGGGGCACAAGGCACATGAAAAACAAAGAAGCACATGGCTGTCAAAACAAACACAAATCACAGATACAATAGCTCCCTCTAGAGGCCGAGATAGTCACAACGCCTAACACACTGAGACTGTCACTAATCCCACAAAGCTGCAGCAGGAGAACACACAAGACTCCAACTAAAGAAAAATGGAGTCAAGAAACTTGGCAAAGGTGGAGAAAACTTAGTTAAAGAAGACAAAATATGGAAAGAGTAAGAAGTTGAGAAAATGGCAATCATCCAAAAAGCCCCAGTAAATCAGTAAAGATTGTAATGTGAGACAGTGAAAGAGCAGAGTGCAGTCGACGTGCTACAGGAGAACAGCTCACACACATGGAGGAGGGTGAGATCTCCTCAGATGAGGTGAGTTACTCTGACTGTTCAGGTGTGTCAGAAACACAGCCAGACGACATGAACTCCATCACTCAGATCAACCGCTTTCTAGAACAGACTAAAGGAAAAAGGACTATTTCACTGTCGAGTTCCTTCCCTGATAAGTCCAAGTTCATGAAATCAGCACAACACGTCACCAACAAAGAGAACCTGAAGGTGCTGTCACCGTGAAGAACATTTCAACTCAGGAAGTGGACATCAGCGGGATGAGAGACTCTTCTCAGTTAGTTGTGGACATGATCTATCTGCTCCTCTTTCTGGCGTTCTGGACTTTTCACTGTCTTTTCTGTCTCCACACATGAGACTGGACTGAAAACTCTGTGTCATGGACATTGAGAGACTGGACATGTCAGTGTGGAGTCAGTACACTCCTGCATCCTGAGCAAACACTGGACAAACACTTGGATTTATAAACTCCATCTACTGCAACTTGGATATCTGAGCTTAATTTCCAGACTTTCTATTTTCATGGACTTGTAAAGGTGTTCTGAGTGTGGACTTTCTGCTGGCATCGACTTCAAAATGAGAACAGACTGCAGAGGGTTCTGGGTTTTAGGGTGGGGGGATGAATGGTGTTGTTTATAAATATGTAATATGGGGCAGCACGGTGGTGTAGTGGTCAGCATGGTCGCCTCACAGCAAGAAGGTTCTGGGTTCGAACCCAGCGGCCGGCGGGGGCCTTTCTGTGTGGAGTTTGCATGTTCTCCCTCTGTCTGCGTGGGTTTCCTCCGGGTGCTCCAGTTTCCCCCACAGTCCAAAGACATGCAGTTAGGTTGACGTGGGGCGGCCTTGGGCTGAAGTGCCCTTGAGCGAGGTTCCGAACCCCTGACTGCTCCCCGGGCGCTCTGGTGTGGCTGCCCACTGCTCTGAGTGTGTGCGTGTGTTCACTGCTTCAGATGGGTTAAATGCGGTGGATGAATTTCACTGTACTTGAAGTGTGCATGCGATAAATAAAGGTTTCTTCTTCTTCTTCTTAAATATGTTACACATAAATATTTACATGATAAATACGAATGTAAGGCCTCATAAAAGTCAAAGTCTCTCTCTCTCTTTTCCTTCCTGAAAAAAAAAGAACTCTGGGCCCCCAAAAATCATGTTTATTTTCTTTTCATGTACAATCTAAAATTAGCAGCAAATGCTAAATATGTCTTAGTGAGGATCAGGTCATGTGACTCTCAGAGAGATGATCTTACCCCAGTGTCTCCAGTTTACAGTGAGGATTCTCCAGTACAGCAGAGAGACGCTTCACTCCTGAGTTTCTGAGTTTATTCCCAGACAGATCCAGTTTTCTCAGGTGTGAGGGGTTTGATCTCAGAGCTGAAGTCAGAGCAGCACAGCCTTCACCTGAGATTTCACAATAACTCAACCTGCAGAGAGACAATGACACACTCTTCACTCTCTCAGTTTATATAATTTGCATGGATTACTGCACTTTTATATCTGGAATATACTGTGGAGTTTAAATTACTTATTGTTATTATGTTTACAGCATTTAGCCGACGCCCTTATCCAGAGCGACTTATAGAAGTGTGTGTGGGCATCACTACATGCAAATCAGTTGTGCCAGGAACACACTTCACACATTATGGGTGATCAGCTTAAGCACAAAAGTAGGAAGAAAATCAGCCTTTCTATCAGAAATGTTTAGTTCATTTTAGTTTACACAAATATTTACACATAATTTTATGAAAAGATTGATAAATGAGACCCTGTGTGTGTGTGTGTGTGTGTGTGTGTGTGTGTGTGTGTGTGTGTGTGTGTGTGTGTAAAATCAAATTTAAAAGATGAATCAGGGCTGAGTTTACAAAAATCATTTCAAAGTTGAGGTCATTGTAACTGGGAGAGAGAGAGTTCAAAGTGATGCTCGCTCTACCATTAAACAATGATATTTGTGTTTTTGGGAAACTCGGCCCTGATCTGTTTATACTACTACAAACACTGAATACAGAAATACTGTGATCAGATCAGGAAAAAAGACATCAATGTGGAATTAAATGTAATGATTTTCCTCCTCACGATATTTGATGCTGAACCTAAAACCTCTGCTTCAGTCTCACTATTAGAGAATGTGTCTTACTGAGGATCAGGTCATGTGACTCCCAGAGAGATGATCTTACCCCAGTGTCTCCAGTTTACAGTGAGGATTCTCCAGTACAGCAGAGAGACGCTTCACTCCTGAGTCTCTGAGTTCATTCCCAGACAGATTCAGTTCTCTCAGGTGTGAGGGGTTTGATCTCAGAGCTGAAGTCAGAGCAGCACAGCCTTCATCTGAGATTTCACAATAACTCAACCTGCAGAGAGACAATGACACACTCTTCACTCTCTCAGTTTATAGAATTTTCATGGATTACTGCACTTTTATATCTGGAATATACTGTGGAGTTTAAATTACTTATTGTTATTATGTTTACAGCATTTAGCCGACGCCCTTATCCAGAGCGACTTATAGAAGTGTGTGTGGGCGTCACTACATGCAAATCAGTTGTGCCAGGAACACACTTCACACATTACGGGTGATCAACTTAAGTACAAACTTACAAAGAAAATCAGCCTTTCTGTCAGAAATGCTTAGTTCATTTTGGTTTACACAAATATTTACACACAATTTTATGAAAAGATTGAGAAATGAGACCCTGTGTGTGTGTGTGTGTGTGTGTGTGTGTGTGCGCGCGCATGAGTGAGAGTGATCAAATTTACAATGCCTTGAAAAAGTATTCATACCCCTTGAACTTTTTCACATTTTTCCACATTACAACCACGAACTTAAAAGTTTTTTATTGAGATTTTATGTGATAGACCAACACAGAGTAGCACATAATTGTGAAGTGAAACAAAAATAATAAATGGTCTTCAAAATTTTAAACAAATAAAAATCTGAAAAATATGATGTGCATTAGTATTCAGCCCCCCCTGCGTCAATACTTTGTAGAGCCACCTTTTGCTGCAATTACAGCTGCAAGTCTTTTGTGGTATGTCTCTACCAGCTTTGCACATCTAGAGACTGAAATTTTTGCCCATTCTTCTTTGCAAAATAGCTCAAGCTCAGCCAGATTGGATGGAGAGCGTCTGTGAACAGAAATTTTCAAGTCTTGCCACAGATGCTCAGTGGGATTTAGGTCTGGACTTTGACTGGGCCATTCTAACACATGAATATTCTTTGATCTAAACCATTCCATTGTAGCTCTGGCTGTATGTTTAGGGTCATTGTCTTGCTGGAAGGTGAATCTCCTTCCCAGTCCCAAGTCTTTTGTAGCCTCCAACAGGTTTTCTTCCAGGATTGCCCTGTATTTAGCTCCATCCATCTTCCCATCAACTCTGACCAGCTTCCCTGTCCCTGCTGAAGAAAAGCATCCCCACAGCATGATGCTGCCACCACCATGTTTCACAGTGGGGATGGTGTGTGCAGGGTGATGAGCAGTGTTAGTTTTCCGCCACACATAGCGCTTTGCATTTAGGCCAAAAAGTTCAACTTTGGTCTCATCTGACCAAAGCACCTTCTTCCACATGTTTGCTGTGTCCCCTACATGGCTTCTTATGCCTGTCGTTCAACAATGGCTTTCTTCTTGCCACTCTTCCAAAAAGGCCAGATTTGTGGAGTGTACGACTTATAGTTGTCCTGTGCACAGATTCTCCCACCTGAGCTGTGGATTTCTGCAGCTCCTCCAGAGTGATCATGGGCCTCTTGGCTGCTTCTCTGACCAGTGCTCTCCTTGCTCGCTCTGTCAGTTTAGGTGGACGGCCATGTCTCGGTAGGTTTGCAGTTGCGCCATACTTTTTCCATTTTTGAATGATGGATTGAACAGTGCTTCTTGAGATGTTCAGAGCTTGGGATATTTTTTTATAACCTAACCCTGCTTAAACTTCTCCAGAACTTTATCCCTGACCTGTCTGGTGAGTTGTTTGGTCTTCATGATGCTGTTTGTTCTTCAGTGTTCTCTAACAAACCACTGAGGCCTTCACAGAACAAGTGTATTTATGCTGAGAGTAAATTAGACTCTATTAACTAATTAGATGACTTCTGACGGCAATTGATTGCACTGGATTGTATTTAGAGGTATCAGAGTACAGGGGGCTGAATACTAATGCACACCACATTTTCAGATTTTTATTTGTTACAAATTTTGAAGACCATTTATCATTTTGGGGCAGCACGGTGATGTAGTGGTTAGCGCTGTCGTCTCACAACAAGAAGGTCCGGGTTCGAGCCCCGTGGCCGGTGAGGGCCTTTCTGTGTGGAGTTTGCATGTTCTCCCCGTGTCCGCGTGGGTTTCCTCTGGGTGCTCTGGTTTCCCCCGCAGTCCAAAGACATGCAGGTTAAGTTAACTGGTGGCTATAAATTGACCGTTTGTGTGAATGGTTGTCTGTGTCTATGTGTCAGCCCTGTGATGACCTGGCGACTTGTCCAGGGTGTACCCCACGTTTCACCTGTAGTCAGCTGGGATAGGCTCCAGCTTGCCTGCCACCCTGTAGAACAGGATAAAGCGGCTAGAGATAATGAGATGAGATGAGATTTATCATTTTCTTTTCACTTCACAATTATGTGCTACTCTTTGTTGGTCTATCACATAAAATCTCAATAAAAAAATTAAGTTTGTGGTTGTAAGGTGGAAAAATGTGAAAAAGTTCAAGGGGTATGAATACTTTTTCAAGGCATTGTAAAAGATGAATCAGGGCTGAGTTTACAAAAATCATTGAAAAGTTGAGATCATTGTAACTGGGAGAGAGAGAGTTCAAAGTGATGCTTGCTCTACCATTAAAACGATGATGTTTGTGTTTTTGGGAAACTCGGCCCTGATCTGTTTATACTACTACAAACACTGAATACAGAAATACTGTGATCAGATCAGGAAAAGACATCAATGTGGAATTAAATGTAATGATTTTCCTCCTCAGGATATTTGATGCTGAACCTAAAACCTCTGCTTCAGTCTCACTATTAGAAAATGTGTCTTACTGAGGATCAGGTCATGTGACTCTCAGAGAGATGATCTTACCCCAGTGTCTTCAGTTTACAGTGAGGATTCTCCAGTACAGTAGAGAGACGCTTCACTCCTGAGTCTCTGAGTTTATTCACAGACAGATCGAGTTTTCTCAGGTGTGAATGGTTTGATCTCAGAGCTGAAGTCAGGGCAGCACAGCCTTCATCTGAGATTTCACAATAACGCAACCTGCAGAGAGACAATGACACATTCTTCACTCTCTCAGTTCAGGACACACAGATCAGTTCAGCAGGAACTTTTTCATCAAAGAGACACTGCAGTCTTTAATCACAATGAAATACAGAAAATTAGTCATGAATTATATGAGAGCAATAACTATATAACAAATTCTATTGTGTGTGTGTGTGTGTGTGTGTGTGTGTGTGTGTGTGTGTTTGCCAGCCCCATGAGAATGATTCCTCTTGACTGTAAAAACCCGGCAGTGGAACATGTCGTGTCTTTTCACTTGCAGGTTTTTATGTTTCTTAATAACTGAGATGAAACCCTCGATATAAGTTTTAAATGTAAACATGGTGATAGCAGCTACACTGTGTTCACCAGGACTGAAAGCCTGAGATGTTTCCAGTGTGGAGACATCGTGGATAAAAAGTTGAGTTGGTGACACAGAGCTGTGCAGTTGGGGAGCTCAGGGGGCGACACGGCCGAGATACAGCACCAGCAGGGCGGAGACAGTCAGCAGGAGAGCAGAAGAGGTCAGTGCTGAGCCCAGCAGTAATGCTAATGATGCTAATGCTAATTCTAACACTGGTGCTGGTGATAGCATCACTGCTAAATCTGAGGTAACTCTGTGGTGATTTTATGTGCACAAAAACATACACACCTGAAGTAATCACAAATGTATTGATTCATATAACCACACATACACTAATTTCCTTTTATGCTGATTATATATTAATTCAAAGCTGAGTATGTTAATTTGAATAAATGAAGTTAATTCTATTACAAGTCATAATAAATTGGATTATGAATGATCATAATTACAGTAAAATCCAGCAAAGACATTGTTTATACTGAAGGTTGTTTTGTGCTTAGTGTTGCCACCTGTCCCGGTTTTTCCTGATTGTCCCGGATTTTCATGGTCTGTCCCGGAAAAAAAAAAAAAAAATCCAGGACACTGAATGTCCCGTTTTTTTGTACATAATGGGCAAAATGTGTATTTCAACTTGCGAGCCAGCTGAGAACCAGTTTGCTTTTCCGAGCTCGCCGTGCTAGGCGGAGCCACGTCATTACGTTGCTGAATACGTCACTTACGTCGCTGTATACGTCAGTTACGGCGCTACGTTTGCATAAACCTTGGCGCAAATATCAAAGCAAAAACAACAACAACAATAATAATGATGATGATGGCTGACTTCGCGTTTGTACAGCTGCTGCTTCTCGTTGCTTAAAAATGGCGATCTTTCGCAGTCTTGTTATTGTTGTTGGTCTTAACAACTCCGCCCCCCCCCGCTGACGTAAGCGGTTCTTTCCTCTGGCCCAGCAGAGAGTTGGTGCTAGCCTGGAACCGGTTTTTCTGGCCCAGAGCCAGTTCTTTGTCAGTGGAAAAAGAAACCCGGTTCCAAACTAAGCACTGGCCCCGAACCAGCCCTGGAACTGCTTTGGTGGAAAAGGGGCAATGGAGGATGCTTGGACTGATAAAAGAAACAGACTCTCTGTTGCAATGGTGAAGGCTGAGCTTCAAGTCAGGCTAAACTTTCAGTTGTCCTGTACTGAGTTCAAGACATTCATTGAAAATCAGCCAGGACTCATAGCAGCAGCAAAGAAAAACACCAAATATAAATGGAAGATTAGGTAAGGTTTTGGTGAATTAAATGAAATAGTGTAGTGTAGTACATACTCCTGTATGTGCCCAGTTATATCAGTTACATGTCCTCCTATGTATTTGTTTAGCCAAGAGCAGCAAGCAGCAGAGGCACAGGCAAGCACAAGCAAAGCACACGCCACACTCTAAGCAATCAGGTAAGCTGTTTGACACTACACCTTACATTGTTACATTCAGGTATTCTTAGATACAATGAAAAATTAATTATTTTTATTCCACATAAGCAAACAAACAGAACTTTAATTATGTATTCCCCTTTTACCTGTGCCCACTACTGCCCCCAGGTGTCCACAACCAAAAACTGTTGGAAATAAACCAAAATAATGAAGACCTGCTTTATTATGTAAAGCAATTAACTAAACAAATAACTAGCAAAAGCGTCATTTTTACTAATTAGAGCAATACAATTTCAGCGTAGAAGGGTGATTTTTGTATTGGGTTAGATGTGCGAAGGGTGCCGTTGCTTACAAGCAAAAAGGTCGATTGGATGGTCGAAATGTCCAGGATTTTTGTCAGACACAGGTGGCAACCCTATTTGTGCTAAGTGTATTATTCTGACTCCAACACCTGGAGCATTATCATATGTGGGAATGAGAAAGCCAAGACCATGTGGAATTAACCAACTGTTCATTCTGGAGTGTGTGCATACCGACGGAGTACTTTTATCAGGTTGTTCTAAATTGGGTAGTGTTAGAAGCTGCAGAGTGCATTTTCTTTTTTTAAAATTATATGGAGTAGCAGACTGATCAAAGCCACGAGTGGTTTGTTTACTCACACCTGCAGCCTGTATTAGCCTTAAACTTGATCTGAACCCAGTCATTTTGAATCATGTACTGTACGCTCTGAATGCTGAGTTGTTTATACCATACCCCATCTTATTGTATGTTTTGACTCTTTCTGAATTAACCGTTCATACAAAATATGAGAAGCGTGAGATGTATTGGCCAATAGAAAATGTTGAAGTGGTACGATGTGACATGAAACCCAATTAAATTATTTGTATACATTGTTTTGTCCTTGAGACAGTATAAAATGAGAACTTTGTCATTTTTGAGTCGGTTCAATCTGCAGACGGAACTCGGCTTTTACTGGTTGAATAAAAGTCTAAACTTTTCTGCAACTTCTTGGACTTTGAATCATTTTTTGTTTGGAGACTTGGAGAGTTTCCACGACAACTCCAGATGTTAGCAGTAGCGCTAGTGGTGATACTGGCCTTAATGCCGACACTGAGACTGTCACTATTCCCACAAAGCTGCAGCAGGAGAACACACAAGACTCCAACTAAAGAAAAATGGAGTCAGGGAACTTGGCAAAGGTGGAGAAAACTTAGTTAAAGAAGAAAAAATATGGAAAGAGTAAGAAGTTGAGAAAATGCCAATCATCCCAAAAGCCCCAGTGAATCAGTAAAGAGTGAAAGAGCAGAGTGCAGTCGAGGTGCTACAGGAGAACAGCTCACACACATGGAGGAGGGTGAGATCTCCTCAGATGAGGTGAGTTACTCTGACTGCTCAGGTGTGTCAGAAACACAGCCAGATGACATGAACTCCATCACTCAGATCAACCGCTTTCTAGAACACACTAAAGGAAAAAGGACTATTTCACTGTTAAGTTCCTTCCCTGATAAGTCCAAGTTCATGAAATCAGCACAACATGCAGGGCTCGAAATTCGCGGTGGTCCGGTCGCCCGAGGCGACTTAATTTGCCATTTAGCAGGTAATTCCTGTCACTAGCCAGCCCGGCTGGCTAGTTGAAAATAAAAAATATATATGAAGCGAAGATTCAGACACACCGTCAACTAAAGCCGCCACATATTAAGCGTGTGCCATGTCTGTGTTAATCAATGTGTTTATCAGCAGGACGGAAAATACCGAAGAATTCCGAATCATATCGTGTATGAGTCAGGCTGTCGTTTTTTTCACTACTGCGCATGCATATAACGCATCTCGTTGAATATCGCGGTAATCACGTGTACTATTGGACCAGGTGGGTGGAGCACAGAAGCACGGCAGGCCAGAACTGAGTTCTCAATGAACAATTTATTACTAGCTTTTCAGCCTTTTATCACTTCCCAGCCTCATGCGCGCGCACACATGTTCTGGTTGGGGAGAGAGAGCTCCCTTTCTCTGCTCTCCTCTCCTTTTAAAGGGCGCAGTCACTGGGGAAGATACACAAACAGGTTAATCCCCATCAGGTGCAATGATTCCACCACTTACCTTCCCTGACTCCGCCCTCCATTCACAGACCGATGCTTGGCCACGCCCCCGCTGCCACATCACGTTATCAAATTCAATAGATGTGGCCACATTATCACCCATTTAAACACGTGTGTTTTTTTGTTGTTTACATCTACATCTGCCAAAGCTACGTTGCGATGTGGAATTTTCTGAAAGGTGTACAGAAACCGCCAGAGATGGGGACAAAGCGACCTCGGTCTGAAGAGGAGAAAAAGGCCGCCGATAAAGCGTACAAAAAGGAGAAACGACAACGGACTTATAAGCAAATGTGGGAGCAGGGTAGGCCTTGGCTGCGATACGATTTTTATGGAATAATTTTTTTTTTTCCAAGTTGATTCCCAGTCAATATGAAGCTCCTAATGTTTTCTCTCTCATAAATGGTTAAATACAGAAAGCATGTTGGACATATTTTGGGTGCTATAGTCATGATAGTAAGTATATTTGTTTTCAATACTCATACACCAAGTGGCCAAGTTTTCCAATATATTATTATTTGTTGATATTATATTATGGTGCTCTGTGTTCTCATTTATGTATTTAACAACAGTATCAAAATACTCGGGTCTTGAAATAAATGCACATTAGTCATGAACAATGGTAACAACTCTCTTTTGCGTTATTTTTGACAGAAGTAAAATTCATACATGAACAAATTTTGGCTAGTTGATTTTCTGTTTGGCTAGTTACTTTGGAAGGTAACTAGTCCGGCTGGCTGGAAAAAAAAATATGAATTTCTAGGCATGACATGTCACCAAGAAAGAGAACCTGAAGGTGCTGTCACCGTGAAGAACATTTCAACTCAGGAAATGGACATCAGCGGGACAAAAGACTCTTCTCAGTTAATCGTGGACACGATCTATCTGCTCCTCTTTCTGGTGTTCTGGACTTTTCACTGTCTTTTCTGTTTCCACACATGAGACTGGACTGAAAACTCTGTGTCATGGACATTGAGAGACTGGATATGTCAGTGTGGAGTCAGTACACTCCTGCATCCTGAGCAAACACTTGGATTTATAAACTCCATCTACTGCAACTTGGATATCTGATCTTGATTTCCAGACTTTCAAAATGAGAACAGACTGCAGAGGGTTCTGGGTTTTAGGGTGGGGGGTTGATTGGTGTTTATAAATATGTAAATTTGTTAGACTGATGAATGAAAGACATCAAAAAAGTCAAAGTCTCTCTCCCCTTCCTTTCCACAAACAAAAACATCTGGGTTCACAACAAAAATCATGTTTGTTTTCGATCATGTACAATCCAAAATGATGTCGGTAAATACATCTAACTGAGGATCAGGTCATGTGACTCTCAGAGAGATGATCTTACCCCAGTGTCCCCAGTTTACATTGAGGATTCTCCAGTACAGCAGAGAGACGCTTCACTCCTGAGTATCTGAGTTTATTCCCAAACAGATTCAGTTTTCTCAGGTGTGAGGGGTTTGATCTCAGAGCTGAAGTCAGAGCAGCGCAGCCTTCATCTGAGATTTCACAATAACTCAACCTGCAGAGAGACAATGACACACTCTTCACTCTCTCAGTTTATATAATTTGCATGGATTACTGCACTTTTATATCTGGAATATCCTGTGGAGTTTAAATTACTTATTGTTATTATGTTTACAGCATTTAGCCGATGCCCTTATCCAGAGCGACTTATAGAAGTGTGTGTGGGCGTCACTACATGCAAATCAGTTGTGCCAGGAACACACTTCACACATTACGGGTGATCAACTTAAGTACAAACTTATGGAGAAAATCAGCCTTTCTGTCAGAAATATTTAGTTCATTTTGGTTTACACAAATATTTACACACAATTTTACAAAAAGATTGATAAATGAGACCCTGTGTGTGTGTGTGTGTGTGTGTGTGTGTGTGTGTGTGTGTGTGTGTGTGTGTGTGTGTGTAAAATCAAATTTAAATGATGAATCAGGGCTGAGTTTACAAAAATCATTGCGAAGTTGAGATCATTGTAACTGGGAGAGAGAGAGTTCAAAGTGATGCTCGCTCTACTATTAAACAATGATGTTTGTGCTTTTGGGAAACTCGGCCCTGATCTGTTTATACTACTACAAACACTGAATACAGAAATACTGTGATCAGATCAGGAAAAAACATCAATGTGGAATGAAATGTAATGATTTTCCTCCTCAGGATATTTGATGCTGAACCTAAAACCTCTGCTTCAGTCTCACTATTAGAGAATGTGTCTTACTGAGGATCAGGTCATGTGACTCTCAGAGAGATGATCTTACCCCAGTGTCTCCAGTTTACAGTGAGGATTCTCCAGTACAGCAGAGAGACGCTTCACTCCTGAGTCTCTGAGTTTATTCCCAGACAGATCCAGTTCTCTCAGGTGTGAGGGGTTTGATCTCAGAGCTGAAGTCAGAGCAGCACAGCCTTCATCTGAGATTTCACAATTACACAACCTGCAGAGAGACAATGACACACTCTTCACTCTCTCAGTTCAGGACACACAGATCAGTTCAGCAGGAACTTTTTCATCAAAGAGACACTGCAGTCTTTAATCACAATGAAATACAAAAACTTGAGTCATGAATTATATGAGAGCAACAACTAAATAACAAATTCTATTTAGTGTGTGTGTGTGTGTGTGTGTGTGTGTGTGTTTGCCAGCTCCATGAGAATGATTCCTCTTGACTGTAAAAACTCGGCAGTGAAACATGTCGGATCTTTTCACATGCAGGTTTTTTATGTTTCTTAATAACTGAGATGAAACCCTTGATATAAGTTTTAAATGTAAACATGGTGATAGCAGCTACACTGTGTTCACCAGGACTGAAAGCATGAGATGTTTCCAGTGTGGAGACATCGGGGATAAAAAGTTGAGTTGGTGACACAGAGCTGTGCAGTCGGGGAGCTCAGGGGGCAACACGGCCGAGATACAGCACCAGCAGGGCGGAGACAGTCAGCAGGAGAGCAGAAGAGGTCAGTGCTGAGCCCAGCAGTAATGCTAAGGATGCTAACACTACAAACAATCTTGACACTAATTTTAATGTGTGTACAGATGCTAATTCTAACACTGGTGATGGCGATAGCATCGCTGCTAAACCTGAGGTGACTCCAGATGTTAGCAGTAGCGCTAGTGGTGATACTGGCCTTAATGCCGACACTGAGACTGTCACTAATCCCACAAAGCTGCAGCAGGAGAACACACAAGACTCCAACTCAAGAAAAATTGACTCAAGAAACTTGGCAAAGGTGGAGAAAACTTAGTTAAAGAAGAAACAAATATGGAAAAACTAAGAAGTTAAGAAAATGCCAATCATCTCAAAAGCCCCAGTGAATCAGTAAAGAGTGTAATGTGAGACAGTGAAAGAGCAGAGTGTAGTCGAGGTGCTACAGGAGAACAGCTCACACACATGGAGGAGGGTGAGATCTCCTCAGATGAGGTGAGTTACTCTGACTGCTCAGGTGTGTCAGAAACACAGCCAGATGACATGAACTCCATCACTCAGATCAACCGCTTTCTAGAACAGACTAAAGGAAAAAGGACTATTTCACTGTTGAGTTCCTTCCCTGATAAGTCCAAGTTCAGGAAATCAGCACAGCACGTCACCAAGAAAGAGAACCTGAAGGCGCTGTCTCCGTGAAGAACATTTCAACTCAGGAAATGGACATCAGTGGTGTTCTGTTATTTATATTTGCAATGGAGTAATATCTGGAGGCTTGACACAGGACATATGACAGACACTTCTTGTTGGTTTACTCTGTACTTTATTACACTCCCCCGTGCAACACAATACAACTCCACAAGGTTACTACCCAGGTATTTTACCTAATACTACATCCCCCTTTCCAAATAAAGAACCTTCCCTGGGAATATGCATGAGTAGGCCTTAGTAAACAGTATGAAAACTGTAAATAGAGAAATATTCACTTTCCTTCACAGATGTAACGTATAGGACAGTGTTTTAACTCATGTATTAACAGGATCAATATTAATAAGGACACGTATGGCTTATCCTGCCTTTTATCATTATCTTTATCTGTGAAACACTTTTGCTACGCAAACAACAAAATATTTTTCAGCATGTGCCGATGTAAACATTTTAACTCCCTCCAGTATAAGTGCTTGGTAAACAATGAAACATTTTTCAGTGTAACTTCAGTAAACACATCTAGCATTGCAAAACAACAAAATAACAAAATAGTCCTTTTAAAGAGTCTTTTCATCAATCACCTGTTCTTCTCCTCCTGTCTCTGAGGGATGGTGTGGACTACCAAAACCCTCCAACTGAGTGTGAGGATTATTCTGCCCCATAGCTCACTCAGCTGCTAAATTTATGAACAAGCAAAGTCTTTCAGGTACACTGGAGGTGCCCTGATTCTGGTAGAAAAGCGTCTCTAACACATTGGAGCCTGCTGACTGCTGTTTTGCTGGACCTCAGGTGTGACAGAAGTAGTCACTGCATCAGGAGCAGTATTTTCAGGTGTTGCCTCAGGTAAGTTAGTAGGTGTTTCAGGTGCTCCAGGGGTTGGTGAGAGATGGTATCTGTTTCTATGCAAGGTGCCCCTAGTTGTCTCACTGATGTAGGACCTTGGCGTGTCTGCTGTAGACAAAACTTTGCCTCTTTTGAGCATATCTGTGACCCACACCTGATCTCCAGGTTGCAGGTGTGGCAAGTCATGCGCTCAGTGTCTGCGGTCATAGTTTTGCTACTGTTTTTGTCTGTATCTCTGTTCTGTTGTTTTCAGTTTTTCCATGTCTGCACATCTCAGTTTGACCTGGGATGGAATGACAGGAACAGTTGTTCTTATTCTCCTCCCCATGAGGAGTTCTGTGGGACTGTATCCATTCGCCAGAGGTGCAGCGCGGTAGACCATGATGGCTAGGTAAGGATCACTGGATTTCTTGAGAAGACTTTCAATTGGCCTTACAGCACACTCAGTCTCCCCATTGCTCTGTGGGAAATGGGGACTGGATGTCACATGTTTGAAGCTCCAATCCTGTGCAAATTTTCTGAAGGACTCAGATGCAAACTGTGGCCTACTGTCTGAGCGCACTTCTTCTGGTATCCCGTGACATGCAAAGATAGACTTGAAGTGCTCGATCACTGCTTCTGACAACATGGATGTTAGTCTGGCCACTTCAAAATATCTTGAGCAATAGTCCACAATGACCAAGTAATGCTTGTTTCCTGTCTGAAACAAATCTGCTCCTCCAGTGGACCATGGCCTTGATGGGAACTCTGTAGGTAGTATCGTTTCTCTGAGATTTGTTCTCTCATGGGCACATTTGTCACAGTTCTCTATCATTTTTTTTAAAGATATGTTTTGGGCTTTTTTCAGCTTTATTATTGGATAGGACAGTGTAGAGACAGGAAATGAGCGGGAGAGAGAGACTGGGAGGGATCGGGAAATGACCTCGGGTCGGAATCAAACCCGGGTCCCCGGATTTATGTTATGGCACCTTATCCACCTGAGCCATGACGCCCCAGTTCTCTATCATTTTTGTCAGCTCTCTGCTGAGGCCCGGCCACCACACCGACTGCTTAGCTCTCTCCCTGCATTTGATTATTCCCAGGTGGCCCTCATGCAGCTTGGACAGCACGTTTGCTCTGAGTCATGTTGGGATTACTCTCCTGCTGACATAGAGTAGCAGACCATTGTTGACCATGAGTTCACCTGAGAATGGCAGACAGGTTTGGAACACTCTTTCAGTTGAGAACTTACTGTATCTGCCATCCCTCCACACAGAATTTCTTCAGTTGCTGGAGAATGGCGTCATGGTCCTGACGTGTCCGTATTTCTCCGAGTCTCTTTTCTGTAGCTCGCAGGCTTGCAATGACAGGATCAACATACAGGTTGATTTCCTCCTCTTGCAGAGCCTCTGCCATGTTGCTGACAGGAGCTCTGGATAGCACATCTGCGGTTGCAATGTTTTTGCCAGCCACATGTGAGATGGTAGAGGAGAACCTCATTAATCTCATGCGCAGATGCTGTATGCGTGGTGGGAGTTCATCTAAGCTCTTGGAACCCAGCAGGGGAACTAGAGGCTTGTGTTCAGTTTTAATATGGAAGCTTTTCCCAATGAGGAACTCAGCAAACCTCTCACAGGCCCATGTTGAAGTGAATGCCTCCTTCCCAATCCGGGCGTATCGCTGTTTGGTACTGCCGAGGGCTCTCGAAGCACATGCCACTGGTTTCCATCCTGTGTATGCCTGCTGCTGGAGAAGTACGGCGCCCAACCTGAATGAGGTCGAATCGGCAGAGACAAGTGTTTCAGCATTCAGGTCATACAGTGCCAGCCCTGGCGGTGATGTCAGTTCTGCTTTGATGCTATCAAAAGCCTGCTGCTGCTTCTGCTGTGGCCCCCAGGCCCACATGTTGGACTTTTTCAGTAGGTCTCTGCAAGGACGCATTTTCTCTGCCAAGTGAGGCAGGAACTTCCCAAGATGGTTTGTCATCCCCAGAAAGCATCTCACCTTGCTGATGTTGTTTGGCTCTTTTATGGCTTTGACAGTATTCAACTTATCTGCGCTGACCCCTGATGCCTCAATAACCTGCCCCAGGAATTTTATCCTACTTTTTGAGAACTCACAATTGTCATTGAGTGTAACTCCCACCTCCTGTAGGCATGATCGTGCCCTCTGCAGTCTCTCATCTTGCTCACTCTGTGTGGCTCACCAGATGAGCACATCATCCATCTGACACAGAACACCATCCAGGCCCTCCAGAATGCGTGATGTGTTTCTGGAAGTGTTCTGGTGCTGATGAGATTCTGAAGCACCGATGGTTGTAACAGTACTGCCCAGATGGGGTAATGAAGGCGGTTAGCAGGGAAGACTCCTTGGACAGTGGAATCTGCCAAAATCCAGCACTGGCATCCAACTTTGAAAACACTTTGGCTCCAGCAAGTTGTTCGAAGGTGTGTTCAACTGAGGGGAGTGAGTGTTTCTCTCTCATCAGTGATTTATTCAGCTCAGTGAGGTCGGTGCATATTCTCACCCTGCCCGAGCCTGTACACTTAGGCACCACCACCATGGGTGCACACCACTCCGTCGGCTCTTCCACCTTAGAGATGACTCCTTGCTGCTCCAGATGATTCAGCTCCTCTTTAGCCTTTGGTAGGAGAGGGAGGGAGATGCGCCTGGGCATTAAGAGGGAGAAAGGCTGCACCCCAGGCTTCAGTACAATGTTGTACTCACCCTCCATTTTCCCTAGACCACTAAAAAGCTTTGGAAACTTCATTTTTACAGTCTCTTTGGAGTTCAGGCTGATGTTCTCCACTCTAGTGACCAGCTGCAATGCTATGGCAGCCATTGGGCCTCGTAGTGACATGCTCAGCCCTTTCACTGTTAGGACTGGGACTGTTTTGGCCTCTAGAGGCCGCTGTTATGTTTATCTTGTCATGGTTGTTTTGGCTTCGAGAGGCCGCCACTGTGTTTTGTGTTTATCTTGATTGCCTGTTTCCTGCCCCGCCCTGTTCCTTAATTAGTTTGTGTATAAATACCCCTCTGTTTGTTCCCCTCATCATGGAGTCTTTATGCTATGTTGTCTAGTGCCAGTTTCCTCTGTCCCACGTATCTTGCCTGTGCCCTTGTGTTTTTGATGTTTTTGCTTTCTTTGGACTTTGTATTTTTGATCTTCTGAGCATTCTGCATTTTTGCCTTTCCTTTTGTTTTTGGGACTTTGAACCTTTGGATATTTTTATTTTTGGTCATCTTCTGAGCTTTTGGATTTTCTTTTTGTTTTTTCCATCGGATTGTATATATTGTAAATAAACTGTTTTTTGATACTCTACCTACGCCTCACACCTCTGCACTTGAGTCATCCCCCTGGTGGCCTAGTGGGGGTTTGCTGGATTATCACACCAGTGACCTGGGTTCGAATCCCAGCAAAACCCTAACAGAAAGACTCCGTCATGACCGACTCAGCAGAGGCTGCTTCAACTGTCTACCCAGCCAACCTTCAGGGAATTATGGCAGCTCTGACACACTTCGGAGCGACCATGGACGAACACTTGCGAGCCAATGTGAGGCCCTTGCTCACCACGAGGTACTGCTTCAGCAAATTGGGAGAACCCTGGCACAGCTGACTCATCTGCCCGCATATCCTGATTCTGCTCCCGCTCCAGTGCCTCCTGCCACACTGTCTCCTTCACCTCGTGAACCCAGCCTTCCTGCACCACAGAGGTATGACGGTGAGTGCCGGGAGTTCCTTACCCAGTGCCAACTCACCTTTGAGCTTCAGCCTACCACCTACACTATGGATCACTGCAAGACTGCCTTTGTGATAACCTTGTTAGCTGGTAAGGCTTGGGCAACGGCCATTTGGCAGAGACAGGGACCCGAGTGCTCTGATTTCAAGCTGTTTATGGAGGAGATGCTTCGTGTCTTCGATCAGGCAGACATCAGTAAAGACGCAGCCAGGAAGCTCATGTCCATCCGGCAAGAAGGAAGCGTTGCGGACTACGCCATCGTGTTCCGGATGGTCGCAGTAGTCAGCGGATGGAATGAAGCAGCACTGGTTTCAGCCTTTCACCATGGTTTGTCTGACCCCATCAAAGACGGCCTGGCCTTATCGGATGCCCAAGTGAACTCGAAACTCTGATCTCACATTCTACTCCTCTTGACAACAGGATTAGAGAACGCCGCCAAGTCCTGAGTCTCCCCGGCCTCACTGCATCAACATGGAGCCCGTCTACCTCCTCCAGTGACTGTCCAGAACCCATGCAAGTGGGCCGTACTTGCCTCTCCGCATCTGAGAGGGAGCGCAGAAGGAGGGACAAGTGCTGCATCTACTGTGGCAAGCCTGGCCACTTCCGAGCATCATGTCCTGAGCTCTCGGGAAAAGGACCGCCCCGTCCAGCCAAGGGAGGGTTGTGACGGGGCCTACCCTCTCCCCCGAACTCCCTGGCCAAGGTGTCTACATTCCGGTCTCCATCTCCTGGGGTGAGTCCGTCCACTCTTGTCAGGCCTTGTTAGACTTGTTAGACTTGTTATAGGGGCGGCTGGAAACTTTATGGATGTTCACTTCGCCCAAAGTATCAATGTCCCGACTGCACCTCTTGAAGTCCCACTGTCTGTGTCTGCCCTGGATGGCCAAGCCTTAGGTGACGGAAGAGTCACCCAAGTAACTTCTCCAGTCTTCCTCCAGTCTCAAGGTCACAAGGAAGAAATATCCCTGCACCTGATTCCTTCACCTGTTTTCCCAGTTATTCTGGGTCTTCCTTGGCTTACTGGCCACAACCCTCGTATAGACTGGGTCAGTAGCCAGGTTGTGGAGTGGGGTCCTGCTTGCTATGCCTCTTGTCTGCTCTCTAGCTCCTGTGTCTCCTGCCGAGCTACCTGATCTCACCGAGTTATCTCAAGTTCCCACAGAGTACTGGGATCTCAAGGAAGTTTTCAGTAAGAGCAGAGCCGCCATTCTCCCTCCGCACCATGCCTACGACTGTGCCATCGATTTGCTCCCTGGGACTACCCTTCCTCGTGGCAGACTGTTTTCCCTCTCTCAGCCAGAACGCAAGGCCATGGAGGAGTACATCAAGGAAGCCTTGGCCTCTGGGTTCATTCGACCCTCCACCTCACCCGCTGGTGCTGACTTCTTCTTTGTCGGCAAGAAGGATGGGGGCTCCGGCCATGTATTGATTATAGGGGTCTGAACAAGGTCACTGTATGCAACTGCTATCCCCTTCCACTGATCAAATCAAATAAAATCAAGTTTATTTGTATAGCGCTTTTAACAATAAACATTGTCGCAAAGCAGCTTTACAGAATTTGAATGACTTAAAACATGAGCTAATTTTATCCCTAATCTATCCCCAGTGAGCAAGCCTGTGGCGACGGTGGCAAGGAAAAACTCCCTCAGACGACATGAGGAAGAAACCTCAAGAGGAACCAGACTCAAAAGGGAACCCATCCTCATTTGGGCAACAACAGACAGCCTGACTATAATATTAACAGTTTTAACAGGTATAAACCTCAACTGTCCTCATGGGGCCGTCCTTCACAGGAGCGGTGCGATAAAACTCCGACCAGACACAGGGCACCAGGATGGATCAAGCAGGTCCGAGGGGCAGAAGAGGCCAGCATCTCAATCCCAGGATCAACATGTAACTCAGAGGGACAGATTGGGGGGGGGATGTCTACAGCGTTCGATCTGCTCCAAGGCGCCACTGTCTTCATCAAATTGGATTTACGGAACGCATACCACCTCATCCGTATCTGACAGGGAGACGAGTGGAAGACTGCCTTTAACAGCCCGTCTGGGCACTACGAGTACCAGGTGATGCCCTTCAGACTCACCAACGCACCAGCTGTTTTTCAGGCCCTAATCAACGACGTCTTGAGGGACATGATTAACCTGTACGTTTTTGTCTACCTCGACAACATCCTAATCTTTTCCAAGACCGTGCAGGAGCACCGCCACCATGTCCGCCAGGTTCTCCAGAGGCTGCTACAGAACAATCTGTTCGCTAAGGCCCAGAAATGCGAATTTCATGTTCCCGAGGTCTCCTTTCTGGGTTTTATTGTACGGACAGGCCAACTCCAGATGGATCCAGCCAAGACCCTGGCCGTCCGGGACTGGCCCACCCCCAAGTCCGTCAAAGAGGTTCAGAGGTTCTTAGGATTTGCTAACTTCTACCGCAAGTTCATCAGGAACTTTAGTTCTGTAGCAGCGCCCATACTGGACCTCACCAAAGGGACAGGTGGATCATATGTCTGGTCTCCTCAGGCAGAAAAGGCATTCAAAGACCTCAAGCACCGCTTCTGCATGGCACCCATTCTGGTCCTCCCGGACCCTTTGCAACCCTTCATCGTTGAGGTGGACGCCTCGGACAGCGGCGTCGGCACGGTCCTCTCTCAACGCTTGGAAGGAAGGTTGCACCCCTGCGCATACTTCTCCCACCGCCTGAGTTCTGCGGAGTCCCGGTATGACGTGGGGGATCAAGAACTGCTAGCAGTTAAACTGGCACTTGAGGAGTGGAGGCACTGGCTGGAGGGAGCGCAACATCCATTTTTGGTCTGGACGGACCACAAGAACCTGGAGTACCTCCAGCAAGCAAAGAGACTCAATCCACGACAGGCTACGTGGGCCTTATTTTTCAGTCGGTTCAACTTTACCCTATCATACCGCCCCGGCTCCAAAAATACCAAACCTGACGCGCTTTCCAGATTGTTCGCTCCCAACAACAGGGAGAGCGAAGTTGGGCCTATTATCCCTGTGTCCCGGATTGTGGCCCCTGTCCGCTGGGGTATTGAGGAGGCCGTCCGACGAGCCCAACGCCAGGACCCCGGTCCTGGGACGGGGCCACCGGGCCTCTTATACGTCACACATCAAGCCCGGGCCAAGGTTCTCCAGTGGGGTCACTTGTCCCCTCTCACCGCCCACCCGGGAGCTCGAAGGACCTTGGACTTTTTGAGAAGATGCTTCTGGTGGCCTAGCATGGAGAAGGAAGTGAGGTAATTCATCCTTTCCTGCGAAGTGTGCACCAGAAGCAAGAACCCACGACAGCATCCCCAGGGTCTCCTGCATCTTCTGACCATTCCCCAGCGTCCCTGGTCCCACGTGGCAGTCGACTTCATCACAGGTCTCCCTGACTCACAAGGTAACACTGTCATTTTGGTCATAGTTGACAGATTCTCCAAGGCCTGCCGCTTTTTACCACTGTGCAAGCTCCCTTCTGCTCTTGAAACAGCTAAACTATTGTTTAATCACGTCTTCCGAGTCTTTGGTCTCCCACAGGATATCGTCTCTGACCGGGGGCCCCAGTTCTCCTCCTGAGTGTGGCATGGGTTTTGCAAGGTCATCAGAGCCACTCCCAGCCTCTCCTCTGGGTTCCACCCACAGTCCAATGGCCAGACGGAGAGGCTCAACCAGGACCTGGAAACCACCCTGCGAGGCCTGGCTATGGATAACCCGACATCGTGGAGCACCTGGCTGCCATGGGCAGAGTATGCCCACAACACCCTGCAGTCATAGGCCACCAAGCTGTCGCCATTCCAGTGCCAATTCGGGTTCCAGCCACCTCTGTTCCCGGACCAGGAGGACGACGCGGGGGTGCCCTCGGTCAACCAATATGTGAGACGGTGTCCCAAGACCTGGAGCAAGGTCAGGAAGACCCTCATCCAGACCTCCAGAACCAACCAGACTCAGGCCAACCGCCATAGAAGACCTGCCCATGCTTTCCGCCCTGGGCAGCGGGTTTGGCTGTCCACCAAGGACCTTCCGCTGTGGGTGGAGAACCGCAAGCTTGCTCCTCGCTACATTGGCCCGTTCAAGGTGGTGCGCAGGGTTAACCCTGTCGCCTGCCGGCTCCAGTTGCCCCGGACTCTGAGGATCAACCCCACATTCCATGTTTCCCTGTTGTGGCCCGTACTGATGTCCACGTATGCCCCTGTCCCTAGGAATCCCCCACCCCCTCGCATCTTCCAGGGTCAGACTGTGTTCACCGTGCATCGCCTGCTTGACTCCCACCGGGTCCGCGGCGGGCTTCAATATCTGGTAGATTGGGAGGGCTATGGCCCTGAGGAATGCTGTTGGGTCCCCACCAGGGACATTTTAGATAAAGGTCTGTGCCAGGACTTCCATTCGGCCCATCCGGATCGCCCTGGGAACGTCAGGAGATGCTCCTGGGGGGGGGGGGGGGGGGGGGTGTCCTGTTAGGATTGGGACTGTTTTGGCCTCTAGAGGCCGCTGTTATGTTTATCTTGTCATGGTTGTTTTGGCCTCTAGAGGCCGCCACTGTGTTTTGTGTTTATCTTGATTGCCTGTTTCCTGCCCCACCCTGTTCCTTAATTAGTTTATGTATAAATACCCCTCTGTTTGTTCCCCTCGTCACGGAGTCTTTATGCTATGTTGTCTAGTGCCAGTTTCCTCTGTCCCATGTATCTTGCCTGTGCCCTTGTGTTTTTGATGTTTTTGCTTTCTTTGGACTTTGTATTTTTGATCTTCTGAGCGTTCTGCATTTTTGCCTTTCCTTTTGTTTTTGGGACTTTGAACCTTTGGATATTTTTATTTTTGGTCATCTTCTGAGCTTTTGGATTTTCTTTTTGTTTTTTCCATCGGATTGTCTCATTTCATCTCATTATCTCTAGCCGCTTTATCCTTCTACAGGGTCGCAGGCAAGCTGGAGCCTATCCCAGCTGACTATGGGCGAAAGGCGGGGTACACCCTGGACAAGTCGCCAGGTCATCACAGGGCTGACACATAGACACAGACAACCATTCACACTCACATTCACACCTACGGTCAATTTAGAGTCACCAGTTAACCTAACCTGCATGTCTTTGGACTGTGGGGGAACCGGAGCACCCGGAGGAAACCCACGCGGACATGGGGAGAACATGCAAACTCCACACAGAAAGCCCCGGGGCTCGAACCCAGGACCTTCTTGCTGTGAGGCGACAGCGCTAACCACTACACCACCGTGCCACCCCTCCATCGGATTGTATATATTGTAAATAAACTGTTTTTTGATACTCTACCTACGCCTCACGCCTCTGCACTTGAGTCATCCCCCTGGTGGCCTAGTGGGGGTTTGCTGGATTATCACACCAGCAACCCAGGTTTGAATCCCAGCAAAACCCTAACATTCACAACATAGATGTCCTCTGTGGCGTTCTTACTGAGAGTGGCTGTGAACATGCCTTTTACCTTGAGATGTGTGCCTCCTGGCCCCTGCAGAATTTTCATAGGCTTCACCAGCCTGTTGAATTGGCCCTGGATGTACAGTGTTTCTGGAACTGTGGTGACGTCCGCTTCAGTGTGGATATTAAACACTGTGTTCTGGTTGTCCACCTTTACGTCTGTCATTCATGGACTGGCCTTTGCATCAGCTGACAGTGAGCCCAGGAATGCAACTTCATCATCATAATCCTCAGTAGCTACACTCACTTAATTCAGTTTTTGGTCTGCACACTCTCGCGTAATGTCACTTTTTTCTGCAGTGATTACACACTGTTTCTCTTGCTGGGCATTGTTGCCAGCTGTGCCTTTTGCATCTCCACATCTTTTGTATTGTATCTGTCTGTCTTGCGGTGCTTTCCTGCCTGCCTGTCTGTATTGTGACCCCCGCACATCGCCACATTTACGTGCATGCACACTGTCAAGCTGTGTGTTGGAGATGTCTGCTTTAAAGTTAGTCTTTAACATTTCTTGTTGCTGTATCCACTTTGTCCATTCATCTGCCTTGAATGCAAACTTCTCTGGTGGGGAGACTTGAAACTGACTCATGTTGCTGCTTTGCGGGCTTACTGCTGTAGCCTGAACTGTATCACTCCCTGAAGAAAAAGAAAACTCACGCACTAAACTCGACACTCTCATACTGGCTTTTAGTCTCTAACAGTCTAACTTTCTTCCAATGTCACTTCTGACACCATGTTCTGTTATTTATATTTGCAGTGGAGTAATATCTGGAAGCTTGACACAGGACGTATGACAAACGCTTCTTGACCGGTTTACTCCATAATTTATTAAACTCACCTGTGCAACACAATACAACTCCACAAGTCAAGTCAAGTCAACTTTATTGTCAAATATGCTATACATGCTCGACATACAGCACAGATGAAATTTCAGTCCTCTCTGACCCACAGTGCAAACAGGCAATGCAATAAATAAAAATAGAATAATTGAAAAAACAAACAATATAAACAGTATAAACACTCTAAATAAGAACTAGACATAGACTAAACACTCAGACAATATAAACAGAGTAAACACTAGATAAGAACTAGACAAAGACTATACACTCAAACAGACAATATAAACAGTATAAAACACTCTAGATAAGAACTAGACGTAGACTAAACACTCATATATAAATACACACACACACACACACACACACACACACACACACACACGTAAATTGGTGCAAATAAACAAACAGTCAAGGGCACTTGAGGTATAGCAGGTAAACATGAAATAAGCAGTATAAACAAACTAGCAGCTGTTAAGTTGAGGTAGTGCGGAATAGTGCAAATGAGCGAGGTAAAGTGAAATGTGCAGTCCCTGAGTTCAGTGTGTTAATGAACGATGTATGTATGTATGTGTGTGTGTGTGTGTGTTGGGGGGGACTGTGAGGATGAGATGTCAGATGCTGAAGGGGGGGCAGGGGGGTGTGCGAGCAGAATCTGTGGCAGGGGGCAGAGGGGGGAGGAGGGGCAGAACAGGGAGGGAGTTGAGCCTCCTGACTGCCTGGTGAAAGAAACTGTTCTTGAGCCTTCTGGTTTTGGCCTGGAGACTCCGCAGTCTCCTCCCCAACTGCAGCAGACTGAAGAGGCTGTGAGATGGGTGGGTGGGGTCACCTGCAATCCTGATGGCTTTGTGGGTGAGGCAGGAGTTATAAATATCCATTAGAGAAGGGAGAGAGACACCAATGATCCTCTCAGCTGCTCTCACGATGCGCTGCAGAGACTTGCAGCAGGACACGGTGCAGGCGCCGTACCACACGGTGATGCAGCTGGTCAGAATGTTCTTGATGGTGCCTCTGTAGAAAGTGTGCATGATGGGGGCCGGGGCTCTTGCTCTCCTCAGTTTGCGGAGGACGTACAGATGCTGTTGGGCTTTTTTGGCCAGTGATGCAGTGTTGTTGCTCCAGGACAGGTCTTTAGAGATGTGCACACCCAGAAACTTGGTGCTGCTCACCCTCTCCACTGCAGCACCGTCGATAGATAGTGGAGCATGCTGGGTGTGCTCTCTCCTGAAGTCCACAACAATCTCCTTCGTCTTCTCCACATTCAGACGGAGATTGTTGTCCTTGCACCACATGGCCAAGTGGCTCACCTCACTCCTGTAGATTGTCACATTGCCATTGTTGAGGAGACCCACCACAGTCATGTCATCCGCAACCTTAATGAAGATATTTGAGCTGGATGTTGGTGTGCAGTCGTGGGTCAGCAGAGTGAAGAGGAGGGGGCTTAGCACACATCCTTGGGGGGCCCCCGTGTTCAGTGTGATGGTGCTGGAGGAGTTGCTGCCGACCTGTACAGTCTGTGGTCTCCCTGTCAGGAAGTCCAGCAGCCAGTTGCACAGGGATGTGTTGAGTCCCAGCTGGTCCAGTTTGTGAATGAGCTGCTGTGGAATGATTGTGTTGAATGCTGAGCTCAAGTCTATGAACAGCATTCTGACATACGAGTCTTTTGTCTCCAGGTGGGTGAGGGCTGAGTGGAGGGCAGTGGAGATGGCGTCATCGGTTGAACGGTTGGACTGATATGCAAACTGGAAAGGGTCCAGGGCAGGGGGGAGGCCAGACTTGATATGCCTCATGACTACCTGCTCAAAGCACTTCATGAGGATGGGAGTGAGTGCGACAGGGCGGTAGTCATTGAAGCAGGAGGGAGACGGCTTCTTCAGGACCGGGATGATGGTGGTGGTTTTGAGGCACATGGGGACAACAGCCTGGCTCAACGAGATGTTGAAGATGTCTGTAAAGACATCTGTGAGCTCCTCGGCACAGTCTCTCAGGACACGACCAGGAATGTTATCAGGACCCGGGGCTTTTCATGCATTTGTCATCCTGAGAGCTCTCCTCACACTGTCTGGGGACAGCATCAACACCTTGTCACCGGGAGGTGGTGGGGTCTTCTGTGCCGTGGTGCTGTTGTCTGCCTCAAAGCGAGCGAAGAAGTCGTTCAACTGATTCAGCAGAGACGTGGAGTTGTCACAGGTCTGCAGCAAGGGCTTGGAGTCTGTGATGGTCTGAATCCCCCGCCACAGGTTCCTGGTGTCTCTACTGTCATTGAAATGGTCAGCAATGTTCCTGGAATACTGTCTCTTGGCCACCCTGATGCCTCGTGACAGATTGGCCCTAGGTGTCCTCAGGCCCACCTCCTCCCCAGCTCTGAAGGTGGCGTTCCGAGCCCACAGGAGCCTATGGACTTCCCCTGTCAGCCATGGCTTCTGATTGGCCCGAATGGAGATGGTTCTGGTGACCGTAAAGTCGTCCATGCACTTCCTCATGTAGGCAGTGACGGTCTCCATGTACTCCTGGAGATCTGTGATGTTGCTGTAGGTGGCCACCTGTCTGAACATGCTCCAGTCAGTGGTGGAAAAACAGTCCTGGAGTGCCTCTGAGGGCCCTTCTGGCCACACACGTATCTGTTTTGTTGCCAGTTTGGTGACTTTAACCAGTGGCCTGTATGCTGGCATTAGCATAACAGTGGAGTGATCTGAGGCCCCAAGGTGGGGGAGGGGTCGGGCTTTGTAGGCATCTTTATGCATGGTGTAAACATTGTCCAGAGTATTGTTTCCACGTGTGGGAAAGTTGATATGTCCATAGAGTTTTGGAAACATGCTTTTGGGTTTGCTTGATTGAAATCCCCAGCCAGGATGAGGAAAGCATCTGGGTGGGCTGTCTGCTGCTCACTGATGTGCTGATAGAGTTCTTTCAGTGCTTCACTCCTGTTGTTATTGGAGCCGGGAGGGATGTATATTGCTACCAGCAATATGGCTGTAAATTCCATTGGCAGGTAGAATGGCCGGCACTTAATAATCATAAACTCTGCCAGTGGTGAGCAGTGTTTGCAGACCACAACAGCATCGCGGCACCAGGCATCACTGATGTAAACACAGAGTCCTCCGCCACGAGTCTTCCCTCCCTCAACTAGCGCTCTGTCTGACCAGTAGCATGTTAGCCGGGCTAGCTGAATGGCACAGTCTGGGATGCTGTCCTTAAGCCATGTTTCCACAAACACAAGGACACAGCACTCACTCACATACTTAAAAGATGAGCGGAGGAGGCGGACATAATCCAGCTTGTTGGCCAGCGAGCGTACGTTGGCCAGAGTGATGGTAGAGACAGCCGGCCGGTGAGGGCTAGCCACTAGCCTAGCTCGAATACCTCTGCATTTGCCTCTTTTCTGCTTCCGCATGTTCCGCCTGTGGCGCTTCCACTGTGGGCTGGATGCAGGAGTGGGGGTCGGTGGTTGAGCAGGCCTCTGGAGCAAACCATAGCTGCATAGCACTTCCGCGTCCGCTGGATTTATATCCGTGAATATAGTTCTGTGGATGTCGAGCAGAAACTCACGGGAGTATGTGCGCCTTGAGACTGATGGACGCAACAAAGACGAACAGATACACACTGTTTTAAAACACAAAAAACACGAAAACACGGTTCTGTCGGGACAGAGAGGAGCCGCTGCGTGTGTACGCGCAGCCATCTTGGTACCATTTAGATGGTACCAATTTTCAAATGTGCATAAATTGAAAACCGTTGCCGATGAGCTTTAAAGTGCATATCACAGGTAAATTCAGGAGCAAGATCAATGTAATTCTCCTATTTTATATTAAACTTTGGTCAAATATTTGTAAGATCCTGCATTTTCCGCAATTTTTTTACCTTGCGCAATACCAGAAAAATTCAGTTGAAATCAAACCATTTGAGGCGAATTGGTCCGCCTCTGAGAAAACTCGGCATTTGGATTTCCCAGCAAACATTGATTTTCGTGACGTCATCTGTGGGACGCCTCCCTCTGAATGCTATGTCATCGCTGGTTTGTTTATGAGAAAACGACCTGGTGGTTTTCTGCAAATTTCTTCAACGTTATCACGTAATTATTAAAATGGTTAACAGATGTATCGTAGGAGGGTGTAGCAACACCAATCATGATGGGATTAGTAGTCATCATTTCCCAAAAGACCGGACAATGAGAGAGAAATGGGAGCGCTTGGTCTACACAGGCTGTGCACTGAAACCGTGCAAAGCTCTCGCAGCCTGCTGGCGCTTCCGCAGGTGACGGCACGAATCTGGCTCCAGACTCCCTTGGGATTTTTCCATACGCGTTTTATTTATTTATTTTTTTTCTGCTGTAGACAGATGGCCTTGTGCAAAATTACCCTTCTGGATGAGTGTGTAAAGGGACATACTTTCAAATAAAAAAAAACACGAAATTGGTCAAGGTTCCTACCCAGGTATTTTACCTAATACTACAAGCGGGACGAAAGACTCTTCTCAGTTAGTTGTGGACACAATCTATCTGCTCCTCTTTCTGGTGTTCTGGACTTTTCACTGTCTTTTCTGTTTCCACACATGAGACTGAACTGAAAGACTGAGAGACTGGACATGTCAGTGTGGAATCAGTACACTCCTGCATCCTGAGTAAACACTGGACAAACACTTGGACCTATAAACTTTTAAAAGTCATAGTCTCTCTCTCTCTCAGGTGTGAGGGGTTTGATCTCAGAGCTGAAGTCAGAGCAGCACAGACTTCATCTGAGATTTCACAATCACGCAACCTGCAGAGAGACAATGACACACTCTTCACTCTCTCAGTTTATATAATTTGCATGGATTACTGCACTTTTATATCTGGAATATACTGTGGAGTTTAAATTACTTATTGTTATTATGTTTACAGCATTTAGCCGACGCCCTTATCCAGAGCAACTTATAGAAGTGTGTGTGGGCATCACTACATGCAAATCAGTTGTGCCAGGAACACACTTCACACATTACGGGCAATCAACTTAAAGTGCATATTCTGGACCAATTTCGTGTTTTTTTTATTTGAAAGTATGTCCCTTTACACACTCATCCAGAAGGGTAATTTTACACAAGGCCATCTGTCTACAGCAGAAAAAATTAAAATAATAAAACACGTCTGGAAAAATCCCAAGGGAGTCTGCCAGATTCGTGCCGTCACCTGCGGAAGCGCCAGCAGGCTGCAAGAGCTTTGCATGGTTTCAGTGCACAGCCTGTGTAGACCAAGTGCTCCCATTTCTCTCTCATTGTCCGGTCTTTTGGGAAATGATGACTACTAATCCCATCATGATTGGTGTTGCTACACCCTCCTACGATACATCTGTTAACCATTTTAATAATTACGTGATAACGTTGAAGAAATTTGCAGAATACCACCAGGTCGTTTTCTCATAAACAAACCAGTGCTGACATAGCATTCAGAGGGAGGCATCCTGTACGCGACGTCACGAAAATCAGTGTTTGCCAGGAAATCCAAATGCCGAGTTTTTTTAGAGGCGGACCAATTCGCCTCAAATGGCTTGATTTCAACTGAATTTTTCTGGTATTGTGCAAGGTAAAAAAAAATGCAGAAAATGCAGAATCTTACAGATTATTTGATCAAAGTTTAATATAAAATAGGAGAATTACATTGATCTTGCTCCTGAATTTACCTGTGATATGCACTTTAAAGCTCATCGGCAACGGTTTTCAATTTATGCACATTTGAAACTTTCATATGTTAAAAAACCTTCTGTAATTTTCTTCTGGTCCCAAGAAGTATTGTTAATAAGTAATAATTAAAATAAGTTCGCGCAGATCACTGTGAATTTCTGTTCGGCTATTTTTGTGACCACTCGGCGCGTGACGTCATGTAAGCCAAACAAACCACTTGAGTTGAGCCCACTTCCATTTACTTACATTGCCGTTCGGCATGATTACAGACGTGCATTTAGGAATTTCCAAAGAAAACCCCATGCCTTATTGTTGTGCAGTGAACTGTAACAACGGGACCGGTTCAGGAAGAAGTTTTTACAGTTTTCCAAAAGAGGCGGAGAGAGTGGATTGTGCATGTGAAGCGAGAGGGTTGGCAGCCGGGTAAATATGCCGCTCGGTGCTCCCATCACTTTGAGAAGGTTCATTGATTCATTTTTGAAGAATCCCCATCTGTTGGAGAGTTTAAGGGCTCTGCATGCTCTTGCAACAAGGCTTTCGCAGATAGCTTTTCGCAGACAGTTGTAATTTATTGTTGAGTGGGGAGTAATAGGCGTGCACAATGTTATTCACCGCCACAATGCAAGGGGGCGCGAAGTCGCGAAATTGCTAGGAGTAGTTGGTGGGTGTGGTTAGTGGAGTGTTTATCCTCCAGTTACTTATAATGACTAGAACTGGAGTTGTATAGATGTACGTACTTCCTCACTTCCTCGATCAACCTCTCTTCGTGCTGCTCCATCTTTGCTCGTGTTTTTAAAAATGGCGGTCGTGAAAACAAACCAAACCGGGAAAGTAGGGAAGTGGAACTGCGTGTACAGCAGATGTAGAGTGGACCAATCAGAGCCCTCTTGTCTGTGATGCTGTCTGCGGTGGTCACAATTTTTGGGAGGTGCGCGCAGAGCGTCTGCGAAGGGGGGGGGGCTTCACAGACGCCATCTGCGACACCATCTGCGAGGACTGGGTTGTCAGCATAAATTGGCCTTTAGGTGTCAGTGTTGGACAGAGAAACTTAAACCTGACGCTGTTCCAACAAAATTCGAGCACAAAAGCAAGCAGTCAAAGAAGAAACGGACCAGCACTGCTCAAGCAAAAAGGAGAAGATTGGAGGTAAATATTTTTACCTTTGCTTGCAATTTTTCAAGTAAAGAATCCTGAGGGATCCTGTACAATCATTGTGGAAATGAGACAAAAGAGATAGTTTGTCATGGCTACCTACCAGCATGCTAACATGCTATTGACAAACGTGATAAATGTCTGTGTGTGTATGTATGTCCGAACACAAGTGTTCCTAATGAAGTGGCCATTAGGCTGAAGTTAATTTGTCACCACTAAAATGATACCTGCGGGTGGTTCACATGCCATTTGCATGCTAAATGTATGTGCGTGTTTATACAGACACACGTGTTCCTAATAATGTGGCCATTAAGTTGAAGTTGATTAGTCACAGCTAACATGCTAACTGCTAGCCTGCTAACATGACAATGGCTGACTTGCTCAATGTACAACCCCTGTTAGGTTTCACCCAGTCGGAAACGGTCAACTTACTTCTCGGGACCCCCGCCCTCGTACCACCTGCAGAATTCTGGGACGGAACACCGCAAAAAAACAGAGAACCAGAGATCGGTTTCACTGCTGTTTATTCACAGTTTTCTCGCCAAAGATGAAATATTACAAACACCTTTTATAACAAATTATAATCTCTCTAAATGGCTGTTGTGTCTGTCGAATGTGTGTGTGTTTGTATGTGACCTCAGAGAGGGGTGTGTATGTGTGTCTATGGGAGGGTGTGAGTAAGTGACATCATTTTGATATCTGTGTCTATTTGTGTGTGTGTGTGTGTGTGTGTGTGTGTGTGTGTGTGTGTGTGTTTGACTTGCGTGCAAGTGAGCAGCTTGATCTTGGGGCAGGTCAAATAATCTCCATCAGTGTGTGTGTAAATCATAACATAATGACATATTTCTGATGATATGACATGATAGCAAGTCTACGAATTCTATTCAAAGAAGGTCAAATACATTAGAAATTAATGCCAAGTTAAAGAATCTAAAAGCTAAATGATGAAAAAGCTAAAATATTAAAATCACAATTCTTAACACATGAATGTGTGTCTTGTGCTAAGTCAGCAAATTACATCTTGATTCAGCAATATGTAGTAAGACAATCATAAGCAAAATAACAAATAAGAATATGTCTTTAACAATGTTAAACAAAGATATGTTATAAGAAAGTAAACAAAAAATAAGAACAAACCTAAACAAAGACAGTCATAAGCAAAACATCTCATATCAAGAATATGTTCTTAAACAATGTCCAGCCGAGACAGAAGGTCATTTTAACTGAACAGAAATTAATCCTTAATTTTGTCACCATTTTAATAAATTACTGCCTTCTTGGTCAAGAATAATACTTATATAAACCTAACAACCCCGATTCCAAAAAAGTTGGGACAAAGTACAAATTGTAAATAAAAATGGAATGCAATGATGTGGAAGTTTCAAAATTCCATATTTTATTCAGAATAGAACATAGATGACATATCAAATGTTTAAACTGAGAAAATGTCTCATTTAAAGAGAAAAATTAGGTGATTTTAAATTTCATGACAACACATCTCAAAAAAGTTGTGACAAGGCCATGTTTACCACTGTGAGACATCCCCTTTTCTCTTTACAACAGTCTGTAAACGTCTGGGGACTGAGGAGACAAGTTGCTCAAGTTTAGGGATAGGAATGTTAACCCATTCTTGTCTAATGTAGGATTCTAGTTGCTCAACTGTCTTAGGTCTTTTTTTGGCGTATCTTCCATTTTATGATGTGCCAAATGTTTTCTATGGGTGAAAGATCTGGACTGCAGGTTGGCCAGTTCAGTACCCTGACCCTTCTTCTACGCAGCCATGATGCTGTAATTGATGCAGTATGTGGTTTGGCATTGTCATGTTGGAAAATGCAAGATCTTCCCTGAAAGAGACGTCGTCTGGATGGGAGCATATGTTGCTCTTGAACCTGGATATACCTTTCAGCATTGATGGTGTCTTTCCAGATGTGTAAGCTGTTCATGCCACACGCACTAATGCAACCCCATACCATCAGAGATGCAGGCTTCTGAACTGAGCGCTGATAACAACTCGGGTCGTCCTTCTCCTCTTTAGTCCGAATGACACGGAGTCCCTGATTTCCATAAAGAACTTCAAATTTTGATTCATCTGACCACAGAACAGTTTTCCACTTTGCCACAGTCCATTTTAAATGAGCCTTGGCCCAGAGAAGACGTCTGTGCTTCTGGATCATGTTTAGATATGGCTTCTTCTTTGAACTATAGAGTTTTAGCTGGCAACGGCGGATGGCACAGTGAATTGTGTTCACAGATAATGTTCTCTGGAAATATTCCTGAGCCCATTTTGTGATTTCCAATACAGAAGCATGCCTGTATGTGATGCAGTGCCGTCTTAGGGCCCGAAGATCACGGGCACCCAGTATGGTTTTCCGGCCTTGACCCTTACGCACAGAGATTCTTCCAGATTCTCTGAATCTTTTGATGATATTATGCACTGTAGATGATGATATGTTCAAACTCTTTGCAATTTTACACTGTCGAACTCCTTTCTGATATTGCTCCACTATTTATCAGCGCAGAATTTGGGGGATTGGTGATCCTCTTCCCATCTTTACTTCTGAGAGACGCTGCCACTCCAAGATGCTCTTTTTATACCCAGTCATGTTAATGACCTATTGCCAATTGACCTAATGAGTTGCAATTTGGTCCTCCAGCTGTTCCTTTTTTGTACCTTTAACTTTTCCAGCCTCTTATTGCCCCTGTCCCAACCTTTTTGAGATGTGTTGCTGTCATGAAATTTCAAATGAGCCAATATTTGGCATGAAATTTCAAAATGTCTCACTTTCGACATTTGATATGTTGTCTATGTTCTATTGTGAATACAATATCAGTTTTTGAGATTTGTAAATTATTGAATTCCGTTTTTATTTACAATTTGTACTTTGTCCCAACTTTTTTGGAATCGGGGTTGTAAATGTCTGTACATGTTATTACACAAGTGTTCCTAATAAAGTGGCCACTAAGTTGAAGTTGATTTGCAATGGCTACCTGCTAGCATGCTAACATGCTATTGACTAACATGATTAGTGTGTATGTTTAGAGTAGGCTATAAATGATATAATGCTTGTATTAATATTAGCACAATACATTATATTAGCAATATAAATGAATCCATTTTCTATTATAGGGATTGTGTGTGTGCGCCCCTGTGCGCATCAGTGGGGAACCCCATTAAATGTCCTGGTATATGTTATTATTGAATTGTTGAAAATTAGCCCTGTGTGTTTCTCTCCAGCAAAAAAAAAGTATATTTAGAAAGTGGTTAAATAAATGAACCTCCTAAACGTGTGCTCAGTTCGCAGGTAAACACAGAGCTGCTCCCGGTCTGTTTGGCTTAAATGACGTCATGACGACGGGCCCCTGGCAGTGAAAGTGCGCATAATTGAGATGCAAAGAAACCTTTGAAAATTGGGCAAAACAGTATATTTTAAGTATTTTATTCAATTTTAGGGTGCAAATTAGACACCAGGAAGATTGAATTCACTTTTTGGGTCGTTCAGTTCAATTTGACTTTGACGAGTATTTACACACCACTTGACTAAAACATTGATAAATGAAGCCCTCTGTGTGTGTGTGTGTGTGTGTGTGTGTGTGTGTGTGTGTGTGTGTGTGTGAGAGCGAGAGGTCAAATTTACAGGAACAAACAGGGCTGAGTTTCTGAAAATCATTCCAAAAAGTTAAGATTGTTTTAACTGATAGAGAGAGAGAGTTCAAAGTAATGCTCGCTCTACCACTAACCCCTTTGGACAAAATGTGTACACATGAAGTTCCATTGCATTTTTCTTTGTGTCCGAAGGGGTTATGCAATGATGTTTTTGGTTTTGGGAAACTCGGCCCTGATCTGTTTATACTACTACAAACACTGAATACAGAAATACTGTGATCAGATCAGAAAAAAACAGCAATGTGGAATTAAATGTAATGATTTTCCTCCTCAGGATATTTGATGCTGAACCTAAAACCTCTGCTTCAGTCTCACTATTAGAGAATGTGTCTTACTGAGGATCAGGTCATGTGACTCTCAGAGAGATGATCTTACCCCAGTGTCTCCAGTTTACAGTGAGGATTCTCCAGTACAGCAGAGAGACGCTTCACTCCTGAGTCTCTGAGTTTATTCCCAGACAGATTCAGTTTTCTCAGGTGTGAGGGGTTTGATCTCAGAGCTGAAGTCAGAGCAGCACAGCCTTCACCTGAGATTTCACAATCACTCAACCTGCAGAGAGACAATGACACACTCTTCACTCTCTCAGTTTATATAATTTGCATGGATTACTGCACTTTTATATCTGGAATATACTGTGGAGTTTAAATTACTTATTGTTATTATGTTTACAGCATTTACCCGACGCCCTTATCCAGAGCGACTAATAAAAGTGTGTGTGGGCGTCACTACATGCAAATCAGTTGTGCCAGGAACACACTTCACACATTACGGGTGATCAACTTAAAGTGCATATTCTGAACCATTTTCATGTTTTTTTTTTTCTGAAAGTATGTCCCTTTACACACTCATCCAGTGTTAGGACTGGGGACTGTCTTGGCCTCTAGAGGCCGCTGTTATGTTTTTCTTGTCATGTTCGTTTTGGCCTCTAGAGGCCGCCACTGCTTCTGTGTTCTGTGTTTGTTTTGACTTCCATGTGCCTTTTGTTTTCATGTGTCTTGTGCCCCGCCTAGTCCTCATTATCGTCACCTGTGTTCAATTTATTTTGTGTATTTATACTCCCTCTGTTTGGTCCCTAGTCATGGAGTCTTTATGCTATGCTGCCTAGTGCTAGTTTCCTCTGTCCCATGTACCTTGCCTGTGCTCTTGTGTTTTTTGGTATTTTGTTTTCTTTGGATTTGTTCTACCCTTTTGGATGTTCTGAGCGTTTTGCCTTTTCTTTTCTTTGGACTTTGTACTACCTTTTGGATCTTCTGAGCATTTTACATTTTGCCTCCTCTTTTTTCATTTTTGGATTATACTTTTGTTTTTTTGCCCCTGAACCTTGGGATTATACTTTTTGTTTTTTGCCCTGGATTGTATATAGTGTACATATTGTAAATAAACTGTTTTTTGCTACTTTCTACTTTCGCCTCACGCCTCTGCACTTGAGTCATTCCCCTGGTGGCCTAGTAGGGGTTTGCTGGATCATTACACTAGCAGCCCGGGTTTGATTCCTAGCAAAACCCTAACATCTAGCAGGGTAATTTTGCACAAGGCCATCTGTCTACAGCAGAAAAAAATTAAATAATGAAATGTGTCTGGAAAAATCCCAAGGGAGTCTGGAGCCAGATTCGTGACGTCACCTGCGGAAGTGCCAGCAGGCTGCGCGAGCTTTGCACGGTTTCACTGCACAGCCTGTGTAGACCAAGCGCTCCCATTTCTCTTTCATTGTCTGGTCTTTTGGGAAACGATGAGTACTAATCCCATCATGATTGGTGTTGCTACACCCTCCTATGATACATCTGTTAACTATTTTAATAATTACGCGATAACGTTGAAGAAATTTGCAAAAAACCACCAGGTCATTTTCTCATAAACAAACCAGCGCTGACGTAGGATTCAGAGGGAGGCGTCCCGCACGCGATGTCACCAAAATCAATGTTTGCCTTTTCTCAGAGGCGGACCAATTCGCCTCAAATGGCTTGATTTCAACTGAATTTTTCTGGTATTGCGCAAGGTAAAGAAATCTCGGAGAATGCAGAATGTTACAGATATTTGATCAAAGTTTAATATAAAAAAGGAGAATTACATTGATCTTGCTCCTGAATTTACCCATTGTAACAGTTCGTGTAGATGGGTGGAGCACAGAAGGACGGCAGGCCAGAACTGAGTTCACAAAACTCTTTTTATTTAGCTTTTCAGCTTCTATATTTACTCTCTCACACACTCAGACACACGCACACACATCAGTCGTCTGGTTGGGGAGAGAGCTCCCTCTGCTCTCGCTCTCTCTCCTTAAATAGGGCGCGGTCACTGGGGAAGACACACAAACATTAATTAACGACAGGTGTAGTGATTCTGCCACTTACCTTCCCTGACTCCACCCTCCGGTCACAGACCGATGCTTGACCATGCCCCCGCTGCCACATACCCCCACCGTCTGGCCTGCAGCCGACTCCCCCCCCCCCCCCTTGATGGGAGAGGAAGTTCGCCATGACCATCTGCGTAACCTTGAAGTTAAAGGGTTGGAGTGCCAGATACCAACGGGTGATCTGCGCGTTGGCATCCTTCATGCGGTGGAGCCACTGGAGGGGCGCGTGGTCCAAACAGAGGGTGAAAGGGCGGCCCAGCAGGTAGTAACGGAGGGCGAGGACCGCCCACTTGATCGCCAGGCACTCTTTCTCAATCGTGCTGTAGCGCCCCTCACGCACCGACAGCTTGTGACTGATATACAGTACTGGGCGATCCTCCCCCTCCACCTCCTGGGACAAAACAGCCCCCAGCCCTCTGTTCAATGCATCCATCAGTAACATAAAGGGGAGAGAAAAGTCAGGGGAGTGTAAAAGTGGCCCCCCACACAGTGCAGCCTTTACCTTAGAAAAAGCCCGCTGGCATTGCTCCGTCCACTGGACTGGATCTGGTGCCCCCTTTTTAGTCAGATCAGTCAGCGGGCTGGTGACGTCCGAATAATTAGGTATAAACCTATGATAATAGCCAGCCAGCCCCAGGAACTGTCTCACCCCCTTTTTGGTCTTGGGCCTCGGGCAGGCTGCAATTGCTGCTGTCTTGTTAATTTGGGGACGCACCTGCCCGTTGCCCAAGTGGAAGCCCAGATACCGTACTTCCACCCGCCCAATTGCACACTTCTTTGGGTTGGCTGTGAGACCCGCTCGCCTCAGCGATCTAAGGACGGCCCTCAGATGTTCGAGGTGCCTCGGCCAGTCATTACTATAGATAATAATGTCATCGAGGTAGGCGGCCGCATAAGTGGCGTGGGGGTGGAGAACCCTATCCATCAGCTGCTGAAACGTAGCGGGCACCCCAAACAGCCCAAAAGGAAGTGTGACAAATTGGTGTAAGCCGAACGGTGTGGAAAAGGCCGTTTTTTCTCGGGATAATGGAGTCAAGGGGATCTGCCAATAACCCTTTGTTAAATCCAGTGTCAAGTAAAAACGAGCCATGCCTAGCTGATCGAGCAACTCATCAATACGAGGCATTGGGTACGCGTCGAATTTAGACACCGCGCTGACTTTTCTATAGTCTACACAGAACCAGACTGACCCGTCGGCTTTGGGTACCAAGACCACCGGGCTGCTCCAGTCACTGTGGGACTCCTTGACGATGCCCATTTCGAGCATGGCCTCGAGTTCTTCCCGAACCACTTTTTTCTTGTGCTCGGGTAACCTGTAAGGGCGGCTACGCACTACCACCCCCGGGGGCATCTCAATGTGGTGCTCTATGAGGTTGGTGTGGCCGGGCAGGGGCGAGAACACGTCCGAAAACTTGGTCTGCAACTGGGCAACCTCCGCGAGTTGGGTCGGGGAGAGGTGGTCTCCACAGGTGACCGGAGAGGTACGTGATGCCAATGTTCCCTTTTGAACCTCCGGCCCCAGCTCCGCCTTCTCTGGAACCACCGACACCAATGCCACGGGGACCTCCTCGTTCCAGAGTTTGAGCAGGTTGAGGTGGTAAATCTGTAGCGCCTCACCCGTATCCGTTCGCCTCACCTCATAGTCAACGTCCCCGACTCGCCGTGTGACCTCAAAGGGTCCTTGCCAATTGGTGATCAATTTGGAGCTCGATGTGGGCAACAGTACGAGTACTTTATCTCCCGGTGCGAACTCCCTAAGGGGCGTACCCTTGTCGTACAGGCGGGTTTGTCATTCTTGGGCCTGCCGCAAATTCTCCTGAGTTAGGTGCATGAGTGTGTGGAGTTTTGCACGCAGGTCAATAATGTATTGGATTTCATTTTTACTTGAAGGTCCCTCCTCCCAATTCTCCCGCAGCACATCTAGAACGCCGTGCGGCTTATGCCCGTATAACAATTCAAATGGGGAGAACCCCGTGGAAGCTTGGGGGACCTCTCACACTGCAAACAGCAAGGGTTCGAGCCATTTATCCCAATTACGTGCGTCCTCACTTACAAATTTTTTAATTATATTCTTGAGGGTGCGATTGAACCGTTCAACTAAACCGTCCATTTGTGGGTGATACATGCTGGTGCGGATCGGCTTAATACCCAACAACCCATACAGTTCGTTCAGTGTACATGACATAAACGAGGTGCCTTGGTCAGTCAGAATCTCTTTCGGGATTCCAACTCGGGAGATAACGCGGAAGAGTGCTTCCAAAATACTGCGTGCTGAGATATTGCGAAGAGGCACTGCTTCCAGGTATCGCGTTGCATAGTCCACCAGAACTAAGATAAAGCGATACCCTCGTGTTGACCGATCTAATGGCCCGATGAGATCTATCCCAATTCTTTCGAACGGGGTCTCAATTAACGGTAGAGGGCGCAAAGGTGCTTTTGGAATGGCCACTGGATTTACTAACTGGCATTCATGGCACGCCGTACACCACCTACGGACATCGCCACGAATCCCTGGCCAATAGAACCGGGCCATTACTCGGGCTAGTGTTTTATCCTGCCCTAATTGTCCAGCCATGGGATTAAAGTGAGCTGCCTGGAATACCAATTCCCGGCGGCTCTTCAGAATTAAAAGCTGCGTGACTCGCTCTTTACTTTGAGTGTCCTGCGTCACTCGCTATAATCTATCCTTCATAATTGCGAAGTAGGGGAAGGACGGGGTGCAGTGGCTACCTGCTAGCATGCTAACATGCTATTGACTAACATGATTAATGTTAGTGTGTATGTTTAGAGTAGGCTATAAATGGTATAATGCTTGTATTAATATTAGCAATAAATTATATTAGCAATATAAACAAATCCATGTTCTATTATAGGGATTGTGTGTGCACCCCTGTGCGCATCAGTGGGGAACCCCATTAAATGTCCTGGTATATTATTATTGAATTGTTGAAAATTAGCCCTGTATGTTTCTCTCCAGCAAAAAAAAAAAAAGTATATTTAGAAAGTGGTTAAATAAATGAACCTCCTAAACGTGTGCTCGGTTTGCATGTAAACACAGAGCTGCTCCCGGTCTGTTTGGCTTAAATGACGTCACGACGACGGGCCCCTGGCGGTGAAAGCGCGCATAAGTGAGATGTAAAGAAACCTTCGGAAATTGGGCAAAACAGTATATTTTAAGCATTTTATTCAATTTTAGGGTGCAAATTAGACACCAGGAAGATTGAATTTGCTTTTTGGGTCGTTCTTCTAGACAATAAAGTTGATATTCTACATTTCACCTCTGACCGTTGCCTCTGACCTTTAAGAAGTATGAAGAAAATCAGCCTTTCTGTTGGAAATGTTCAATTCAATTTGACTTTGACGAGTATTTACACACCACTTGACTAAAACATTGATAAATAAAGCCATGTGTGTGTGTGTGCGTGTGTGTGTGTGTGTGTAAGAACAAACAGGGCTGAGTTTCTGAAAATCATTCAAAAAAGTGAAATCGTTTTACCTGGGAGAGAGAGAGAGTTCAAAGTGATGCTCGCTCTACCATTAACACCTTTGGACATAATGTGTACACATGAAGTTCCATAGCATTTTTCCTTGTGTCCGAAGGGGTTATACAATGATGTTTGTGTTTTTGGGAAACTCGGCCCTGATCTGTTTATGCTACTACAAACACTGAATACAGAAATACTGTGATCAGATCAGGAAAAAACATCAATGTGGAATTAAATGTAATGATTTTCCTCCTCAGGATATTTGATGCTGAACCTAAAGCCTCTGCTTCAGTCTCACTATTAGAGAATGTGTCTTACTGAGGATCAGGTCATGTGACTCTCAGAGAGATGATCTTACCTCAGTGTCTCCAGTTTACAGTGAGGATTCTCCAGTACAGCAGAGAGATGCTTCCCTCCTGAGCCTCTGAGTTTATTCTTAGACAGATCCAGTTCTCTCAGGTGTGAGGGGTTTGATCTCAGAGCTGAAGTCAGAGCAGCACAGCCTTCATCTGAGATTTCACAATCACGCAACCTGCAGAGAGACAATGACACACTCTTCACTCTCTCAGTTCAGGACACACAGATCAGTTCAGCAGGAACTTTTTCATCAAAGAGACACTGCAGTCTTTAATCACAATGAAATACAGAAACTTAGTAATGAATTATACAAGAGTAATAACCAAAAAAATACAAACAATTTCTATTTATTGTGTGAGAGAGAGAGCACAAGTCTTCAGAAGAAAATGGAACTTCATGATGAAAGACAATTCCACTGTAAAGGAGTAAATGTGGGCGGCACGGTGGTGTAGTGGTTAGCGCTGTCGCCTCACAGCAAGAAGGTCCGGGTTTGAGCCCCGTGGCCGGCGAGGGCCTTTCTGTGTGGAGTTTGTATGTTCTCCCCGTGTCCACGTGGGTTTCCTCCGGGTGCTCCGGTTTCCCCCACAGTCCAAAGACATGCAGGTTAGGTTAACTGGTGACTCTAAATTGACCGTAGGTGTGAATGTGAGTGTGAATGGTTGTCTGTGTCTATGTGTCAGCCCTGTGATGACCTGGTGACTTGTCCAGGGTGTACCCCGCCTTTCGCCCGTAGTCAGTTGGGATAGGCTCCAGCTTGCCTGCGACCCTGTAGAACAGGATAAAGCGGCTAGAGATAATGAGATGAGGAGTAAATGTCCCCAGTCTCTCCATCCCTCACTTATTTAAGACTGCTTCTTGCATTCTTTATGACGGAGATTGTAATTATTGTACCGATCCGAATACGTGACTGATGTAAACACGGCAACAGTGCAGCGGCCATTTTGGATGTAAAACAAACAATGGCGAGTAGTGCGTGTCCGGTGTTTAATTTTCACGAATATTTGAAGAAAATTAGATGATAAAAGCAAATTGAAATGCACCGTACATTAATAAATAAGTACATCAGTCAATAAATGTCCAAATGTCAGCATTAGAAAAACAGACCCATATTCCATCACATCAGCGATGTCAAAAGCCCTAAACACAAAAAGTCTTGTAGAAATGGCCAACAGAACACTGGGGTCAAAAGCAAAAGTCCCCGAGGTCACAGATATTGACATTGTTGGTTATTTGGTGCTGACAACATCTTACTACACTAACAGCCAGTTTAAAGCTTACAAAAGCTTTGACACAAATATTTTGCTTCTGGCTGGGTTCATGATGTCAGATTGTGGAAAATTTATGACACAACAATCTCCCTTTCTGCTCAAAATTACGTTTAAAAATAAAATTTGCCAACACTGATTAATGACGAATGCACTGGAAAATATCAATTAATTCAATACATTTTCTTTTACAATTATTTTAATTTAATTTGTAATTTAATTTCTAAATGAATTAAAGTATTCAGATAACTAAAATACACACTGATGGTTGCTGGTGGGTTTGTTGAAACTGCTGAGAGACATGTCTTCTTATTTATTTAATTGAGCTAACTAAGGGCGGCATGGTGGTGTAGTGGTTAGCGCTGTCGCCTCACAGCAAGAAGGTCCTGGGTTCGAGCCCCGGGGCCGGCAAGGGCCTTTCTGTGTGGAGTTTGTATGTTCTCCCCGTGATGGGTCATAGCTGGGCTGCATAGTAATATTCTAGTAAACATGGAAGCCCCATTCCTCCATATTCTTTCTGGAGCTGTAATGTTTTATATTTAATCCTCGGCTTCTTACCATTCCATATGTACCTAGATATAAGCTTATCCCACTCAATAAAGTGTTTTGTGGCCTCTATAGGCAAAGCCTGAAAAAGGTATAATAACCTTGACAGGATATTCATTTTAACTGATTCAACCCTAGAGCTTAGACTTAGAAAAGGAATGACTTCCCACCTTCTGACATCTGCTTTTATTTTTGAGTTCAGGGGTCCAAAGTTCACCCTGAACAAGGTATTTAAGTTTTTAGGCAAATACACACCCAAGTACTTTATTGAGTCATTATCCCATCTTAATTGATACTGTTGAAATAATATCTGTGTTCATAATTAGAGGCAAGGATCTGGGTTTTTGACATGTTAACCTTGTATCCAGCCATATTCCTCCATATGACCCAACAGTCTGGGTAAGGATTTGGAGGGCTGTTCTAAATACACTAAAATATCGTCTGCAAACAGTGCCAACTTTTGTTCACCCCCAATAGTTGAGATCCCTTTAATATTAGGATCTTGCCTGATCCATTGACTTAAAGGCTCTATAAATATGGCAAACAAGAGAGGGGAAATGGCACATCCCTGCCTACATCCTCGCTGTAGGGAGAAAGAGGTAGTGAGGTCTCCGTTCACTTTGATTTTAGCTGTGGGTTTGTCATACAATGTTTTAATCACTCTTATGAAGCTCTCATGAAAACCAAAAATATGTAGTGTTTTATACAGAAATTTCCAGCGAACTGTATCAAATGCTTTTTGAGCATCTAGACTAATCAGGGCCGATTCAATATTATTTTTGTAACATGGTGTATTATATGTAATGTTCTTCTTATGTTGTCCTGTGTTTGTCTGTTCTTTATAAAACCAGTTTGGTCCAAGTGTATTATGTTCGGCAGACATGTTTCCTGCCTCCTTGCTAATATGGATGTAAATATTCGATAATCCACATTCAGTACACTTATAGGTCTTAAATTTTCACATTCTTGTCTGTTTTTACCTTCCTTGGGAATAAGAGAGATGACTGCCTCCCTCCATGATGGAGGCATCTCATTTTTTTGTAAGATCCAGTTATAAGTCTTTGTCAGTCTAGGGATCAGCATCTCATCTCATCATCTCTAGCCGCTTTATCCTTCTACAGGGTCGCAGGCAAGCTGGAGCCTATCCCAGCTGACTACGGGTGAAAGGCGGGGTACACCCTGGACAAGTCGCCAGGTCATCACAGGGCTGACACATAGACACAGACAACCATTCACACTCACATTCACACCTACGGTCAATTTAGAGTCACCAGTTAACCTAACCTGCATGTCTTTGGACTGTGGGGGAAACCCACGCGGACACGGGGAGAACATGCAAACTCCACACAGAAAGGCCCTCGCCGGCCACGGGGCTCGAACCCAGGACCTTCTTGCTGTGAGGCGACAGCGCTAACCACTACACCACCGTGCCGCCCCGGGGATCAGCATATCCTTCATAACTCTATACCATTCACTGGTGAAGCCATCGAGACCAGGGGAGCTACCTGTTCTCAGTCTTGTAATGGCCTGGTTAATTTCCTCACCAGTCACTTCAGCCCTGAGAGTGTTATTTTGGGTATCTGTGATTGTTGGCAAATTGATTGACACGTTCTTACGGTCAATCTCCATATCATTGTCTAATTCATGTTGAGAATATAGTTTCTGATAGAATGAAACCAAACATTGTTTAATCTTCTCCTGCTGATATTCAGTTACCTTAGTCTCAGGATTCCTTATTTTGTAAAGCACACTATCGGCTTGTTTTTTCCTTAACCTATAAGCTAATAGTTTGGATGCCTTACCCCCAGCTTCCCAGTATCTCTGTTTAAGATAGACAAGTTTTTTCTTTATTTCCTGTGTATATAGGTCATCAATCTCATTTTTCAGAGTTTTTATTCTTTGCTCAGTACTAGGCTCCAAATTATCTTTATGCTCTCTTTGTAACTGCTTTAATTTTAATTGAAGATTATTTAACCTTTCCTGCCTTAACTTTTTAGAATATGCTGATCGTGCTATAATATTTCCCCTCATAACCGCTTTGAATGCATCCCACAGCATGGGCGGGTCCACCTCCCCTGTGTCATTTATCTCAAAATAGGCTTGAATTTCCTTTCCCAACTCTTCCTTGATTGGTGTACTATTCAGTATACTAGAGTTGAGCTTCCAATACGTATGTCTGGGGTTTCAGTTTGAATTGATGGTAAGATAGATGGGACTATGATCCGATATATCAATATTTCCAATATTGCATTGAGCAATCCTATGTCTTTCTGTGTTATACATTAGGAAATAGTCAATACGTGTGTATACTGAATGAAGATGAGAGAAGTGGGTATAATCCCGACCTGTCGGATACAAATCCCTCCATACATCTATAATTCCCATCTCTCGCATTGTGGCATTAATTTTCTTATTTATCTTGGTTTGCCTAGTGGTTGGTCTTGATGAATCTAGTTTGTCATTTAGCTTTATATTGAAATCTCCACCACATTAAAATCCCTTCAGCCTCTGATGTCATGATATCAAAAACTTGCCTATAGAAATTCCAGTCACTATTTGGGCTTGCATAAACATTTAATAAAGTAATCACTGTACCATCCAGCTTCCCCCTGACCAGCACATGCCTTCCCTCCTTGTCTCTCTTCTCTAGCGTGTGTTCATAATTCAGAGCATTTCTTATTAATATTACTACCCCCCCTTTTGTTACCAGATATTTGATGATGAAGAAATATGTTTAAATCCCATCCTTCCCAGCTTTACATGCTCAGTGTTACTTAAGTGAGTTTCCTGTAGGAAAGCAATATCTGTTTTTTCTTTTTTAAACTTGGATAATATATTGCGCCTTTTTATAGGATTATGGATCCCATTGACATTAAAAGAAGTAATTCTTATTCCCTCCATAGGATTTCCCCCTGTAAACTTTGGTTAGCGTCGAGTATTATCTTAAACCATTCCTCCTTTTTAACAAAGAAAAGTAACGAACAAGGATGGAAAAAAACAAACAAAAAACATCTCAACTTCACTTTTTAAGGCTTCCAAGTGCCAGGTCCAAACTATGACCTTGATTGAGCTAGTCAAGTCCAACTCTGAGGGAAAGCCTTTGTCACTGACAAAGGGCCCTCGCCCGTATTCTTGGCAGTTTGTTAAGGGGATCTGCATGATTTGGCCCAAACCCCCCCCTCCTCCAAACTTCTCTATTCACAAAAGATTATAACACAGAACCGTGTAACCTAAAAAGTCCATCTCTACTTTACACATCACCAAATCTGTTCAGTTGCAAATTTCTGAAAAAAATATAAATCCTGCATCAATTCAAACTAGTTTAGTCAGTTATGACACCTTTCTGCAGTACTTCCACATCTTGGATGAGACTACGAGTCATCAGCTCACCTCTGCGCGGCCCATTCATGGCTGTCTGCCAGCCAATGCGGCTCAGTTCCTTGTCCAGCTTCTCGTCTTCAGAGACAGTTGCCTTTATCCCAAATGAAAGCAGGTCCTCTGCCGCCTCCCAGGCGGAGTTGTATGTTTTCACGCCCTCTCTCAGATGGACTTTCAGCTTTGCTGGATAAGGAGTCTGAAACCGGATACTTTTTTTCCTTCAATTGCTTTTTAATGCCGGCGTATTCACGTCTTTTCTTTTGAAGCGCCGGTGAATAGTCGTGGTCCAAGTAGATCCTTTTCCCCTTGTACTGCAGATTTTTCATGCTCCAGGCTTTGAAGAGCACCTGTTGCTTTTGCTGGTGGTTGACAAATCTCACTATGAGCGATTGCGGGGGTGCCTCCTCTGCCGGTCTCTGCTGAAGGGATCTATGTGCTCTCTCTATCAGAAGGGAAGAGTCTGTCGGTAGATCTAATAGCTCTTTCAAAAATGTCTCAGCCCATTGTGCCATATCCCCTGACTCTGTGCCTTCTAAAACTCCATACACTCGCAAGTTGTTTCTTCGTGTGAAGTTTTCCAACTCTTCACATCTTTCCTTGAGTTGCCTCTCTCGGCGCAGAAGGTAACCTAGCAGGCATGAAGAGCGTGCGGAATCTCCCTCCACCTGATTAATTCAGTCCTTGGCGTGAGCTAGGCGTTCTCCCATGTTTTGAACTGATTGTTCTAAATAACTAATGGCTGCTGTCATAGCCGTCATGTTGTCGTTATTCTCTTGTCTAAACTTTTGTAGCTCGGATAGTATTTCCGCACTTACATTTAGTCTCTTTGTGGGGGCTAGCTGTAGAATTACGCTGTAGAGTCTACGCTGAAAGTAGCTTGGCCTTGCTTCTCTAGAGCTGCTCTTCCCATCCGCTTTTTCTTTCTGAGATTTACCATGGTGACTCATTTTAACTTTGAAAACAATTTCAGACAACTTTTGAATCAATAAAATGAAGGAGGATAATGAAGAGGGCCCAGGTGGGTCGCTGCTCCACTAACACGCAGCCGCCATGACAGTTGTCAGAACCGGAAGCCGTAAATGATATTTCTTAAAGAAAATTACAATATCAAAAATGTTTTAAAAGTAGGAACTTTCAAAACCATTTTATTAGTTACTGAAAATGATATTGTCAGAGTTGCAGGTATATGTGTAGAACAGAATTACAACTGATTGATGGTAATATTTATGAAAGTTGCACTGTCATATAATGCATTACCACATGACACTACAGTGTTGTACACTGACCACAAAACACCCATCAATAAATTATTACTGTTTTAGCAACTGCAATCTGAGCTCCTGCTCAGGACTTTCAATATACATCTAAGACCATGAATATACCCAGGTACACTGAGGGAATGTAAATGGCCACTTAAGACCGAGCTTAATACTGAGAGAACTATAAACAAAGACTGCAGGAGCTGCATGTCTGTAATACAAAGTCAGTAACTGCAGTCTGTGCTCCTGAGTCTAACAGACTGAGACAATGAGACAAAATGTTGTTGTGTGTTTTTTTTTTTCTTGTTTCCAGTTGAGAGTACGTCATGCACATTCTGGCTGCTGCTTCTCACCGGAGCTTTTTTTAATTTTATTTTTTTTCTGTGTGTTTGTGGGGCGGCACGGTGGTGTAGTGGTTAGCACTATCGCCTCACAGCAAGAAGGTCCGGGTTTGAGCCCCGTGGCCGGCGAGGGCCTTTCTGTGCGGAGTTTGCATGTTGTCCACGTGGGTTTCCTCCGGGTGCTCCGGTTTCCCCCACAGTCCAAAGACATGCAGGTTAGGTTAACTGGTGACTCTAAATTGACCGTGAGTGTGAATGGTTGTCTGTATCTATGTGTCAGCCCTGCGATGACCTGGCGACTTGTCCAGGGTGTACCCCGCCTTTCACCTGTAGTCAGCTGGGATAGGCTCCAGCTTGCCTGCGACCCTGTAGAACAGGATAAAGTGGCTAGAGATAATGAGATGGGAATGTGTGTTTGTGTAGTCTGATGTTTGAGTGTTTTTGTCTGCCAGGTGTGGTGTAGCTCCGGACTCAATTTTGGGCATTGGTTCCCTCCAGGCCTTGGTTCGCTGTGGGTGATGTCTGTGCTCCCAGCTATGGACTGCAGCGAGCTCATTGCTCTTAACATTGTGGTTGCCCAGCGCTCTGTGCTTTAGTGCTTGGCGTGACGTTCCGAGTGATGTTGCTCGGTGGCGTCGTGGCGGCTGTGCAGGTTGTTTGGGACATACCAGCACTCTGCATGGCGGTGCTTCTGTGTTCTCTTTGTGGATCCATGGTGTGGTGTTCCAAGCAATGTTGCTGGCGGCGTCACGGTGGCTGTGCTGGAGGTGTGGGACTTGTTTTCGTGCGCCTTTTGGTGGACGGTGGCTGCTACACCACTGGAATGACATCCTGACCTCTATTTGGTGGATTTTTTTTTCTCTCCTCTGTGTATAATTGTAAAGTGACCTTGGGTTTTGAGAAAGGTGTGTAAGTACACAGTCCGTCTAAGAACTACAACAGCCCGTCTCTTTAAGAAACTACATTTCTCATCAGCCAACTTCCGCATTGACCTACATCACGCGGGGGCGGGATCACCAATGTCACATCCTCCATGAAAGCATAAGAGACCCGGAAACACTCAGCTCTCTCTCTCTCTTTTGTCCGGATTCCAAGCCATCTGGACACACAAAGAGATACCCTCCACCAGAAAACCAGATAAGACGTCTTTTTCTTTTCTTTTTTGCAAGATCCACCATTCAGCGCGATTTCTTTGTTTACCACTGGCCACGGTAAAAGTCCAGAATAGTGTGATTTTAAACTCAGTGAGTTACAACCGGTTTCATTCATTCAGTACGTACAACTGCAGCTCAAAGCAGTTAATTTATAATTAGGAGCGACCAGAATTCCTCCTGATTGAAGCGCTGTGCACATTGTTTAATCAGAGACTTTCTTTTCATCACGAGCGACCACGAGCCAGACCAGGAAGTTCTCTGCGCTTTCTACAGAAGCGACTCATGTGCTTCACAACGGTGAAACTCCGAAAGTCTTGGAACATCTCTTCATAATCTTGCTAGAGGCAAGATATTGAGTAAGACTTGGCATTTTGGGGCATAATTAAAGCTAGTCTTAGGAATTTGCTTTTATTGAAATAGTGTGAATTTGGCTTGGAATCCGGACAAAAGAGAGAGAGAGAGCTGAGTGTTTCCGGGTCTCTTATGCTTTGTCCCAGACCCGGTGAAATGTAACTGAATTGTCTTGGCCAGGCCTAAGGGTCCCATCTGCATCTCATCATTGCTGAGGAGTGTGCTCCCATCACCCAATCTAGCATCCAGCCAGAGCAGGTCATGATATATTTTTTTACCATATTAACATGTCATTGTGTGTCATGCCTGATGTAAAGACTCTTGTCTCTGCGAGCCTACCACACAGATTTAATACTTGTCATTTTTAGGGCATACCTAACAACATGTTTTCTTTCTCTCTCTCTCTTCCCCCCCCCAATCTGTCCCTCTGAGTTACATGTTGATCCTGGGATTGAGATGCTGGCCTCTTCTGCCCCTCGGACCTGCTTGATCCATCCTGGTGCCCTGTGTCTGGTCGGAGTTTTATTGCCCCACTCCTGTGAAGGACGGCCCCATGAGGACAGTTGAGGGTTATACCTGTTAAAACTGTTAATATTATAGTCAGGCTGTCTGTTGTTGCCCAAATGAGGATGGGTTCCCTTTTGAGTCTGGTTCCTCTCGAGGTTTCTTCCTCATGTCGTCTGAGGGAGTTTTTCCTTGCCACCGTCGCCACAGGCTTGCTCATTGGGGATAGATTAGGGATAAAATTAGCTCATGTTTTAAGTCGTTCAAATTCTGTAAAGCTGCTTTGCGACAATGTTTATTGTTAAAAGCGCTGTACAAATAAACTTGACTTGACTGACTTGAATTTAAACCCAGGTTTATTTGTTACACTGTTAAACACGCAGCGTGTTGAATTGATTTATTTTGTTCTATGTTCTCTCAATTGTTTAATAGATAGGCTGTGCATGCTCCTCTTTATTCCTTACTAATATCCTCAATTTCATTCTTACACATCTTGACCTCATCAAGATTTCAGTGGATTTAGTAGCATTATGAGCTAGCTTCCCTTTGTCTTAGCTTAGCCACACGAGGTTAATCTAGGCCTACCCAAACACGTGGTCACCCACAAACACACCTTAGCTAGGCCATAAGGCCTTTCACAGGCCACACACACAAGCACACATTAGCATCCAAAGCTAATCCTTTTGTTTCATTAGCCTCCAGGGCTAATTGTATTGTCTCAAGGGAACACTTGGCCTTAACACGTGGCAGTCCTCCCCCCCCACTCACATACACACCCTTTGTTTTAACTCCATGAGGTAGGGTCCTTGGGCCTTAGCTAGCCACACGGCTAATTCCTTTGTCTCATTAGCAAGCTAGGCTAACCTTTGCTTAAGCCACAAGGCCTACACCATGTGGGGACACACACACACACACACACACACACACACACACACACACACACACACACACACTTTCCTTAGCTAGCCACACAAAGCTAATTCTTTTGTCTTAGCAACCAAAGCTAATTCTTTTGTGTAGGCCACACCCACACAAGGCCTCTCACACACACACACACACACACACACACACACACACACACACACACACACACCTCACTGTTTGTATATATTTCAATCTGCTATTATCCATTTTTATCTTTGTTATACCCCTCCAAGAACTGCCACCTTATTGTGGTGGAGGGGTTTGTGTGCTTGAATGATCCTAGGAGCTATGTTTTTGGGGGCATTATGCCCCTGTCAGGGTTTCCCAAGGCAGACAGGTCCTAGGTGACCGGCCAGACCAAGAGCAGTTCACCAAAAACCCCTATGGAGAAAAAAGCAAGGACCGTGACGTCGCCCGGTATGACGCAGCCGGGGCCCCACCCTGGAGCCAGGCCCAGGGTTGGGGCTCGTATGCGAGCGCTTGGTGGCCGGGCCTTTGCCCATGGGGCCCGGCCGGGCTCAGCCTGAAGAGGTGATGTGGGCCCGACCTCCTGTGGGTTCACCACCCACAGAGGTAGCAGTAGGGGATTGGTGCAGTGTGGATTGGGTGGCAGTCGAAGGCAGGGGCCTCGACGACCTGACACAGCGGCTGGCTGTTGGGACATGGAATGTCACTTCGCTGGGGGGGGAAAGAGCCTGAGCTTGTGCGGGAGGTTGAGAGGTACTGGCTAGAGATAGTCGGGCTCACCTCCATGCACAGCTTGGGCTCTGGAACCCAGCTCCTCGAGAGGGGCTGGACTTTCCACTTCTCTGGAGTCGCCTGTGGTGAGCGGCGGCGGGCTGGTGTGGGCTTGCTTATAGCTCCCCAGCTCAGCCGCCATGTGTTGGAGTTTACCCCAGTGAACGAGAGGGTCGCCTCTCTGCACCTTCGGATTGGGGAGAGGGCTCTTGCTGTTGTTTGTGCCTATGGGCCAAATAGCAGTATAGAGTATCCAGCCTTCTTGGAGTCCCTGGGAGAGGTACTGAGGGGTGCTTAGACTGGGGACTCCATTGTGCTACTGGGGGACTTCAATGCTCACGTGGGCGACGACAGTGACACCTGGAGGGGCGTGGTTGGGAGGAACGGCCTCCCCGATCTGAACCCGAGTGGTGTTTTGTTATTGGACTTCTGTGCTAGTCACGGTTTGTCCATAACGAACACCATGTTCGAGCATAGGGGTGTCCATAAGTGCACGTGGCACCAGGACACCTTAGGTCGGAGGTCGATGATCGACTTTGTAGTCGTTTCATCTGATCTCCGGCCCTATGTCTTGGACACTCGGGTGAAGAGAGGGGCTGAGCTGTCAACTGATCACCACCTGGTGGTGAGTTGGATACGCTGGTGGAGGAGGAAGCTGGACAGACCTGGCAGGCCCAAACGTATGGTGAGGTTCTGCTGGGAACATCTGGCCGAGCACTCTGTTGGGGAGGTCTTTAACTCCCACCTCCGGGAGAGCTTTTCCCAGCTTCCGAGGGAGGCGTGGGACATTGAGTCTGAGTGGACCATGTTCTCTACCTCCATTGTGGGCGTGTTACAATGTCCAACTTGAAAGAAATAATATGGACACTACAACAAATACCAAAGACACGCTTTAGGGGGAAAAAGCTTTTGTTTTACTTCAAAGATGGTTACACATTAACAAGAAGCAAAAACCCCTAAAGAAAAAGGACCAGGTGACTAACGACAGAGCATACAGGAAAAAGTAAAAGAAAACCTCAATTTATCTGACTAGATTTTAGAGTATACCCTCGCTCGCGAGTCATCACCGCACAGGCGCTGTGATGCAAAGAAAAATGTGGTCTTCCGGTCCACTACCTTACCTGCTCTCACTAACTGATCTAATAACGTGAGGAAAGTAGTCACCTGGGACGGAACAAAGAATACAAAGTAACAAGACTAACAAAAATAGAACTAACAACACTAAAGCAATAATTAACACAATAAACAATATTAGAAAAAGGTGCGAAACGTGTGTGCCGGCGTCTGCCCAAACAAACGACCAGAGAGAGCCCCCGCCATCTTGACAAGGGCGGCCTTAAATAGGGGCTTGGCTGCAGCAGACCAATAGGAAAGCCGGTCATGGAAAGTCAGGATAGGCTACCTGGAAACAATGAGAGCGCAGCACAAGCCAACGGCAAAAGCATTACAAGGCATTGACAAAAACATAACAAATCCACGTAACACCCCCACCTATAAAAAAATAAACTGGGGAGGTAAATCAAACCCCCATAACATCAGTGACAAATAAACAAGACATATAATCAAATACAGAGAATAAATGAAAGGAAAACCATACCAATATCCAGCCCAACTTTGCCACAGTTAAACTGGGAAAAAAAAAAAAAAATTCCACAGTTTATTTGCATTAAGACAAGTGTAAAAAAAAAAACAGTCAAAGAGTGTACAAAGCACAAATACTAAACACTTATGCACGAGACAGTGCGTCTGCCACAACATTATCGCACCCACGAATATGTCTAATGGTGATGTTAAACCCTTGGAGCGCGAGGCACCAGCGCATTAGCTGTTGGTTATGATTGCACATTCGGTCCAGAAATGTTAGTGGGTTATGGTCAGTGTAAACCACGACTGGTTGTACTGCACCGCCAACATAGACCTCAAAATGCTGAAGAGCTAACACGAGCACAAGCGCCTCCTTCTCAATAGTGGAATACGCGCGTTGGTGGCAGTTAAACTTGCGCAAAAAAAACAAACTGGATGTTCCACCCCATCCTCACCGCATTGCATCAAAACTGCCCCAGCCCCCAAATCACTCGCATCAACAGCCAAGGAAAACGGCACAGAAAAATCAGGGGCAGCAAGTACAGGAGCAGTGGTTAATAGTGCTTTTATTGAATCAAAAGCCATTTGGCTTTTTCCTGACCAAACAAATTCCCTTTTTGGACTAAGAAGGTCGGTGAGGGGAGCAGCTACGACCCTGATCGGTCTGTACAATCTTAGGTAGACCAAAAAGGGAGAAAAACATCACTAGCGCTTTAATGATGGTGGACGCAGATATTTTCCCCAATGGTATGGCCTCAGGAAAATGAGTTAGGGTGCACATGATTGTCAGGAGATAAACTTTGCCGGTCTTTGTTCGAGGCAACTCTCCCACACAATCCACCACGACATGTTCAAATGGCTCAGACATGACAGGAATAGGCTGTAACGGAGCAGGTGGTATTATTTGATTAGGCTTACCCTTAACTTGACAGGCGTGACATGTTTTACAAAAAGCTGCCACATCACGCTTAAGACCAGGCCAGAAAAAATGGCGCAAAATTCTATCAGCAGTCTTGTTAATGCCTAAATGGCCTGAAAAGTGGTTATCATGGGCTAAACGTAACACTTCGTTACGAAATGGTGTAGGCACAACTATCTGCATCAAAACACGCCAGTCATCTTTAGCTGAAGCCATTAGTGGTCTCCATTTACGCATCAGAACTCCATCTCGCAAAAAATAGCCCTGGGGCATAAACTCAATGTCTTTTTCGGACAAGGCTTCAAAAAATAAAGGCGAGAGGGAGTGATCATTCTTCTGATGAAGACTAAGTTGTTCACGGCTCAGAGAGAAATGCGAAAGACTAGGAAGCATCGAAAGTGGAGGCGTCTTTTTCAATTCATCCCTACCACCAGACAAAGGACGAGCAATAAATGTGTCAGAGAGCTCAATCATTTCGTCCCTACCTGCTTTCACAGAGGTCTCGGCCTTTTTAGCCAAAGCACGCGTAACAACATTGGCATGGAAAACCTCAGGGTAATCCATGCCTAACTGGTCAGGACTTTCAGCTTCAACAAAGTTTGTTACGACAGGTCTAGGAAAAACAATTCCTCCCATAATGTCATTACCAAGCAAAACATGCACATCATTGATAGGGAGAGAAGGGCGCACACCCATTTTAAACTCACCGGAAATTAAATTGGAAACGAACGAAACCCTATGAAGAGGAACAGAAGAAAAACCCATTTCAAAACCTTGTACAAGGACATTTTCACCAGTGTAAGACCTGTTATCAAAATTCAAAACGCTCTCCAAAACAAAACTCTGAGAGGCAGCGGTATCTCGTAAAACTTTCACAGGTACGTGCAGCCCCTGCGCACCCGGCAAAGAGACAACCGCCTCCGTAATAAATGGAGCGAAAACCTGACTACTACTCTCGTCTTTCCAAGACGTCGGAGGAAGCGAAGAGATGCAATTAACCCCAGCTTTAGAAGTTGGAGGATTATTGACGCGCTTCAATTTAAAGCAGTTAGCAACTATGTGCCCTGGCTTTTTACAATATCCGCAAAAGTGATTTCTCACACGAGTCACTCTACGACCATCAGTACTACCAGCAACAGGTTGAACAGTATCGGCTACGGCATCTTTTAGTTTGTTTTTAGTGGACACGTACGGTGGATTAGCAGAAAAGGCGCTCGCATCTTTATGGGCCAACGTATACTCATCTGCTTTAACAGCAGCATCGGCGGGCTTCAAAACTTTCTGTTCACCCAAGTGAGTTGCGACACACTTAGGTAGACAGTTTTTGAAATCCTTGATAAGGATTAAGTCACAGAGACCTTCAAAAGTTTTAACATCCTGCGAGCTAAGCCAACGATCAAACAGAATTTCTTTTTCTCTAAGGAACTCAACATAAGAAAGCGCATCTAGTTTTTGATAAGAGCGAAATTTGTGTCGATATGCCTCAGGCACAAGTGAATATACACACAACACTGCCGATTTCACCTTATCATAATCAGCAGCATCTTCAAGCAAAAGCGCAGAATACGCCTGTTGAGCCTTTCCTTTAAAGATACTCTGCAAAGTAATAGGCCATACCGTACGCGGCCACTTCATCACCGTCGCCACTCGTTCAAAGTGCGCAAAAAACTTGTCCACCTCTTCTTCATTGAAGGGGGGAACAAGTCTGATGTTTCCAGTAACATCAAAGCGGTCGGAAAGAACATTCATACCCGATTCGAGAGCTCTCATTTCTAGCTCTTTTACACGGAGGGACAGATTAAATTCTATTTCCTTCATTTTAAGTTCATGCTCTCTCTTCTCCCGTTCTCGAACAAGAAGGCGGTCTGCTTCGAGCTGGGACCTCTCACGTTCCCACTCTAGCTCCTTCTCTCTTAACTCCAAACAACGGAGCTCAAGTTCAGCTTTAGACGGAGTAGTGGACAAAGCAGGTTTTACAGGGGATTCAGAAAAAGGAGGCTTAGCGGCCCCTGAATCATCCTCCAAAACTCCACAAGCGAGCAACGACTCACTCACCAATTGAAGCAAATCTGCTTTCAACGAACAACCACTGACATCAATTTTATAATGCCCCGCAACCAAAATAAGCTGGTCGCGTGTGGCGCCAAATAAGGCATCTAAATTTGGAGAGACAACAAAATCCTCCAAACTAAACATCACGACGAAAAAGAGAAAAGGAGGCAGCAGACAAAAAAAATTCGTCTAAGCGCACAAGCGACAAAAAAAAAAAAAAAATGCCAGAGCAGACCTCGGCACACACACAAAAAAATAACGCACCAAACGAATATTGAAATTAATTATGAATAAGATTTTGACTATTCAACCCCCCCAAAAAAAACCTAGTGGAACACTCCCGGACGAGCCCCCATTTTGTTACAATGTCCAACTTGAAAGAAATAATATGGACACTACAACAAATACCAAAGACACGCTTTAGGGGGAAAAAGCTTTTGTTTTACTTCAAAGATGGTTACACATTAACAAGAAGCAAAAACCCCTAAAGAAAAAGGACCAGGTGACTAACGACAGAGCATACAGGAAAAAGTAAAAGAAAACCTCAATTTATCTGACTAGATTTTAGAGTATACCCTCGCTCGCGAGTCATCACCGCACAGGTGCCGTGATGCAAAGAAAAATGTGGTCTTCCGGTCCACTACCTTACCTGCTCTCACTAACTGATCTAATAACGTGAGGAAAGTAGTCACCTGGGATGGAACAAAGAATACAAAGTAACAAGACTAACAAAAATAGAACTAACAACACTAAAGCAATAATTAACACAATAAACAATATTAGAAAAAGGTGCGAAACGTGTGTGCCGGCGTCTGCCCAAACAAACAACCAGAGAGAGCCCCCGCCATCTTGACAAGGGCGGCCTTAAATAGGGGCTTGGCTGCAGCAGACCAATAGGAAAGCCGGTCATGGAAAGTCAGGATAGGCTACCTGGAAACAATGAGAGCGCAGCACAAGCCAACGGCAAAAGCATTACAAGGCATTGACAAAAACATAACAAATCCACGTAACAGGGCGTAGCTGTTCGGAGCTGTGGCCGCAAGGTCTCCGGTGCCTGTTGTGGCGGCAATCCCCGAACCCGGTGGTGGACACCGGAAGTAAGGGATGCCGTCAAGCTGAAGAAGGATCCTATCGGGCCATGTTGACCTCCGGGACTCCTGAGGCAGCTGACGGGTATCGGCAGGCCAGGCGTGCTGCAGCTTGGGCAGTTGCGGAGGCAAAAACTCGGAACTGGGAGGAGTTCGGGGAGGCCATGGAGAAGGACTATCGGTCGGCCTCGAAGAAATTCTGGCAAACCGTCCGGCGCCTCAGGAGGGGGAAGTAGTACTCTGCCAACACTGTTTACAGTGCGGGTGGGGAGCTGTTGACCTCGACTGGGGACATTGTCGGGCGGTGGAAGGAATACTTTGAGGATTTCCTCAATCCCACCATCATGTCTTCCACTGAGGAGACTGAGGCTGATGACTCAGAGGTGGACTTGTCCATTACCCAAGCTGAAGTCACTGAGGTGGTTTGCAAGCTCCTCGGTGGCAAGGCACCGGGGGTGGATGAGATCTGCCCTGAGTATCTCAAGTCTCTGGATGTTGTGGGGATGTCTTGGTTGACACACCTCTGCAACATCGCGTGGCGGTCGGGGACAGTGCCTCTGGAGTGGCAGACTGGGGTGGTGGTCCCTCTTTTTAAGAAAGGGGACCGGAGAGTGTGCTCCAATTATATCACACTTCTCAGCCTCCCAGGGAAGGTTTACTCCAGGGTACTGGAGAGGAGAATTCGACCAATAGTCGAACCTCGGATCCAGGAGGAACAATGTGGTTTTCATCCTGGTCGCGGAACACTGGACCAGCTCTATACCCTTCATAGGGTGCTCGAGGGTTCATGGGAGTTTGCCCAACCAGTCCACATGCGCTTTGTGGATCTGGAGAAGGCATTCGACCGTGTCCCCCGTGGTATTCTGTGGGGGGTGCTTCGGGAGTGTGGGGTACGGGGCTCTTTGCTAAGGGCTGTCTGGTCCCTGTACGAACGGAGCAGGAGTCTGGTTCGCATTGCCGGCAGTAAGTCAGACCTGTTCCCAGTGCATGTTGGACTCCGGCAGGGCTGCCCTTTGTCACCGGTTCTGTTCATAATTTTTATGGACAGAATTTCTAGGCGCAGCCAGGGGCCGGAAGGAATCCTGTTTGGGAACCACAGGATTTCATCTCTGCTTTTTGCGGATGATGTGGTCCTGTTGGCTTTTTCAAACCAGGACCTTCAGCATACACTGGGGCGGTTTGCAGTCGAATGTGAAGCGGCTGGGATGAGAATCAGCACCTCCAAGTCCGAGGCCATGGTTCTCGACCGGAAAAGGGTGGCTTGCCCTCTCCAGATTGGTGGAGAAGTCCTGCCTCAAGTGGAGGAGTTTAAGTATCTCGGGATCTTGTTCACGAGTGAGGGAAGGATGGAGCGTGGGATCGACAGGTGGATCGGTGCAGCCTCCGCAGTGATGCGGTCGCTTTACTGGTCCGTCGTGGTGAAGAAGGAGCTGAGCCAAAAGGCGAAGCTCTCAATTTACCGGTCAATCTACATTCCAACTCTCACCTATGGTCATGAGCTTTGGGTAATGACCGAAAGAACAAGATCACGGATACAAGCGGCCGAAATGAGTTTCCTTCACAGGGTGGCTGGGCGCTCCCTTAGAGATAGGGTGAGAAGCACAGTCACTCGGGAGGAGCTCGGAGTAGAGCCGCTGCTGCTCCACATCGAGAGGAATCAGCTGAGGTGGCTCGGGCATCTTTTTCGGATGCCTCCTGGACACCTCCCTGGGGAGGTGTTCCAGGCATGTCCCCCCGGGAAGAGGCCCCGGGGAAGACCCAGGACACGCTGGAGGGACTATGTCTCTCGGCTGGCCTGGGAATGCCTCGGTGTTCTTCCCGAGGAGCTGGCCGAGGTGTCTGGGGAAAGGGAAGTTTGGGCTTCCATGCTTAGACTCCTGCCTCCGCGACCCGGTCCCGCATAAGCGGAAGAAGACGAGACGAGACGAGTTCTTTGTTATAATAAATTCATTTTTTATTGAAACTGTGTGTTTTATTTGTGTTCCAATATCTCTGAAGTCCCCAATCTCCCAAAGAATTCAAAAAGGTGCATATAATTTATGTAATATGATAAGTGATCATAATAATTTGGAAAATACCATAATTTAGCTGTTTGGTAATTTATTATTGAGCACCACAATTAATGGTATTAATTAATGAGACTGATTCCATGAGTGATTTAATGATAATATGAGACTGATTCAATTTAAATGATTCAAATGAGACTGATTCAATTTAATTATTAACCTTCAAATTTAATGAGACTGATTTAATGAGATCACTTGATCACTTAATTACCAAATGTACCTACAGGTGCTATATAAATTAAACATTATTATTGTGAGTTACATGTGATCAAGTCCTATAATAAGTCTCAGTTCCCAAGACTCGGGGGGATTTCAAGCAGATTTTCTTTAGAGCCATTGCAAAATCAATATCTCTCTCAGATCAATCCAGCTGCTGTCGTAAAAATCAAAGTGAGACTCGCCCCCAAAAAGGCACGTATCCCATGTACATACCCTATTCATGAATACGAGCAGAAGCCAGACTGTGTGTGTGTGTGTGTGTGTGTGTGTGTGGGGCATCTTATCATTTTGGCACCATAAACATAAAAGGATGGCACACAACCTTTACATGTAGTCTACAGTGCAGTCCGGGAATACAGTGTGGGGAAATAAGGAATTTTAAGCCGACTGCCACAGAACAGAAGAGTCTAAAATGTTCTGTCCATCCAAATTTCAGCCTGTCCAAATGATGGGCCAAAGGCCCAGAACAATGCGACCGGAGATCCGGGGCCTACCTTAGGTTCCTGGAAGCTAAAGGACTTTAGATGCCTGGAGATGCTTCTCAGCTATTTCCAGGCACATTTTTATGATCTTCAAAGTTCAAATTAAACTAGACAGTCATTGCTAATTACACTACAAATTGAATAAAATTTACACGAAAATATCAGAGGATTCAAGAAAAACATGCTTGAAGTTCTACCCAAGAAAACAGTAGCACACACAGGTCAGTTCCATGTCTAGGAAAAAAGTAAGGGGGGGGGCAAGAATGTTCCAGTAGGTTACAACTTGCTGGTCCTCATATACTGTATAGGTACTATAACACTCGTGAAACATTGTCGATAACTTTTTCTTATGTTCATAATGTCTATGAAATTTAGTAATTAACAATACAACTATTCTTATGTAATGGAGTTAAAATTTTGAGGCCAAGATTCCAAGTAACTTTGTAACAAAATTACTTTTAAAAGGACTCAAAACTAGACATGGGAATATCATTGGGCATTCAGACTAAAATCTTCTGGACTAGAACTTAGAAAATAGAAGAAAACACCACAAAAGAGAAACCAATCGAAACTGAAAGAGTGGAAGTGATCCGTTACCATGTGAATAGTCTGTGTAAGTGAACACTCAGTGCTCCAACTCTGGTGTGACTGAGGTGGTGTTTACATTAGACCGTATCCGTATCATTTTCGTCGCGGATGCACTGTCCATGCACATTAAAACGCCGGGAAACGACTCCACAGGCGGAACAGTTTGAATCCGCCAGGGCCCATGTATTCAACCCAGTACGTATCTGATCCGGTGCTGTGTAAACATTGAGGAATGCGGATACGCAGTGCTGAGCTCTAGCTGACGTCGTCATTGGACAACGTCACTGTGACATCCACCTTCCTGATTCGCTGGCGTTGGTCATGCCACGTTGGTCATGTGACGCGACTGCTGAAAAATGGCGCGGACTTCACTTCCTGCTATTGTTTCCGCCTTGTATCACCTTTTTGTTTTTCATTAAAGAGTATAAAAGTATGAATATAATGCTTTGCCATTCTTAATGTTATAGTTAGTTTTTTTTCCTTTTTTATCAGACATCTAGTTTTTGGGTTTGTTTACCTGACATGTTTCGACGTACGACTGTCGTCTTCCTCAGAGTGTCACCGGATGTTATTGGTGACGCATCTTTTATCAGCTGATGTTTCCGAAGGCGTAGCCTTCCTGCCTGGATTGACAGGTCGGTCACGCCTTCTACTGTCAGTTCGTCCCCTGCAAGATGGCACTCCAGGTATGGGAGAGCATGTATGCTCCCTCATCCCGGTTGATGGTCCTCGGGCTTCGCTTACGGATCTCCATGGCCTCCCTGATCCAGCGCTGATGTTTATCATCTTCTGTGTGGATGACTCTGGCATTCCCCCAGTCCATAATATGATTTTCCCTTTTACAATGATCTGTTATGGCTGACTTATAATTTTCCTGTTGTGCCTTTTCTTTTATTGTTCGGGTTTGTCTTGTAGCTGTCTCCTTTTAACACTCTTTCTTATGTTCATTTTTTCTTGTGTTGAAACTCCTTCCTGTCTCCCCAATGTAAGTTTTATTGCATAATTGGCATGGAATCTCATATATGGTGTTGCATCTGTTGTCCGGATGTATTCTGTCTTTGGGATGAACCAGGATCTGACGGAGTGTTGTGTGTGGTTTGACAGGTGTGTTAATGTTGTATTTCCTCATTGCTCTTTGAATGCGTTCCGTTATTCCTCTGATGTATGGTAATGTCACTACTTCCCTGTGTTCTTGTTTGTTGGTTTGTTTTTTCTCTTTCTTCTGTGTTTTACTGTTTTTGACCTGTTCCGCCCCTTTGGATATTGCCCATTGTGGATATTGACATGCCTTCAGTGCGTGTTGTATATGTTGTTCCTCCTGTTCTTTGTCCTGTGGATCTGTAATTATTGCTGTGCGTTCATGTAATGTTCTGACTACTGATATTTTGTGCATTATGGGGTGTTCGGAAGTCCAATTTAAATATTGGTCGGTGTGTGTGGGTTTTCTGTGTACTTTTATTTTGATGTCCCCATCTTTTGTGTGATGTATTTTTAAATCCCAAAATGCTATTGACTGCTCCGTTTCTTCTTCATGTGTGAATTTTATATTACCGGTATTGTCTATGGTGTTGAGATGGTCGGTGAGTTGTTGAGTGTGTCCCCTCTTCACTTTTTCCAGTATGTCATCCACGTAACGTTTCCAGAGTGTTGGCCTGTATTCTGCTGGTATTGTAGTGAGTGCTTTCTGCTCCAGATCTTCCATGAAAAAGCTGCACATGATGGCTGATAGTGGGTCTCCCATGGCAAAACCTTCCTTCTGTCTGTAAATTGTATTCCTGAACTGAAAGTATGTGGATGTGGCGATGAATTGAAGGAGCTGAGTGATGTCTTGCACAGTGAGGTTTGTGCGTTTCTTGAGCGTCCTGTCCATTTTTATTTTAATTTAAAGCTTTTAATTTAATTTTAATTTAATTTCCACTATTTTTTCATTTTATTTTTCATCTTTATAAGATAAGTTAGCATTTAAAACAAAATGCCAGGGGGCAAAAAAATCCAGGAGATCCTGCAGAAAATGCACAGAACTAGAACAGAGGATTTCTATCCTGGAATCAAAGATTGATGCTCTGCCAAAGATGGACGAATTAAGAGCGATATCTCAGGAAAGGAGTACAGAAACAATGGCTGAGAATGCAGAGAATGCACCCCGACAGGCCGATGGCATTGCAGATCGAGTGGATGAATTCATCGATCTAACAGGGCAAAATGTGAGTACAGAAAACTGGCACATGATGGGTGGCAGGCCCAAAAATAAAAACAGAAGAGTAATTACCTCAACACCAGCTCGTTCTGATACTATGCAACCCATGCTCCACAGCCATGCTATTAGAAATAGAGCTAGGTCTACAAATTACAATAGGTTTTACAATCCTATGGAAAATCCACAGCCCATAAGGCTTCAGAACAAATTTGAATGCCTTAGGGATGTGGAAGCGGAATTTTCAGGCAGACAAACACATCGTAGAAAGAGATCGCACCACAACCGAAGAGCTGTGGGAAGAGGCAAAAAGCAGCTCGTAACACCACCTGATCCCACAACCCTTGTTCTTGGTGATTCCACTGTAAGACATTTAAAAGGACATGGGATGATTATTTGCTGCCTTCCAAATGCATCCAGCTCTGACACCAAAGACAGCATTTTGAAACTCATGTCCGAGCATAAAACTATCAAACGTATTATTGTGCATGTGGGAGCAAATGATGTTTTCAGAGAACAGCTGTTTGTCCAAGATGATTTCAGAAAACTTTTTTCTGATCTCTATAAGACTGGAATACAATCTTTTATCAGTGGCCCACTCCCTGCAAGGGGAAGCTTTGCATTTACTCGACTCTTCAGTCTTAACACCTGGCTTGGAAAAACTTGTTTTTCATCTGGTATGAACTTCATTGACAATTTTACCCTTTCCTGGAATCGCAGAGAATTCTTCAAGCCAAATAGCACTGAACTCAGCTGGATTGGGACCAAAGTCTTAGCAGATCATTATAGACTTGCTATACAACATGCAATTTTCTCTCAGCCAACATTGAGGAAAACAGTTGATAAGATGTCGCAGACTGACCTAGTTACAAATATCAACAATACCTCTGCAAAGCCAAAACAATCATCTATGTAAGTCTTCACCAAGGACACACAGCCATCTGGGGCAGACTGCCAAGAACCATCTGGGGCAGATTGCCAAGGACATCAACAATCACACGGAGAATGTGAGCATTCCAATCATGCCAAGGCTGCATCATCTCGACCCCATGCAAGTATCACAGAGACTATCAGGGAGACAGTCACCACAGAGACAGTCATGGAGACACTTACAAAGACCTCACCAAAGTCTCATTCTTCTGATTTTATTGTACCATCTCCGTCTCCCCCCTGCATGGATTTACCTAATAGTATGCAGAGACTGCTGCCAATGGCTACACTCTCTTTTTCCAGCCCAAATCTGTCGCAACAAGCAGTGTACCCAGTTCATCAAAAATCAACCAACAGACTGAACTGTGTTAGCCCAGGACTTTCAGAACATACAGAGAGTCTTGTATGATGTGCTGTGGGTCCCTGCATTGGGTGTAGTTTTGAAAACAAGCTGGGACCCAGTATGCCTATGCCATTCTCTATTCCTGTGTTGATAAGAAATAGAAAACATAGAGCATATTTAACCCAGGGGGTAAACCAGTCTAGTCTCCTTCCTGTTTCAAAACAACATCAGAGTGCCCAAGCGGATGTTACTTCTAGACTTTCTGTAAAGCTAGCTCTTCTGAACGTTAGATCACTTTCAAACAAGTCATTTTTAATTAATGATCTTATCTGCAAACACAATTTTGATTTTTTGCTTCTAACTGAAACTTGGCTGGATCAAGCAAATAGTGCTACCACCCTTATTGAAGCAACTCCCTCAAATTTTAATTTTATGAATGTTACCCAACAGGGGAAAGGTGGAGGGATCGCAAATATATTCAAAGTCTCTTTTCAATGTAAACAATCCTCACTTGGTGATTTTACATCCTTTGAACACTTATGTGCACTTGTTACATGCTCTCCTAACATATTATTAACTATTTACAGGCCTCCGAGACATTCAGCCAAAGTTTTTCTGGAAGAGTTTGGTGAACTGTTGTCAGTCATTTGCTTAGAGTTTGACTGTCTTATTATATCTGGGGATTTTAACTTGCATGTAGATAATCCTAAAAACTCTTACGGTATGCCAAAGAACTACTTGCACTTATTGACAACTTCAACCTAGTACAACATGTACAGGGGCCGACCCACTCTCGTGGTCATACCCTTGACCTCGTCATCACAAAGGGTCTTACTGTTTCTACTACTGTTGTTGACCTGGCCTTATCTGATCATTTTTGTGTTTTCTCTGATGTTTCTATGTCTCCTCACATTCAGAACAGTTCAACGACTATGGGTAGGAGAGTCATAAACGACAACACGTGTTCTCTTTGAGCAAGCTCTCTCACAGGTCTCAACTAAAATGTCAGACTCTGTAGATGATTTACTGGAAATTTTTAATTTAAATATGACCCAAATTATGGATGATATTGCTCCATTCAAAATCAAAAGAGTCAATGATAAGCAGAAAGCACCATGGAAGCAATACCCAGCTGTTAAACTGTTAAAGAGAGAATGTAGGAAGACTGAAAGAAAATGGCGCAAATCTAAACTTCACATCCATTATCAAATCCATAAAGAGATGCTTTGTAAATATAATTATGAAATTTATAAAGCAAGACAGTCTTTCTTCTCCAACATCATCAACAGGAATATGAACAATGCCCGTGTGCTATTTTCAACAGTAGAGAAGCTAACTAATCCCCCACCACAATTAGCACCTGAACTTCTCTCAGTTAATAAATGCAATGAGTTTGCATCCTTCTTCAAAGGTAAAATTGATAAAATACGGCAGAATATTGCTCATAATATATCTCAGTTGCAAATAATTGAAAAACTGCAATCACCAGTGACACAGACAGATAACTTCAACACAATGTCAGAATTTTGTTTAATTGATTATGAGACGGGCGGCACGGTGGTGTAGTGGTTAGCGCTGTCGCCTCAAAGCAAGAAGGTCCAGATTCGAGCCCCGTGGCCGGCGAGGGCCTTTCTGTGCGGAGTTTGCATGTTCTCCCCGTGTCCGCGTGGGTTTCCTCCGGGTGCTCCGGTTTCCCCCACAGTCCAAAGACATGCAGGTTAGGTTAACTGGTGACTCTAAATTGACCATAGGTGTGAATGTGGGTGTGAATGGTTGTCTGTGTCTATGTGTCAACCCTGTGATGACCTGGCGACTTGTCCAGGGTGTACCCCGCCTTTCGCCCGTAGTCAGCTGGGAGAGGCTCCAGCTTGCCTGCGACCCTGTAGAACAGGATAAAGCGGCTAGAGATAATGAGATGAGATGAGATGATTATGAGACTCTTGAAAAAACTCTACAAAATCTCAGTCCCTCAACATCTGAATTGGACATTCTGCCCACCAACTTTTTTAAGTCTGTTCTTCATCTTATAATTACAGATGTGCTTCAAATCATAAATACATCCCTAGAGACTGGCATTGTTCCTGTGTCCCTGAAAAAAGCCATTGTAAAGCCCCTACTTAAAAAGAATAATCTGGATGCTTCAGTATTAAATAACTACAGGCCAATATCAAATCTACCATTCATCGGGAAAATCCTTGAAAAAATTGTCTTCAATCAATTAACTGCCTTCTTGATATCAAACAGCTGTTTTGATAACTTTCAGTCAGGATTTTGTGCCAATCATAGCACTGAAACAGCGCTGATTAAAGTTATAAATGACATACGTCTTAATACTGATGCAGGCAAAACATCGGTCCTGGTGTTACTGGACCTCAGTGCAGCTTTTGATACTGTTGATCACAACATACTGCTATATCGACTTGAACACTGGGTTGGGTTGACTGGTAAAGTTATCAATTGGTTAAAATCATACTTAAAAGATAGAAGCTTCTTTGTTGCCATGGGAAATTGTACCTCAACGTCAATGTCCTTGACCTGTGGTGTCCCCCAGGGGTCAATTCTTGGACCATTACTATTCAACCTTTATATGCTCCCACTTGGGCAAATTATCAAGAACAATTCAATTTTGTATCACTGCTATGCAGATGACACCCAAATTTATTTTGCTCTATCACCTAATGATTATACCCCCCTTGAATGTCTTTACCAGTGTATTGACCAAATCAACAACTGGATGTCACAAAATTTTCTTCAGCTGAACACAGATAAAACAGAAGTAATTCTATTTGGAAAAAAGATGAAAGACTCAGGATTACCACTATTCTTGACACAAAGGGGATTAAAACAAAAGAAATGGTTAAAAATCTTGGTGTTTTCATTGACAGCGAGCTAAACTTTGACAGTCACATGAAAGCAATCACTAAAACGGCATTTTATCACCTAAAAAACATTTCCAAACTAAGAGGACTTATGTCAAAAAATGATCTGGAAAAACTTATACATGCCTTCATCTCTAGTAGGGTTGATTACTGCAATGGCCTTTTCACAGGCCTGCCAAAAAAGACCATCAAACGACTTCAGCTGGTTCAAAATGCAGCAGCTAGGGTTCTCACACGAACAAAAAGAACAGAGCACATTATTCCAATTCTAAGGTCCCTTCACTGGCTTCCAGTAAGCTACAGAATTGACTTTAAAGCATTGCTGCTGGTGTACAAATCTCTAAATGGTACAGGGCCCAATTACCTCTCTGATATGTTACAGTGGCCTAACCCAATCAGATCTACCAGATCGCAGCAGAAAAATTTACTGGTAAAACCTGTTGTTAAAACAAAGTGTGGTGAAGCAGGTTTTAGCTACTATGCAGTACAGCTATGGAACCAACTGCCAGAGGACATCAAAAATGCTCCTGCTGTTGGCAGCTTCAAATCTAGGTTAAAGACCAAGCTGTTTTCAGATGCTTTCTGCTAAATTATTAATATTGTCATCTCTACATGTTTTAAACTCTTTACTTTTACAGTCTCTGCATGTTTTAAATTTTACTTAACTTTTATTCTATTTTATTCTGCTGTTTTTTAATTGAACTTTTACTTCATTTTATTATTTTATTTCTACTATTGTTTAATTCTTATTACTTTTCTTCCCCATGTATTTTATGTAATTTTATTTTCTATTGTTTACTGTTTTGCTTTTACTTCTGTAAAGCACATTGAACTGCCACTGTGTATGAAATGTGCTATATAAATAAACTTGCCTTGCCTAAATTAAACAATTATAAACTAATAAAATAAATGGCTCAGGCTTCATAGAAGGAAAAAAAACACATTTGAACAGAATCTCACAGTATGATGCTGAAGCTGCTTAAACAATGGAAAATAAAATACCATTTTGGCAAAAATGTTGGCATCCATTAATTTCTTGTATTAAGTAAAAAAAAATATTGTAAAGTGCACACAGTCCTTCACTGTAAACATAACACACTTTCAGTAACAGAATTTAAGCCTATATAAACACTAACTCGCACATGCTGCTTCTCTTGAACATGTACATGGAAGTAAGCAGTGTTGCCAGATACTGCTGACGTTTTCCAGCCCAAAATATGTTCAAAACCCGCCAAAATGCATTTGAAACCCCCCAACTGGGCAGGAAACCACCCAATCTGGCAACACTGGAAGTAAGGCGGAAGGTAGTTTGTTGACGTCACCTCAAGACGATGCCAACGATTGGTCAAATTTGTGGGAAAGTTGTGGTGATTGGATATAATTGCAACAGTGCCCTGAATTCGCGGGGATTGGTTGAATTTGCGTTGAAGTTGCAAATTGCAACATTGCGAAATCCTGGAGGGTCTGATCAGTATGTTGATATTTCTAAACATACTGAGGTAAAGTTCGGTGTACAAGGTTCTGTCTTTGTTAGGGTTTTGCTGGGATTCGAACCTGGTTCACTGGTGTGATAATCCAGCAAACCCCCACTAGGCCACCAGGGGAATGACTCAAGTGCAGAGGCGTGAGGCGGAAGTAGAAAAGTATCAAAAAGTTTATTTACAATATTTACAGTCCCAAAAAATATATAATCCAAAAAACGCTCAGAAGATGAAGGGAAAAATAAAATATCCAAAGGTTCAAAGTCAAATACAAAAGCCAAAAAACTAGAAAAGAAAAGGCAAAAATACCAACGCTCAGAAGATCCAAAAAACAGTAAATACAAAGTCCAAAAAGAAAAGCAAAGTGCAAAACCAAAAAGACAAAGGCAAGGAACATGGAACAGAGGTAACTGGAGCTAAACATAACAGCACAAAGACTCCGTGACAAGAGGACTGAACTCAGGAGTATAAATACACAAACTAATTAAGGACAGGGCGGGGCAGGAAACAGGCAATAAGACAAAACACAGAACACAGTGGTGACCTCTAGAGGCCCAAAACAAACATGACCAGAAAAGGAAATAACAGTGGCCTCTAGAGGCCAAAACAGTCCCATTCCTAACAGGACCCCCCCCCCCAGGAGCGTCTCCTGATGTTCCCAGGACGATCAGGATGGGCCGAATGGAAGTCCCAACAAAGTTCTTTATCGAGTATGTCCCGAGCTGGGACCCAGCAGTGCTCCTCAGGGCCATAGCCCTCCCAGTCCACAAGATATTGGAGGCCCCCGCGAACCTGGCGGGAGTCCAGCAGGCGGCGCACGGTGAACACAGTCTGACCCTGGATGATGCGGGGGGGTGGGGGGTTCCTAGGGGCAGGGGCATACGTGGACATCAGTACGGGCCGCAACAGGGAAACATGGAATGTGGGGTTGATCCTTAGCGTACGTGGTAACTGGAGCCGGTAGGAGACAGGGTTAACTCTGCGTACAACCTTGAAGGGGCCAATGTAGCGAGGAGCAAGCTTGCGGTTCTCCACCCACAGTGGAAGGTCCTTGGTGGACAGCCAAACCTGCTGCCCAGGGCAGAAATTGTGGGCAGGTATCCTATGGCGGTTGGCCTGAATCTGGTTGGTACTGGAGGTCTGGATGAGTGTCCTCCTGACCTTGCTCCAGGTCTTGCGACACCGTCTCACGTAATGGTTGACCGAGGGCACCCCAGCGTCCTCCTCCTGGTCCGGGAACAGAGGTGGCTGGAACCCGAATTGGCACTGGAACAGCAACAGCTTGGTGGCCGATGACTGCAGGGTGTTGTGGGCGTACTCTGTCCATGGCAGCCAGGTGCTCCATGATGTTGGGTTATCCATAGCCAGGCCTCGCAGGGTGGTTTCCAGGTCCTGGTTGAGCCTCTCCGTCTGGCCGTTGGACTGGGGGTGGAACCCAGATGAGAGGTTGGCAGTGGCCCTGATGCTCTTGCAGAAGCTGTGCCATACTCGGGAGGAGAACTGGGGCCCCCGGTCAGAGACGATGTCCTGAGGGAGACCAAAAACTTGGAAGACATGAGTGAACAACAATTTAGCAGTGTCAAGGGCAGAGGGGTGTTAGGGTTTTGCTGGGATTCGAACCTGGTTCGTTGGTGTGATAATCCAGCAAACCCCCACTAGGCCACCAGGGGGATGACTCAAATGCAGAGGCGTGAGGCGGAAGTAGAAAAAGAATCAAAAGGTTTATTTAAACTATATACACTATATACAGGGCAAAACAAAAGACAAAAAAAAACCAAAGAGTATAATCCAAAAGAAAAGCAAAGTGCAAAAATTCAAAAGCTAAGAAGATCAAAAAACATAGTACAAAGGAAACTGGAGATAAACATAACAGCACAAAGACTCCGTGACAAGAGGACTGAACTCAGGGGTATAAATAGACAAACTAATTAAGGACACAGGTGAAGATAATTAGGACTAACACAAACACAAAACACAGGAACAGTGGCGGCCTCTAGAGGCCAAAATAAACACGACATGAAAAGGAAATAACAGCGGCCTCTAGAGGCCAAAACAGTCCTAGTCCTAACAGGACCCCCCCCTCTAGGAGCGTCTCCTGACGTTCCCAGGGCGATCCGGATGGGCCGAATGGAAGTCCCGACATAGTTCTTTATCAAGGACATCCCGAGCAGGAACCCAGCAGCGCTCCTCAGGACCATAGCCCTCCCAGTCCACCAGATATTGCAACCCGCCGCGGGCCCGGCGGGAGTCAAGCAGGCGATTCACAGTGAACACAGTCTGCCCCTGGAAGATGCGGGGGGGTGGGGGGTTCCTAGGGGCAGGGGCATACGTAGACGTCAGTACGGGCCGTAACAGGGAAACATGGAAAGTGGGGTTGATCCTCAGAGTCCGGGGCAACTGGAGCCGGTAGGAGACAGGGTTCACCCTGCGCACCACCTTGAAGGGGCCAATGTAGCGAGGAGCAAGCTTGCGGTTCTCCACCCGCAGTGGAAGGTCCTTAGTGGACAGCCAAACACGCTGCCCAGGGCGGAAAGCGTGTGCAGGTCTTCTATGGCGGTTGGCCTGAGTCTGGTTGGTTCTGGAGGTCTGTATGAGGGTCTTCCTGACCTTGCTCCAGGTCTTGCGACACCGTCTCACATATTGGTTGACCGAGGGCACCCCCGCGTCCTCCTCCTGGTCCGGGAACAGAGGTGGCTGGAACCCGAATTGGCACTGGAATGGCGACAGCTTGGTGGCCGATGACTGCAGGGTGTTGTGGGCGTACTCCGCCCATGGCAGCCAGGTGCTCCACGATGTCGGGTTATCCATAGCCAGGCCTCGCAGGGTGGTTTCCAGGTCCTGGTTGAGCCTCTCCGTCTGACCATTGGACTGTGGGTGAAACCCAGAGGAGAGGCTGGCAGTGGCTCCGATGACCTTGCAGAACCCGTGCCACACTCGGGAGGAGAACTGGGGCCCTCGGTCTGAGACAATGTCCTGTGGAAGACCAAAGACTCGGAAGACATGATTAAACAAAAGTTTCGCAGTTTCAAGAGCAGAGGGGAGTTTGCACAGTGGTATGAAGCGGCAGGCCTTGGAGAATCTGTCAACTAAGACCAAAATGACCGTGTTACCTTGTGACTCAGGGAGACCCGTGATAAAGTCGACTGCCACGTGGGACCAGGGACGCCGGGGAATGGTCAGAGGATGCAGGAGACCCTGGGGACGCTGTCGTGGGTTCTTGGTTCTGGTGCAAACCTCACAGGACAGGACAAATGACCTTACTTCCTTCTCCATGTTAGGCCACCAGAAGCGTCTTTTCAGGAAGTCCAGGGTCCTCCGAGCTCCCGGGTGGGCGGTGAGAGGGGAAGAGTGACCCCACTGGAGAACCTTGGCCCGGGCTTGATGTGGGACGTACAAGAGGCCTGGTGGCCCCGTCCCAGGACCGGGGTCCTGGCGTTGGGCTCGTCGGACAGCCTCCTCAATACCCCAGCGGACAGGGGCCACAATCCGGGACACAGGGATAATAGGCCCGACTTCATTCTCCCTGTTAGTGGCAGAGAACAGTCTGGACAGTGCGTCAGGTTTGGTGTTCTTGGAGCCGGGGCGGTATGAGAGGGTGAAGTCAAACCGACTGAAAAACAGGGCCCACCTAGCCTGTCGAGGGTTCAGTCTCTTGGCTTGCTGGAGGTACTCCAGGTTCTTGTGGTCAGTCCAAACCAGGAATGGATGTTGTGCTCCCTCCAGCCAGTGCCTCCACTCCTCAAGGGCCAGTTTGACCGCTAGCAGTTCTCGATCCCCCACATCGTACCGGGACTCAGCAGGACTCAGGCGGTGGGAGAAGTAAGCGCAGGGGTGCAGCTTTCCTTCCGAACGTTGAGAGAGCACTGCGCCGACACCACTGTCCGAGGCGTCCACCTCCACGATGAATGGTTGGGAGGTGTCCGGGAGAACCAGAATGGGTGCCGTGCAGAAGCGGTCCTTGAGGTCTTTGAACGCCTTTTCTGCCTGAGGAGACCAGCCATAAGATCCACCTGTCCCTTTGGTGAGGTCTGACATGGGTGCTGCCACAGAACTGAAGTTCCTGATGAACTTGCGGTAGAAGTTAGCGAATCCTAAGAACCGCTGAACCTCCTTAACGGACTTGGGAGTAGGCCAATCCCGGACGGCCAGGGTCTTGGCAGGGTCCATTTGGAGTTGGCCTGTCCGTACAATAAATCCCAGAAAGGAGACCTCGGGAACATGAAATTCGCATTTCTGGGCCTTGGCGAACAGCTTGTTCTGTAGCAGCCTCTGGAGAACCTGGCGGACATGGTGGCGGTGCTCCTGCACGGTCTTGGAAAAGATAAGGATGTCGTCGAGGTAGACAAAAACGTATAGGTTAATCATGTCCCTTAAGACGTCGTTGATTAGGGCCTGAAAAACAGCTGGTGCGTTGGTGAGTCCGAAGGGCATCACCTGGTATTCGTAGTGCCCAGATGGGGTGTTAAAGGCAGTCTTCCACTCGTCTCCCTGTCGGATACGGATGAGGTGGTATGCGTTCCGTAGGTCCAACTTAGTGAAGACGGTGGCGCCTTGGAGCAGGTCGAAAGCTGTGGACATCAGCGGAAGGGGATATCGGTTGCGCACAGTGATCTTATTCAGGCCCCTGTAATCAATACATGGTCGGAGCCCCCCATCCTTCTTGCCGACAAAGAAGAAGCCGGCTCCAGCAGGTGAAGTGGAGGGTCGAATAAACCCAGAGACCAGGGCATCTTTGAGGTATTCCTCCATGGCCTTGCGTTCTGGCTGAGAGAGTGAAAACAGTCTGCCACGAGGAGGGGTAGTCCCAGGGAGCAAGTTGATGGCACAGTCATAGGCCCGGTGCGGAGGAAGAACGGCGGCCCTGCTCTTGCTGAACACCTCCTTGAGATCCCAGTACTCTGTGGGAACTTGAGATAACTCGGTGAGATCAGGGGGCTCGGCAGGAGACACAGGAGAGCTAGAGAGCAGACAAGAGGCATGGCATGCAGGGCCCCATTCCACAACCTGGCTTGTTACCCAGTCTATGCGAGGGTTGTGGCGAGTAAGCCAAGGAAGGCCTAGAATAACTGGGAACTCAGGTGAAGGAATCAGGTGCAGGGATATTTCTTCCTTGTGACCTTGAGACTGGAGGAAAACTGGAGAAGTAACTTGGGTGACTCTTCCATCACCTAACGCTTGGCCATCGAGGGCAGACACAGACAGTGGGACTTCAAGAGGTGCAGTCGGAATATTGATGCTTTGGGCGAAGTGAATATCCATAAAGTTCCCAGCCGCCCCTGAGTCTATCAAAGCTTGACAAGAGTGGACAGACTCACCCCAGGAGATGGAGACCGGGATGTAGATTCCTTGGCCAGGGAGTCCGGGAGAGAGGGTAGGCCCCGTCACAACCCTCCCTCGGCTGGACGGGGCGGTCCTTTTCCCAAGAGTTCGGGACATGATGCTCGGAAGTGACCAGGCTTGCCACAGTAGATGCAGCACTTGTCCCTCCTTCTGCGCTCCCTCTCAGATGCGGAGAGGCGAGTACGACCCACTTGCATGGGTTCTGGACAGTCACTGAAGGAGGTAGACGGTCTCCAGGTAGAGGTAGGGAGGCTGGGGGGGCTCAAGGCTTGGTGGCGTTCTCTCATCCTGTTGTCCAGACGAATAGCATGTGAGATGAGGGTTTCGAGGTCACTTGGGCATCCAATAGAGGCCAGACCGTCCTTGATGGGGTCAGACAGACCATGGTGGAAGGCTGACACCAGGGCAGTCTCGTTCCATCCACTTACTGCTGCGAGTGTTCGGAACGAGATGGCGTAATCTGCGACGCTTCCTCCTTGCCGGATGGACATGAGCTTTCGGGCTGCGTCGGTACTGATGTCTGCCTGATCGAAGACCCGAAGCATCTCTTCAGAAAACAGCTGGAAATCAAAGCACTCAGGTCCCTGTCTTTGCCAGATAGCAGTAGCCCAGGCTCGCGCCTTACCAGCTAATAAGGTGATCACAAAGGCAATCTTGCGGCGATCCGTAGTGTAGGTGGTAGGCTGAAGCTCAAAGGTGAGCTGACACTGGGTAAGGAACTCTCGGCACTCACTGTGCTTGCCGTCATACCTCTGTGGTGCAGGAAGGCTGGGTTCGCGAGGTGAAGAAGGCAGCATTGCAGGAGGCACTGGAGCAGGAGTGGGAGCTGGATCAGGAGCAGGAGATGCAGGCAGAGATGTCAGCTGTGCCAGGGTTTTCCCAATTTGCTGAAGCAGTTCCTCGTGGCGAGCGAGGGCCTCACGTTGGCTGGTGAGCGTACGTCCATGAGCGTCCATGGTCGCTCCGAAGCGTGTCAAAGCTGCCATAATTCCCTGAAGGTTGGCCGGGTAGACAGTTGAAGCAGCCTCTGCTGAGTCGGTCATGACGGAGTCTTTCTGTTAGGGTTTTGCTGGGATTCGAACCTGGTTCGTTGGTGTGATAATCCAGCAAACCCCCACTAGGCCACCAGGGGGATGACTCAAATGCAGAGGCGTGAGGCGGAAGTAGAAAAAGAATCAAAAGGTTTATTTAAACTATATACACTATATACAGGGCAAAACAAAAGACAAAAAAAAACCAAAGAGTATAATCCAAAAGAAAAGCAAAGTGCAAAAATTCAAAAGCTAAGAAGATCAAAAAACATAGTACAAAGGAAACTGGAGATAAACATAACAGCACAAAGACTCCGTGACAAGAGGACTGAACTCAGGGGTATAAATAGACAAACTAATTAAGGACACAGGTGAAGATAATTAGGACTAACACAAACACAAAACACAGGAACAGTGGCGGCCTCTAGAGGCCAAAATAAACACGACATGAAAAGGAAATAACAGCGGCCTCTAGAGGCCAAAACAGTCCTAGTCCTAACAAGGGGAGTTTGCACAGTGGAATAAAGCGGCAGGCCTTGGAGAATCTGTCCACTATGACCAATATGACAGTGTTACCTTGTGACTCAGGGAGACCCATGATGAAGTCGACCACCACGTGGGACCAGGGATGCCGGGGAATAGGCAGAGGATGCAGGAGACCCTGGGGACATTGTCACAGGTTCTTGGTTCTGGTGCAGACCTCACAGGACAGGATGAATGACCTCACTTCCTTCTCCATGTTAGGCCACCAGAAGCATCTTTTCAGGAAGTCCAGGGTCCTCCAAGCTCCCGAGTGGGCGGTGAGAGGGGAAGAGTGACCCCACTGGAGAACCTTGGCCCGGGCTTGACGAGGGATGTACAGGAGGCCCGGTGGCCCCGTCCCAGGATCAGGGTCCCGGCGTTGAGCTTGTCGAACGGTCTCCTCAATACCCCAGCGGACAGGAGCCACAATCCGGGATAAAGGGATGATAGGCCCAAATTCACTCTTCCTGTTGTTGGGTGAGAACAGCCTGGAGAGCGTGTCCAGTTTGGTGTTCTTAGAGCCTGGGCGGTATGATAGGGTGAAGCTGAAACGGCTGAAAAACAAAGCCCACCTAGCCTGTCATGGGTTCAGCCTCTTGGCTTGCTGGAGGTACTCCAGGTTCTTATGGTCTGTCCACACCAGGAATGGATGTTGCGCTCCCTCCAGCCAGTGCCTCCACTCCTCAAGGGCTCATTTGACCGCTAGCAGTTCCTGATCCCCCACATCATAGCGGGTCTCCGCAGGGCTCAGGCGGTGGGAGAAGTAAGTGCAGGGGTGCAGCTTCCCTTCCGAGCATTGAGAGAGCACCGCGCCGACACCACTGTCCGAGGCATCCACCTCCACGATGAATGGTTGGGAGGTGTCCGGGAGAACCAGAATGGGTGCCGTGCAAAAGCGGTGTTTTAGGTCATTAAACGCCTCTTCCGCCTGAGGGAACCAGACAAAGGAGCCACCAATCCTTTTGGTGAGGTCCGACATAGGTGTAGCTATGGAACTGAAGTTCCTGATGAACTTGCGGTAGAAGTTAGTGAATCCTAAGAACCGCTGAACCTCCTTAACGGACTTGGGAGGAGGCCAGTCCCGGATGGCCAGGGGCTTGGCTGGGTCCATTTGGAGTTGCCCCGTTCGTACGATAAATCCCAGGAAGGAGACCTCTGGGACATGAAACTCGCATTTCTGGGCTTTAGCAAACAGATTATTCTGCAAGAGTCTCTGGAGGACTTGGCGGACATGGTGGCGGTGTTCCTGTAACGTCTTGGAGAATATAAGGATGTCGTCGAGGTAGACGTAAACGTATAGATTAATCATATCCCTCAAGACGTCGTTGATAAGGGCCTGAAAAACAGCTAGTGCATTGGTGAGTCCGAAGGGCATCACCTGGTACTCGTAGTGCCCTGACGGGGTGTTAAAGGCGGTCTTCCACTCGTCTCCCTGTCGGATACAGACGAGGTGGTATGCGTTCCGTAAGTCCAACTTGGTGAAGATGGTGGCGCCTTGGAGCAGGTCAAATGCTGTGGACATCAGTGGAAGGGGATAGCGGTTGCACACAGTGATCTTGTTCAGGCCCCTATAATCAATACATGGCCGGAGCCCCCCATCCTTCTTGCCGACAAAGAAGAAGCCGGCAACAGCGGGTGAGGTGGAGGGTCGAATGAACCCAGAGGCCAAGGCTTCCTTGATGTACTCCTCTGTGGCCTTGCATTCTGGCTGAGAGAGGGAGAACAGACGGCCCCGAGGAGGAGTTGTCCCAGGGAGCAAGTCGATGGCACAGTCGTAGGCGCGGTGCGGAGGAAGAATGGTGGCCCTGCTCTTGCTGAAGACCTCCTTGAGATCCCAGTACTCTGTGGGAACTTGAGATAACTCAGTGAGATCAGGGGGCTTGGCAGGAGACACAGGAGAGCTAGAGAGCAGACAAGAGGCATGTCATGCAGGGCCCCATTCCACAACCTGGTTTGTTACCCAGTCTATGCGAGGGTTGTAGCGAGTAAGCCAAGGAAGGCCTAGAATAACTGGGAACTCTGGTGAATGAATAAGGTGCAGGGATATTTCTTCTTTGTGACCTTGAGACTGGAGAAAGACTGGAGAAGTAACTTGGGTGACTCTTCCATAACCTAACACTTGGCCATCGAGGGCAGACACAGACAGTGGGACTTCAAGAGGCGCAGTCGGGACATTGATGCTTTGGGCGAAGTGGATATCCATAAAGTTTCCAGCCGCCCCTGAGTCTAACAAAGCTTGACAAGAGTGGACGGACTCACCCCAGGAGATGGAGACCGGGATGTAGATTCCTTGGCCAGGGAGTCCGGGAGAGAGGGTAGGCCCCGTCACAACCCTCCCTCGGCTGGATGGGGCGGTCCTTTTCCCAAGAGTTTGGGACATGATGCTCAGAAGTGACCAGGCTTGCCACAGTAGATGCAGCACTTGTCCCTCCTTCTGCGCTCCCTCTCAGATGTGGAGAGGTGAGTACGACCCACTTGCATGGGTTCTGGACAGTCACTGGTGGAGGTAGACGGGCTCCCGGTAGAGGCAGGGAGGCCGGGGAGGCTCAGGACTTGGCGGCGTTCTCTCATCCTGTTGTCCAGACGAGTAGAATGTGAGATCAGTGTTTCGAGGTCACTTGGGCATCCGATAGAAGCCAGACCGTCTTTGATGGGGTCAGACAGACCATGGTGGAAGGCTGACACCAGGGCAGTCTCGTTCCATCCACTTACTGCTGCGAGCGTCTGGAACGAGATGGCATAGTCTGTGACGCTTCCCCCTTGCCGGATGGACATGAGCTTTCTGGCTGCGTCTTTACTGATGTCTGCTTGATCGAAGACACGCAGCATCTCCTCAGTAAACAGCTTGAAATCAGAGCACTCAGGTAGATAGCCTCTGCCAGATAGCAGTAGCCCAGGCTCGTGCCTTACCATCTAACAAGGTTATCACAAAGGCAATCTTGCGGTGATCCATAGTGTAGGTGGTAGGCTGAAGCTCAAAGGTGAGTTGACACTGGGTAAGGAACTCTAGACACTCACTGTGCTTGCCGTCATACCTCTGTGGTGCAGGAAGGCTGGGTTCGCGAGGTGAAGAAGGCAGCATGGCAGGAGGCACTGGAGCGGATGGTGGAGCAGGAGCAGAATCAGGCGGAGGAGATGGGGGCAGAGAAGTCAGCTGTGCCAGGGTTCTCCCAATCTGCTGAAGCAGTACCTCGTGGCGAGCAAGGGTCTCACGTTGGCTTGCGAGAGTCCATCCATGAGTGTCCATGGTGGATCCGAGGCGTGTTAACGCAGCCATCATTCCCTGAAGGTTGGCCGGGTAGACAGATGAAGAAGCCTCTGCTCAGTCAGTCATGACGGAGTCTTTCTGTTAGGGTTTTGCTGGGATTCGAACCTGGTTCGCTGGTGTGATAATCCAGCAAACCCCCACTAGGCCACCAGGGGAATGACTCAAAAAGTTAAGAGAAGGCCAGAAGGAGCTGCATTGTGTGTTTGTGGATTTAGAGAAGGCTTATGACAAGGTGCTGAGAGAGAATTTGTGGTACTGCATGAGGAAATCAGGAGTGACGGAGAAGTATGTGAGATTGGTGCAGGATATATATGAAGACAGCAGTGAGATGTGCAGTGGGCCTGACTGAGGTATTAAAATGGATGTTGGATTGCACCAGGGCTCGACCCTCAGATTTTCTTGTTTGTAATGGTAATGGACAGGTTGACAGATGACACCAGGCAAGAAGCCCCATGGACAATGATTGCAGATGATATTGTGATCTGTAGTGCGAACAGGGAGCAAGTGGAAGAAAATTGAGACATGGAAATATGCATAAGAAAAAGGGGAATGAAAGTCAGTTGGAGCAAGATGGAGTACATTCACATGAACGAGAGTGAGGACAGTGGAATGGTAAAGCTACAAGGAATTGAGCTGATCAAAGCAGAGGAGTTCAAATATCTGGGGTCAACTGTACAAAGTAATGGTGAGTGCAGAAGAAAAGTGAAGCAGAGAGTGCAAGCAGGTTGAAATGGATGGAGGGGAGTGTCAGGAGTGATTTGAGACAGAAGGTTGCCAGCAAGAATGAAAGGGAACATGTACACAGTGTCATGGTGGTGTAGTGGTTAGCGCTGTCACCTCACAGAAAGAAGGTTGTGGGTTCAAGCCAAGTGGCCTACAGGGGCCTTTGTGTGTGGAGTTTGAATGTTCTTCCTGTGTCTGTGTGCGTTTCCTCTGGGTGCTCTGGTTTCCCCCAAAGCCATGCAGTGAGGTTAACTGGCTATTCTAAATTGCCCATAGGTAAATGTCAAAATATATTTTTGATACATTTAATCAAAATATATTGATATATTCATTTAAAAACTAGAGATAATGAGATGAATGAGATGACTCCTTCCATATGAATTTCGAGCCCCATGGTCTGAGTTTATTCCTGGTCAGATCCAGTTCTCTCAGATTGGAGAATTTAAAGCTGAGCACTGAGGCCAAAGCTGCACACCCTTTCTCATTCAGAACACGATTGTTAAATTCTGGGAAATGCACCACTTGTGTTTGTCGTAGAAGGTACATCCAGGACATGGGCAACCAAAAGCGTGACACAAATCTGTCACTCATGAGGAAATCCATGAGTGTGTGTGTGTGTGTGTGTGTGTGTGTGTGTGTGTGAGAGAGAAATAATTCTACAAACAATTCACAAAGCTGAAATTCTCATCCATCCTGAACAATGATTGCAGTATAAAGGAGTAAATGTTCTGTCTTTCGAACCCTCACCTGTTTCAAAGCTTATTTTTAGCTCCTTTGATTAATTCAATTATAAGCTGCAGGAACCATATATTTAAAAAGGTGCTGAACAACTTCATCCGAATAATTTGTAATGCCATAACTATATAATCATAAAAGCTCTTTTCAGTCTCAAGACAAGCAAAGATCTGTAACCTCAAATACACGTACAAAACACAACTAATTCATTTATTTATCATAAAGTGACGGGAAGAATACAGAGCAAAGCCCAATTGATTTTCAACCCGTTTAGCATAGGGTTTTTTAAACTACACTGGATGCCCTTCCTGATGCAAACTTCCTTAATCTTTCCAGGCTTGGGACCAGCACTTAGGCCGAATCCCATTTCACCCCTTGGACCAACCCCTTGGCCCTTCCCCTCCATTTTGCGCGTTCACGTGAAGGGGTAGGGGTATCCCAATCCCAGTTAACGCGGAGGGGTAGGGGAAGGGGTAGGGCTTCTGTACCCCTCCAAACGGAGATTTTCCTGGAGCTGACTCCGAACGAAGGGGTTTGAGTGATTTCCCACAATGCCATGCGGATTTCAGCGAGATTTCATGCGGATTTCAGAAAGATGGCGGTTCCCACGGCGAAAGATTGTCATAAATGTATTTTCTCCATTATTTACGTGTTTTAAGTTGTTATCCAGAGGAAACACGCCGCTTGATTCGCTTTCGAGCTGAGAATGAGCAGCGATTTCTGAAATCCAAGCTGCTGCTAAAAAGCTTTGGGAGTGAGTATTGTTTTCGGTTGCTTGACTGCGTACGTTTTGTTCTGTTATTCTCGCTTTTATTGTTTACATGAGTGTTCTGACACCTCATTCTGTCAGATGTGGTGCACGAAGCGCCAAAGATATCCCATTCAGTGGTGTTAGTTAACAAATCACACCCTGCCAGCAGAGATTTCTGGTTCTGGCTCTGACTGTAGCGGCTGGTCGCAGCCAATGACGCATTTGGTCGCGTTTTGCTAACGTAAACGCTGACGGAGGTACGCGATGACGTATGCGATCGTTGAAGGGCTATCCCAATACGTAGGGGTTGAATTTCAAGCCCTATCCCTTGTAGCTCAGTTTCAAGGGGAAGGGCCAAGGGGAAGGGGGAGGGGAAGGGGTAGAAATTAGAATTGGGATTGGGCCTAAGTATGCACTGGCTTGTATAAATCCAGGGAGTGGGTCTTTGTACCAACCTGCATGTCTTTCAATTGTTGGGGAAACTGGAGCGCCCAGAGGAAATCCATGCAGACGTGGCAAGAACATGCAAATTCCACACCGAAAGGCTCCCACTGGCTGTGGGGCTTGAACCCAGAACTTTCTTGATGTGAGGCAACAGTTCTAACCACTACACCACTGCATTGCCCCTTACACCACTGTGCTATCCCAAACAAATATTGTGATCAGAAAATTACAACTCAACTGATGCAGTGAAAGCCCTGTGATGAACTGGCGACTTGTCCAGGGTGTACCCCGCCTTTCGCCCGTAGTCAGCTGGGATAGGCTCCAGCTTGCCTGCGACCCTGTAGAAGGATAAAGCGGCTAGAGATAATGAGATGAGATGAGATGATCCAGTGAAATAAAATTTTCAGCCTCAGGACATTGATGATGAACCTACATCCTCGGCTTCAGTCTTAATAAAGAATGCCTTATTGAGGAGCAGGTCATGTGACCCTCAGAGGAGATCTTACCCCAGTGTCTCCAGTTTGCAGTGAGGATTCTCCAGTACAGCAGAGAGACGCTTCACTCCTGAGTCTCTGAGTTTATTCCCAGACAGATCCAGTTCTCTCAGATTGGAGGATTCAGAGCTGAGCACTGAAGCCAAAGCTGCACACCCTTTCTCATTTAGAACGCAATTCTTCAACCTGAAGGAAAGAACAAAATACATGATGAAATAAGTGTACAATATTCAAGAAGTTCTCTTTAAAATGTGAAATGTACAATCATGGTATACAAGGGGTGCAACATGCTGCAACATCTCATCTCATCATCTCTAGCCGCTTTATCCTTCTACAGGGTCTCAGGCAAGCTGGAGCCTATCCCAGCTGACTACGGGCGAAAGGCAGAGTACACCCTGGACAAGTCGCCAGGTCATCACAGGGCTGACACATAGACACAGACAACCATTCACACTCACACCTACGGTCAATTTAGAGTCACCGGTTAACCTAACCTGCATGTCTTTGGACTGTGGGGGAAACCGGAGCACCCGGAGGAAACCCACGCGGACACGGGGAGAACATGCAAACTCCACACAGAAAGGCCCTCACCGGCCCCAGAGCTCGAACCCAGGACCTTCTTGCTGTGAGGCGACAGCGCTAACCACTACACCACCGTGCCGCCACATGCTGCAACATTTATTACGTAAAGTGTGTTTACTGAATGTAGATTACAGACATTTATACAACAGCACTCTTGAGTCTGGATTCTGATTGATCAGATGGTGCTGAATAATTTTCGATAAGAGTAGCTCCAGCAGTAGTGCAGCTGAATATCATAGGTTTATATTAATGCACTGGAATACACTTAGTGTGGTATAAAAAAAAAAAGCTCATTCACAGGGACTTTCATGGAAGAGCGACATAAGCTAAAAACATAAACCCAGGTTATTATAAAAGATTATCATGGTGATCTGGTATAGATTTCTGTATGATGGCCTTGATGTCAGATTTATGGAAGGAATCTTCAGTGTCAGCACTTTGTAACATTCCACCAGTTTTTCCACCATGGGAGAATCTTCACAATGGAGAATGTTGCACCTTCTGGTTTCTTGTTAATGTAATTAGTGTGTTTTGTTTTGTTTTGTTTTTAAATAAAATTCAAGTGAGCAAAGTCATCTCTTAAATTCTGGTTTTAAGAGAGTGAGATGTTGTATGGGAGTGATGGTCAGGGGTCCACAATCTTTTTGACATATTGTACATACAACTCTTATTTGAGTGCTTATCTTATGAGGTCTAAAAATCCAGCCACTGGGGGTGCATAAGTGTACTCTTGGCACCGGTCCCCGGATAAATGGAGAGGGTTGCGTCAGGAAGGACATCCGGTGTAAAAAACAGGGTTTTCATTCGTAACTGATTGCTGATTGAAATCATCAGTTGTAATGACGTCTGAATCAGTTGTTTTTCGGCCACAAAAAAAAAAAAAAATCAGTATACACCAAATAAATCGTCAAGTCTCATCTCATCTCATTATCTCTAGCCGCTTTATCCTTCTACAGGGTCGCAGGCAAGCTGGAGCCTATCCCAGCTGACTACGGGCGAAAGGCGGGGTACACCCTGGACAAGTCGCCAGGTCATCACAGGGCTGACACATAGACACAGACAACCATTCACACTCACATTCACACCTACGGTCAATTTAGAGTCACCAGTTAACCTAACCTGCATGTCTTTGGACTGTGGGGGAAACCGGAGCACCCGGAGGAAACCCACGCGGACACGGGGAGAACATGCAAACTCCGCACAGAAAGGCCCTCGCCGGCCCCGGGGCTCGAACCCAGGACCTTCTTGCTGTGAGGCGACAGCGCTAACCACTACACCACCGTGCCGCCCCTAAATCGTCAAGTATTCGCTTAAAATTTTGTAACTATTTAACATGCAGAAGACCATTAAACAAATACATTAGGGGCTACCTGAAGTGGCCAAAATAACTAGCCAGCAGCTAAGTAACTTTGCGGTGCACACGCAGGTTGTTGTAGCGTTATTGTGCAATGGTTATGCTTATCTATCGTCTTTTCTGACCATACACAGTTACAGTAATCATATAACAGCGCGCACACACACAAGTTAAGTTCAGGTCTTTTATTTTACGTGTCTGTGATCGTGTAGGCGAGAGCTGCATTTTCCCGCTGCTTCAGTGTTTGTTTACTGCAGGACTTCTGGGTTCTTGGGTCAAAGGACCCGAACTACGGAGGCCGGGGTGGCTTTGTCGTGCCAGTCTCGTGAATGTACACCAGCTTGTGCATGTATTGGAGTGGTTTCACTTAATTAGCATTATGTGTATTGTAAAAAAAATGTATGCATTTATTGTAATTGGGTATTTTGTTTATGCAAGGAAGTTCATTTATTTTTCACACAGAAAAAAAAATTAATTAATTCAGGGATGCACAACAGGCACATCAGTCTCAAATGAAATGTAAAATGAGTCTCACATTGACAAAGATGATATGTACAGTAAGTGTGTTAATTTTTTGTAAAATGATTTTAACAATGATTTAGCATTTCCTATCCATTTATTGGCCAGTTTCACTATCAAAAAAGCCCAAAGTCTGTCACCTTCAGGGGGACAGACCACCACCTTTTATTTTTGAAAAGTGGAGAACCCTGCCCAGTTTGCATTTTAAGTTATTACTATTTTGCATGTTTGTCGTTATACATTCAATTTCTTCATTCTGCAAGCATTCGTGTTATGTTCCGATTTCCCAAATCTTGATTGGGCTTTGTGGCATACAAACTGTAATTGCCATGAGACCCAGGAATGACTGTTGAATTTCGATTTCAGATGGACCATGGAGAGCTAACGATTGGCTGTTAGAAATTGCGAAATTTGTTTTTGGCCGTGGGGCTTCGTCCCCCCACCAGGGTGTTGCCCGGAACCCACATGGGGGCCAAAGCGGCCCCCATGACCCCCAGCCTAATCTGTTACTTTTCATATTTCATGTTTTCCATACTAATGAAAACCTTGAAAACTGTGCCAAATCTAACATGTGGATTGAAAAGAGAAATAACATACCGGATCGGTTGGGGCCTGAGTTAACAATGGCCATCTCCAGTACTGTTGGTCAATAGGGTGACAGTGGAAAGTATGCTACTGTTGTGCCAAAACGGAGAAGGAAAAAGGGGGGAGGCGTGTTAGGAGAAAGCATGGAAGGGAAGGAGCTTAGGATTGAGGGTAGGAACACTGAATGTGGGAATATTGACTGACTGGCAGAGCGAGAGAGTTAGCAGGTATGATGATGGAAAGAAGGAAGTTGGACATTTTGTGTGTGCAGGAGACAAGGTGGAAGGGAAGCAAGGCCAAGAACATTGGAGATGGATGCAAGTTGTTTTATTATGGAGTCGATGGAAAGAGAAATGGTGTTGGTATTGTTTTGAGGGGAAAGTTGGTCAGCAGTGTGATTGATGTGAAGAGGGTGTCAGAGTGATAGGCATGAAGTTGGAGATTCAAGGAGTGGTAATCAATATTGTGTGCATACGCCCCATAGGTTAGATGTGAGAATGAAGAGAGTTTTTCTGGGAAAAGATGGATGAAGTGGTAGAAAGTATACTGAGGGAGGAGCGCGTGCTGATAGGAGCAGATTTCAACGGACATGTTGGCGAGGGAAACAGATGAGGACATGATGGGCAGATATGGTGTAAGAGAGAGATGTGGAAGGGTAAATGTTTTTTTTTAATATAAAGAGGATGTATTTGGCAATAGTCAATACATACTTCGAGAAGAAAGAGCAGCACAGGGTGATGTTTAAAGGGCTGATGACACAAACATGACTCTATGCAATTTCTTAAATAAACTATACAACATGGCAAACATGTTAGATTTCTGTTATAATTACGTGAAAAGAAGCTGTTGTTACGTGAATATCCAACTTTTAATTGCACAGCGCAAGAAAACTGGGTCCATGGCTCGCGGCCATGTTGTGATGTCAGCGGAAGAACACGCTGCAGTTCACTGGCTGTTCTACTCTGGTTCTACTCAATGGAAATGGCACATGAAAACGCCGGTGAACTCTCTAGTGCTAGCTCTATCTCTTCTGGGAGTCTAGAATTGTGTTGATCTCTTCCGAATAGAATCTATGATAGCCTACCCTCTTTACCCTTTGCCTCTCATTGCTAGGCGGCAGTTACATGAAAGCCGCAAGCTTTCACAAGCAAATACATGACTGATATCACGCTGACTTTATGATTACATTTATGATTATCATGTAGAATCTATAGCTCTACGTACCTTTATCTTATGTCGTTTCACAACACATGTTCTCCAAAGACAGTCCTCCTGTCAGGAGTCGCCTTGACTGCTGGATCCGGCATAGCTACTAGTAGACCCCCTCCGGAATACTGTAGGCAGTGTTGCCAGATACTGTTCAAAACCCACCAAAATGCACTTGAAACCGCCCAACTGGGCGGGAAACCTCCCAATCTGGCAACACTGACTGTAGGCAATGCTGATGGTAGTAACACACGTTTGTGCTGAACTGAACACCCAAGAGATTCTTTTAAGCTGGGAAGGGTGTCAAAACAATCCAAATCGAATTGTTCAGAGCACAGGATGGATGTTGGTGAGGGCTCCCACTTGTCACGAGTGCGCCTGACTTGCTTCACCCACTTCGCATGCACCTCAGGATCTCTGGGAAACTTGAATAAACTTACCCCATCCTTGTGGGTTTTGGAGCAAAAGCCGGCAACACAACGCGAAGGCATTTTTATATATATATATATATATATATATATATATATATATATATATATATATATATATATATATGTGTGTGTGTATAATAATTTATAATAATAATACACGGATGCAGATAGAGGGTGGGACGGGTGGGATTCGTCCCACCCAGATTTAAATTCACCTCGTTCGGTCCCCCCCACTTATAGGGAGGAAAAAACGTCTATGCTGTCTTTCTTTGCATAAGGCAAACCTCACGGAAAAATCAAAAGACTAATTACCATTCGGTTGGTTGAGGTGCACAGCAGTATATACATAGTTGCAACAACTCACATAAAACAAAACAAAGACTGATATTCGGTTGGTTGAGCTGCGCAGACTGCACAGGTTGCAAGCTCGAGCTTGGTTGCTATGGTTACCCACAACAAGTTTGACAGGCATATTGGGGTTGGGGTTGGTTTGCTGGCAGCTTTGTCCCCCCCAGTGTTTTGTCCCCCCCCAGTTCAAAAAACGTATCTGCGCCCCTGTAATAATACTAATAATGACAAACTGAACACCTGTCGCATCAACAACAAACTGGTAAGTGAGGAGGAAGATTCTTTCGCTGACGTCATATAGCCCCTCCTCCTCATTCGTCTCCTGGGTGCTGCAGCCCCGTCAAATTTGCCCAAATAGCTGCGTTTTTTATCATAACTTGTAAAATAGGCGCCTTCGTGAATTAATATATGGATCATCGGGAATTACTTTTTATGTTTTAAAACATCGCCAAAGATGTCAAAAACATGTCATCAGCCCTTTAAGAGTGGAGGAAGATCTATACAGGTGGACTACATACTCTGCAGAAGGGGTAACCTGAAGGAGATTGGAGACCGTAAAGTGATGGTGGGGGGAGAGTGTAGCTAGACAACATTAAGTGGTTGTGTGCAGGATGAGCTTGAAAGTGAAAAAGAGGAAGCATGAAATAGTGGAGCCAAAGATTAAGTGGTGGAAACTAAGAGGTTGAACATCAGAAGGAGTTGAGGGAAGAAATGAGACAAGCATTGAGTGGTCATGGAAATCTGCCAGAAGATTGGGATACTGTTGCTATACTAGTAAAAGAGGCAGCAAGGAAGGTGCTAGGGTGGTCATCGGGAAGGAGGAAGGAAGACAAGGAGACATGGTGGTGGAACAAAGAAGTGCAGGAAATTATAAAAGAGAAGAGGCTAGCACAGAAGAATTTGGATGATCAGAGAGACTAGGAAAGCAGGCAGTTATACAGAGAGATGAGACAGAAGGCAACAAGAGCAGTTGTGAAGGCGAAAGCAGATGCATACCAGGATTTGTACAAAAGACTGGAGACTAAAGAAGGAGAGAAAGACCTGTACAGACTAGCTAGGCAGAGAAACAGGGAAGGAAGGGATGCACAGCAAGTAAGAGTGATGAAAGATGTAAATGGAAATGTGCTGAGAGAGAGTGTATTAAGAAGGTGGAAAGAGTACTTTGAGGATTTATTAAATGAGGAGAATCCAAGAGAGAAAAGGTCGGATCCATTGGAGACAGCAAATCAGGAAGTAGAGTTGGTTCATAAGGATGAGGTGAGGGCAGCCATGAAAAGAACAAAGACTGGGAAAGCAGTCGGGCCAGATGGTATCCCGATTGAGGCTTGGAAATGTTTGGGTGAGACGGCTGTGGAGTTCCAAATGAGATTGTTTAATAAGATCCTAGAGAATGAGAAAATACCAAAAGAATGGAGAAAGAGTGTGCTTGTCCCAATATACAAGAATAAGGGAGATGTACAGAGCTGCAGTAATTACAGAGGGATAAAATTGATGAGCCACACCATGAAGTTATGGGAAAGGGTATTGGAGGTGAGATTGAGAAGAGTGGTAGCAATCTGTGAACAGCAGTACAGGTTTATGCCAAAGAAGAGCACATCAGATGCAATTTTTGCTTTAAGAATGTTAATGGAGAAGTACAGGGAAGGCCAGAGAAAGCTACATTGTGTGTTTGTAGACCTGGAGAAGACATACGATAGAGTGCCAAGAGAGGAGTTATGATATTGTCTGAGAAAGTGTGGAATAATGAGAAGTATATTAGAGTGGTGCAAGACATGTATGAGAACAGTGAAACAGCAGTGAGGTGTGCAGTTGGAATGACTGAATGGTTCAAGGTGGGACTTCATCAAGGATCTGCTTTAAGTGCTTTCTTGTTTGCCATAGTGATTGATAGCTTGATGGACGAAGTTAGGCAAGAGTCACCATGGAACATGATGTTTGCGGATGATGTGATATGTGGTGAAAGTAGAAAGGAGGTTGAGCTGGGTTTGGAGAGATGGAGGTATGCATTGGAACGAAGAGGAATGAAGGTGAGCAGTAGCAAAAGAGAATACATGTGCATCAGTGAGAATGGGGATGAGAGTGTAGTGAAGATGCAAGGAGTAGATGGAAAGAAAGTTGGTGAATTCAAGTACTTGGGGTCAACTGTGCAGGAAAATGGGGGCTGTGAAAGTGAGGTGAGAGAATGCGCAGGCAGGGTGGAGCAGTTGGGGAAGGATTTCGGGAGTCATTTGTGAGAGGAAAGTCCCAGCAAAAGTGAAAAGTAAAATGTATAAGACAGTAGTGAGACCAGCTATGATGAATGGATTGGAGACCGTACCATTAACAAAGAGACAGGAGGCAAAGTTGGAGGTGGCAGAGTTGAGGATGTTAAGGTTTGCGATGGGAGTGACAAGGTTGGACAGGATAAAGAACGAGCACATCAGAGGGACAGCACATGTGGAGAGCTTGGGAATTAAGCAAAGAGAGATGAGACTGAGATGGTATGGGCACATCCTGAGAAGAGATGCAGAGCATGTTGGAAGGAGAATGTTGAGGATGGAGCTGCCAGGCACATGAAAACGAGGAAGGCCAAAGAGGAGATACATGGATGTGGTGAGAGAGGACATGAAAGTGGCAGGTGTGGTAGAGAAGGATGCGGAAGACAGGGAGCAAAGGGGATAAAAGATCTGCTGTGGCGACCCTGAATCAGGAGCAGCCAAAAGATGAAGAAGAAGAAGAATCTTATGAAGTCTAACCATGTTCTTCCATCTTGAATATTGTAAGAGTTTTTCAATTCTTGCAGCATTACTTACTGAGCTTTTCTGGATGCTGCAACCACAGGCAGGAGCTTCAGAAGAACCTCATTTGATTTACTCTGATCTTTGGTATATTTCTGAAGAACAAACAAATCCTGTTCCTGCATAGATGTCAATAACACAAACACCACAGCTGACCACTGAGAAGAAGAATGATCAAGTTGGTGTAAATTTCCAGATTGCAGGTAGTGTTGGATTTCCTCAACAAGAGAATGATCTTCCAGTTCATTCAGACAGTGGAACAGATTGATGGATTTCTCTGTTGAGGGATTCTCTCTGATCATCTTCTTGATGTAATGAACTGTTTTCTGGTTACTGTGGGAACCTGTCTGTGTCACTATGGACTGTAAGAGGATCTGATTGGACTCCAGCGAAAGACCCAGAAGAAAGCGAAGGAAAAGATCCAGATGTCCATTTTTACTCTGTAAAGCCTCATCTACAGCACTCTTGTGGACATCTATGATTGTAATTTCTCTGAGCAGTGTTGACATTTTAGAAAACAGACTCTGCTGAAGAACATTGCTCTTTTCAATCATAAACACCAGGTGCACATACAGAGCTGCGAGGTGTTCCTGAATGCTGAGATGAACAAAGCAGTACACTTTACTCTGGTGAAGCCCACACTCCTCTCTGAAGATCTGTGTACACACACCTGAATAAACTGATGCTTCTGTCACATCAATGCCACACTCCATCAGGTCTTCCTCATAGAAGATCAGATTACCTTTCATCAGCTGCTGAAAAGCCAGTTTACCCAGTTTCAGAACAATTTCTTTATCTGCCTCTCTGCTCTTTGTGTACTTTTTCTTGACAATGTTTGTCTGAATGATGAGGAAGTGTGTGTACATCTGAGTCAGAGTCTTGGGGATCTCTCCACTCTCTGCTTCACCCAACATTCTCTCTAGAACAGTGGCTGAAATCCAGCAGAAGACTGGAATGTGACACATGATGTAGAGGCTTCTTAATGACTTCAGGTGTGTGATGATTCTGTTGCTCAGGCTCTGATCACTGATCCTCTTCCTGAAATATTCCTCCTTCTGTGGGTCATTGAACCCTCGCACCTCTGTGACTCGATGGACACACTCTGAGGGGATTTGATCAGCTGCTGCTGGTCGGGAGGTGATCCAGATGAGAGCAGAGGGAAGCAGATTCCCTTTGATCAGGTTTATCAGCAGCACATGCACTGATGATGATTCAGTTACATCACACAATCTCACTGTGTTCTGGAAATCCAGAGGAAAACGACACTCATCCAAACCATCAAAAATGAACAGAACTTTGCGCAGATTGGAAATGTTCATTTCTTTTATCTCCTTAAAAAAGAAATGAAGGAGCTCCATCAGACTCAGGTTTTGATCCTTCATCAAATTGAGCTCTCTGAAAGGAAGTGGAAATATGAGATGAACATCCTGGTTTGTTTTCCCTTCAGCCCAGTCTAGAATGAATTTCTGCACAGAGATGGTTTTTCCAATTCCAGCGACTCCCTTTGTCAGAACACTCCTGATGGGTTTGTCTTCTTCAGATAAGAGCTTAAAGAGATCATTGCATTTGATGGGTGTTTCCTCTGTTGCTGCTCTCCTGGATGCCACCTCGATCTGTCTCACCTCATGTTCATTATTGACTTTTCCACTGTCTCCTTCTGTAATGTAGAGCTCTGTGTAGATCTCATCGAGAAGTGTTGGGTTTCCCTGGTTTATCACCTCATTTACATGCTGAAACTTCTTTATCAGATTTAATTTGCATCTCTCCTGAAGATGGGGTTCAGTAGTTAGAGACTTGCACCTGTAAAATGGAAACAGACCTGTGGTGAGATCAAGCACACTTAAATCTACTGAATATGTTCACTTAAATGTTCACTTAAATCAAGTGAATATGGTATTTACTTTAACTGAATCAAGCTGGAGAAATTCTCAGTAGGAAATAGGAAAAAAAATGCCACTGTTCTGGTCTCACTTATGACCGTTCTCACTTCTTACCCTGTATCTGTGATTATGATCTTCTGTTCTGTTTTGCTTCTTGCTCGCTGTAGGACACTGTGAAAACAACATATTTTATTTACCCTCTGTGGTCAAAATTATGGACACACCTGACCATCCCACCTATATGAGTTTGTTTGACATCACATTCCAAAACCATGGACATAAATACAGAGTTGACCCCCACCCTTGCAGATTTAACATCCTCCCCATTTTTGGGAAGACTTTCTACAAGATTTTGGAGTGTCTGTGGGAATTTGTGCCCATTACGTCAAAAGAGCATTTGTGAGGTCAGGAACAGATTTTGGATGAGAAGGCCTGGCTCACGATCAATATTCTAGTTCATGCCAAATGTACTGAATGGGGTTAAAGTCAGGGCTCTGTACAGGACACTGTAGTTCCTCCTCCACCAACAATAGTAGAAATTAAATTAATAAAATGAAATAAAGTTAATCAGCCTCGAGATTAATTATTATTATGGGTTTAACTCATAATGCGCGCTCTTCCCGTGGCTCTTCCACGAGGATCACCAAAAATCGTCCCGCAGACAAAATCTACGAGGATTACAAATATCACATAAAGCGCGCTCTTCCCGTGGCTCTTCCACGAGGATCACCAAAAATCGTCCCGCAGACACAATCTATGAGGATCACCAAATAAAATCATCCTGCAGACAAAATCTACGAGGATCACCAAAAATCATCCCGCAGACAAAATTTACGAGGATCACAGTAACAAAGAATTAAAGTAAAAGTAAAATCATTAAAATCCAAGATTAAAAAGAAATTAAAATAAAGAAAGTAAAATCATTAAAATCAAAATTAAAAGAAATTATGTTAAAGGAAATTAATTACTTAGGTAAAAATTAATCAAGTGAAAGCATCTGAAAACAGCTTTGTCTTGAGCCTGGATTTAAAACTAACAACAGTAGGAGCATTTTTGATATCATCTGGAAGTTGGTTCCAAAGCTTAGCAGCATAGCAACTAAAGGCTGCTTCACCACACTTCGTTTTGACAGCTGGTATTACTAGCAAGTTTTTCTCTTGTGATCTTAGAGACCTAGTTGGTGCATATAATTGAAACATATCCAGTAGGTAGCTGGGTCCCATCCCATTTAATGTTTTAAATAGAAGAAGTAGTGCTTTAAAGTCAATTCTATAGCTCACTGGAAGCCAGTGCAGAGACCTTAGGATTGGAGTGATATGAGCTACCCTTTTTGTTCTTGTAAGAACCCTTGCTGCTGCATTTTGGATTAGTTGAAGCTCTTTGATGGTCTTTTTTGGAAGACCTGTGAAAAGGCTATTGCAGTAATCAACCCTACTGGAGATGAAAGCATGAATAAGTTTTTCTAGATCATGTTTTGACATGAGACCCCTGAGTTTAGAAATGTTTTTAGGTGATAGAATGCAGACTTTTTTACCACTTTCATATGACTGTTGAAGTTAAGTTCGCTGTCAATAAGGACACCAAGGTTTTTGACAGTATCCTTTGCTTTAAGCCCCTTAGTTTCAAGAGCAGTGGCAATCCTAAGCCTTTCCTCCTTTTTGCCAAATATAATTGCTTCAATTTTATCTGCATTCAGCTGAAGAAAATTGTGAGACATCCATGGTCAATGCATCTATGAAGAGACTCAAGAGGGGCATAGTCATTAGGTGACATAGCTAAGTAAAGCTGAGTGTCATCTGCATAGCTATGGAAGTTTATTGAGTTATTCTTAATAATTTGTCCAAGTGGGAGCATATAAAGGTTGAATAGTAATGGTCCCAGGATTGAGCCCTGGGGAACCCCACAGTTCAAGGACACGGGTGATGAACTGTGGCCTCCAATGGCCACATAAAAAAATCTTTGTTGTAGGTAAGATTTTAACCAGTTGATTACTATACCAGTAAATCCAACCCAATGCTCCAGTCGATGTAACAGTATGGAATGATCTACCGTGTCAAATGCAGCACTTAAGTCTAAAAGCACCAAGACTGATGTTTTACCAGCATCAGAATTAAGACGTAGGTCATTCATGACTTTAGTAAGAGCTGTTTCAGTGCTATGATTGGCACGAAAACCTGACTGAAACTTATCAAAACATCCATTTAATGTCAGGAAGGCAGTTAATTGATTAAAAAAATTTTTTTCAATTATTTTACCAACGAATGGCAAATTGGATATGGGCCTGTAGTTGTTGAGTACTGAGACATCCAGGTTATTCTTTTTCAGTAGGGGTTTTACAACCGCTTTTTTCAGAGATGAGGGAAACATGCCAGTTTGTAAGGAGGTGTTGATAATCTGAAGTACCTCGTCTGATATTAGGTGAAGAACAGATTTGAAAAAGACTGTAGGTAAAATGTCCAGTTCAGATGTGGAAGAGCTGAGACTTTGTACTGTTTTTCTCAGAGTCTCAACATCAATTAAACTAAATGTTGACATTGTATTACGACCCCCTCTCTCGTTATCCAATGGTTCCAAATTTTGAAGTGTTTGCACCTGTGTGGCTATATTCATACGTATTTTATCAATCTTTCCTTTGAAAAAAGATGCAAAGTCTTTGCATGTATTAACTGAGAGAAATTCAGAAGGCATTTGTTTTGATGGGTTTGTTAGCTTTTCAACTGTAAAAAATAGCACACGGGCATTGTTGATATTCCTATTAATAATGTCAGCAAAAAGAGACTGTCTTGCTTTAGAAATTTCTAAGTTGTATTTACATAACTTCCCTTTGTAGATTTGATAATGAATCTGGAGTTTAGATTTACGCCATTTTCTTTCAGACTTTCTACATTCCCTCTTTAACATTTTAACTGTTGGATTTAGTTTCCAGGGTGCTTTTCCTTTGTCTATGACTCTTTTGGTTTTAAAAGGAGCAATAGCATCCATAATATGATTCATTCTTGAATTAAAAATTTCCATTAGATCATCTGCACAATCTGAAGATTGACATGGGAGTTCTGAGAGTGCCTGCTCAAAAAGAGCTGCTGTGCCATTGGTAATTACCCTCTTTTTTACAGTCACAGACTTGTTTTGAAAGTGAGGGGAAATGGAAACATCAAAGAAAACACAGAAATGATCAGATATACCCAGGTCCATGACACTAGTAGATACATTAAGACCCTTAGTGATGACAAGGTCGAGGGTGTGGCCATGGGAGTGTATTGGCCCTTGTACATGTTGTGTTAGGTTGAAGGCATCAATCAGTGTAAGAAATTAATTTGCATATGTGTTATCTGGATTATCAACATGGAAATTAAAATCCCCAGAAATAATAAGATTGTCAAACTCTAAACAAATATTTGACAACAGTTCCCCAAACTCCTCTAGGAACAGTGGTGCAGAAAGTCTTGATGGTCTGTAAATAGTCAACATTAATATGTTAGAAGAACATTTTAGGATTGCACTTAGGTATTCAAAAGATGTAAAATCACCAAGAGTTGTCTGTTTGTACTGAAAACATGCCTTGTATATATTTGCTATTCCTCCTCCCCGTTTATTGGCTCTTCCAACACTCATGAAATCAAAGAGTGGGAGAGTTGCTTCAATAAGAGTAATAGAGCTACTTGATTGTTCAAGCCAAGTTTCAGTAAGAAGCATAAAATCCAGTTTGTGTGTACCGATGAAGTCATTAATTAAAAAAGGCTTATTAAGTGATCTTACATTCTGAAGAGCTAGTTTTACAGTGAATGTGGGGATAATTTCCACAGAAGCGTTCTGTGGTTGTTTTGGAACTGGAAGGAGATTTGATGAGTTTACCCCATTGATAGGATGAATAAGAACACCTCTCCTTTGTGTTAGCACAGGAATAGAAAAGTACGTCGTGGGTCCCAGCTTATTTTCAAAACTACCATCTGGACCCAGATTATATCAGTTCGTTCCAACATGAAGGTCTTCACTGCTGCTGGTGAACTGTAGCTGTGCGCATGGTCCTTGAGTCTTATCTGTAATCACAGGGGGAGGTGGTGCCCTCTGTTTCTTGGGTGCTGTGGCAGTTGGATATATCATTAGAGATTTTGGGGTACACAAGGCCTGACCATGAGACAGCTCTGTGTACGGTACTTGATTTGAGTGTCCTCTTGGGCTTGCCAAAGACACTCGGCTTAAAGACAATAGTCTCTCCATTTTCTCAGGAAAACGCAGTCTGGGGGGTGAAGGAGATACAGAGGGGCTTGGGGTTACATCCACTGCTGTTGTTGGTGATTGCCTATTGCCAGTCTCAGGAGGTTGTGGTGATGCTTGTTAATCTGATTGTCTAAATCCAGTGGCGGCTCCTGAATTTTTTTTCAGGGGGGGCAATTTTCCCCCGTTATGTCTACACGGACCATAAATGTCCACAGGACTGAATTAAATTGACCTAGGTAGCAAATCAATTGGCCGAACTTGTTTTTGCCTGGTAAATTCAGATATCAATTTTGACAATATCTCTTCTCTCCACTAGGTGGCAACACTGAACAAGTTAAAGGTGGCAAACTAAGGTAGCCTAGTAAACTAGACCCACCTGCCTAGCGGCCAAAAATATTTTTGCCTACGAGTGGCAAATATTCACATTTAGTCTGGCTTGCCAGGCTAAAACTAAGGAAGATTCATTGTGAAGCCTTCAAAGCAAAACATTTGGCATCACAATCAATTAATATTACATTACTCATTTATTTTCTCATATTTTTCCAGTATTCTATAATAAGTAGACACAAATTCTTAATTATAAACATATTCTAATTTCTTCATTCTAAAGAATGCAGTTAAAGTGGCAGGATATAAATCCAAAACAAGTGTTTATTTAAGTTTTTAAAAAGATGAAGAAAAGCATAACCATCAAACAAACATGTGCAGCTTAAAGGGGTACAAAATATAATATATACCATTGCTGATGTGACAAAGTAACGTATTCTTAAGTATTCTATCAAATTTATGTACTAGAAAACAACGAAATATCTTGGTAATTGTAAATATAATACTTTATACGCTAAACCGCACAAGAGTCGCCATTTTTAAAAGACCGTGACGTCAGCGCTACCCACTGCACTAGCAGAACTCTCCGAAATAGAGGAGATAAGCGTGTAATCATGGCATCGGGCGCATCAAGTGAAAGCGACAGCTCTGTCGAATCATACGAAGAGATCCCGCAAGACACACTGCAAGCAGGCTATGGCTTAGAAGGGTACCAGTTTGAACCTAGGAGAGGTACAGTACTCTCGACTCCGGTGATGAAATAAGAGAAGAAAGCTCGGATGACGGCGAGGATGAGACTGATGCTGACCATGGGCATGGCGAGCGTGGGGCAGAGCGTCTGCGTGCAGGTGACACGGCATGGTGCTCGTGTGGAAAATGTAACGTGGAGTTGCTCACGAGTCCAGCAGAATTTATTTGCTGCAATGAGATAGGCGCCACCCGTGGACTTACGAAATCGTCGCAAGAGGCAGAAACAGGTATTTCACACGTGCTATTCCCAACCTCAATGAGCCAACACAACTGGGCACATGCATACATCATGAGTGTTACGCAGAGAAAATGAACGTGCATTCTGATTGGATAAAATTAATATCATGGCGGGCTGTTCAAACTGCGGAAATAGTTTGCTCGAGCTACTTTCAAAACACTATAACTTTCCAACCTTAGAACAAAAAACTTTTGTAAGTCTTGAATAAGGTTCATCAATGTGTGTTTTATTGTTATATTTACTCTATATATTGCCCTCTGTTCCCCTTTAATTATGTGTTTTTTTTAATATGGAATTGCACCATTTTAACAACAAATAATTCTAAATAAATTCTGCAGTTTTTTTTCCCAAGAATTCCTCCAGAAAGCCATGCCTTAAAAGGAAATTTAAAGTATTACAAGCATGTCAATGAACACAAAAGGCTTTAGTTATTTAGCTATATACACACAAGGTTACACAAGGTTTTGTAGTCAGTGCAACTTGGCTTAACAAGTTGGAAAAAAGGTAAGGTGCTGCTGGCTCCAATGAACACATACTGTACAATATATAAAAACTGAAAATATGCTTAATTTACACCAAGTCAGAGAGAACTTGAGGCTACTGAAATATTCCAAGCATGGCAATGTTAAACTGCCATTGGTAAAACAAAAACATGGCAATGTTAAACTGCCATTGGTAAAACAACTGCCATTGGTAACACACACACACACACACACACACAAAAAAAAACTTTTGCCTTGCCTAGTAAATTCAAATATCAGATATCACTGTACCGTCTGCTGTGCTACTTCCAGGGTGGAAGAGAACGCAAGGGTAGCAAAAAAAGAGCATTGACTACATCACAGCCAGCTAGCCAAGTTTTCCGGTGGTACCAGTTCTTGTTAAAACCTTTTGAGTAGGTCTTCTCCCCCTTCGTAGACACTTGCTTGATGTTTAAATTCGGTCTAGGAGGTCCTAGCTGTTTGATTGCCGTTTTCTCCTCATTGGTACGACGACTAAAGGGAACTTCTTTCAGAGACGCTATCGTATTGTTGCACTCAACACTCACCATCTTCATAGAATGTTCACACATTTCCCGCGCAAGTTGCATTTTCCAGCCCAAAATTATGTTCAAAACCCACCAAAATGCACTTAAAACCACCCAATTGGACGGGAAACCGACCAATCTGGCAACACTTGCGTGGCGCAACAGGCGTATGACGTAAGCACGCTGCTTGTGCGAGCGCATAAAACCTAATAGAAAATGCATTGGGAGCATGATTTTCGAAAAAAATGTACGTACCATTACTGTCAATGGGAGATTTTGGGGCAAATCTGAACCTGACAGAAATCGCCCCAAAAGGGCGTGGCTACACCAGGCGCGACCTTAGCCTGATTGGACAATGACATTACTGTTGCCATGGTAGTAGGAGTAGATAAAAAAAAAATCTCCCTCCCTGTTTGGGAGTGCGTCGCCCAAATCGCCCCTATTAACGAGCCGCCAGTGCTTAAATCTAGTGAATATGTACTTAACTGAATCAAGCTGGAGAAATTCTCAGTAGGAAATGATAAGAAAAAAATACCACTGTTCTGGTCTCACTTATGACCCTTCTCACTTCTTACCCTGTATCTGTGATTATGATCTTCTGTTCTGTTTTGCTTCTTGCTCGCTGTAGGACACTGTGAAAACAAAATATTTTATTTACCCTCTGTGGTCAAAATTATGGACACACCTGACCATCCCACCTATACGAGTTTGTTTGACATCACATTCCAAAACCATGGACATAAATACAGAGTTGACCCCCCACCCTTGCAGATTTAACATCCTCCCCATTTTTGGGAAGACTTTCTACAAGATTTTGGAGTGTCTGTGGGAATTTGTGCCCATTCAGTCAAAAGAGCATTTGTGAGGTCAGGAACAGATTTTGGATGAGAAGGCCTGGCTCATGATCAATGTTTCAGTTCATCCCAAATGTGTTGAATGGGGTTAAAGTCAGGGCTCTGTACAGGACACTGGAGTTCCTCCTCCACCAAAGTCATCAAATAATGTCTTTATGGACTGTGCATAGTGCACAGGGGCACAGTCATACTCAGACAGGAAGGGGATTTCCCTAAACTGTTGCCACAAAGTTTACAAAGCATACAATCATCTAAAATGTCTCCTCCACCCCACTTTACTGTTCACACTATGCATTCTGGTAGGTCTCATTCTCCTGGTATCCACCAAACCTAGATTCATCCATCAGACAGCCAGGTAGTGAAGCGTGATTCATCACTCCAGAGAACACGTTTCTACTGCTCCAGAGTCCAGTGATAGTGGGAACCCATTTCATGAAGCTCCTGACACTCAGTTCTTGTGCTGATGTTGCTTCCAGAGGCAGTTTGGAACTCTATTGCCAGCGATGCAATCAAGGAAAGGTGATTTTTTTTTTAAATACATTCTGCATGCTTCAGCACTTGATGGCCATGTTCTGTGAGTTTGCATGGTCTACTGCATTGTGACTGAACTGTTGTTGCTTCTAGATGCTTCCATTTCACAATAGTAGCACTTACAGTTGACCAGAACTGATACAACAAGGCAGAAATTTCAGTAACTGACTTGTGGCAAAGGTGACATCCCATCACAGTGCTGCATTTACTGAGTTCTTCAGTGTGATTCATTCTACTGTCAGTGTTTGTCTGTGGAGATTACATGGCTATGAGCTTAATTTTATGTACCTGTTGGAAACTGATGTGGCTGAAACACCTGAACTCAATCATTAACAGGGGTGGCCACATACTTTTAGCAATATAGTGTCATACACGTCTAAGTCTTTCTTACATCATTATCCACAAACTTAAAATTACAGTTTGAAAATGGTGAGTCTGAAATCTACAAGATTTCCACATTTTCACAAATGTAACTAAACCCGATGGAGATGCCTCAGTATACAGTATCTTGAAATAATCTGTGTGTTTATAGATTTGTTCAAATAAAATTGCCAAACAAACAGCTGTTATCTTAATCTAATGTTTATTTCCAGTGTATCAGTGAGGATTCTCCCTTCCATTTAAATGTTAATTCCATAAACTCATTACTCTCCATAATCACGCAGCTGGGTCCTGATGAGTCTGATCCTTTTCTCTGGGTTTCACTACACAACAGAACACATCATATATTGTACTGCAATTGAAACCACAATAAACATATTTACTAATAAGGACACAAATTATTCAGCCTCAGATTGTAACAAATACAGGCACACACATTTACACACACATACTTGAGCCATAAACTAAAACATTATGTGACTTTTTATGATGCATTTCTGCAGGAATAAGCTGCAGTGCAACACACTGAATTAGATATCAGGAGATACCTGTATCCAGCTGTGGATTCTCCATCTTTAAAATGTAGTGGGAACTTCATAGAGTTATCACTCTTCATAGACACACAGCTGGGCCCTGGTGACTCTGATCTCTTCATCTGGGTTTCACTGCACAGCAAGACACATTATAATTTGTTGTATTGCAATAAAAACCAGAATAAACACATTTTCTGATAAGAACACATCCATTATTCATATTAAGATTATTATAACTATAAACACACACACACACACACACACACACACACACACACACACACACACACATGTTAGCCATAAAATATAATATCCTGTGTGTATTTATTTTGCACTTCTGCAGGAATAAGCTGCAGTGTAACACACTGAATTAGATATAAGTTAAAAAAAGTTAAAGTGGTTACCAGAATTAGATATAAGGAGATACCTGTATCCAGCTGTGGATTCTCCGTCTTTAAAATGTAATGGGAACTTCATAGAATTATCACTCTTCATAGACACACAGCTGGGCCCTGGTGCATCTGATCTCTTCATCTTAGGCACACTGCTTACACACAGAACACCAGATGTGTAATCTTCAATGTACATTTGTGTTTTGCTAAATTTTGCAAAGTTCTTCTTGTAAATGTGAAGAATTATGGTGTTTTTTGTTTTGTTTTGTTTTTTTAATCTATGGGGAGGCATTGTTTTTTCAGGTTGTCTGTGCATCTCTCAGAGATTCTCATTAGTGTGAAATCTCAAGAACAAGGGGTTGACAGATCAGCAGATCAACTGATTAGATTTTGAAATTGATCCACAGAGTCAAGGTTCAACCAGTCAAATTCAGGTCACAAAATTCAATACAAATAACTAACTCACTAACCCAGGCTGCTCAGCGGTAGGCAAAGGGAATCAATCCTGGAGTGTGTTGTGCCATTTTTACATCTCCTGTATGTCCCTATCTCACTACGGTATATCAACAGAACACTGCAAAGGCGATCATAGATTTGAATCAGATTAATAAAGGAAATCTATCTTTTAACTCTCATGTGTTCTTTACAGAAGTCTGCAGTGAGAGTCTGAGTGAATTATAACATAGTATGTGTTTGTGTGTGGGGTTTTTTTTCTTTCCTTTCTGTGTCAAAGCAAGCTGCAAGACAATATACACGCTAAAAATAATTCAGCACTTTATTCTTTATAATGAGTAAATTATCAGGACTCAACATAACGACTTTACTGAGTGGCTGAGAAATGCAATAAGGGGACAGACTCAGAAAATATTACTGAAACACTGAATATTACAAAACATTTCATAACACACACCCCTTGGCTTTACACAAAACAAGAAATGCTGGAAACAAAATTAAATCCTTTTAAAATTCCTTACACCTATATGCAAAATGAGTACAAAAAAAGCCGCCCCTCACTTTAGTATGGCCCGGACTGGTGGAGGATCTATAGACACATCACTGTACATGGAGACACAGCTGGGTCCTGCACATTTTGATCTCTTTTTCCAGGTTTCAATAGAACAACAAAAAAAAAAAAACACATTCTACTCTTAAAATATTACTTAAGGTTAATCGTTTATGTTCAGCCTTTAGATCATCATTAACACAGTGTCAGTAGAGAGCACAGTCAAAGGTCAAAGTCTCATTATAAAGATTTTGAATAGAAATGAAAGTGTATTTTAGTAGCTTACCTCTTTTTTAATTGTGGAAATCCATCAGGTTGGTCAGGATTACACTGATCCATCTTTCCCCATTCGGAAAGAAAAGTTATTGTTCATAGAAAGACAGCTGTGTACAACCAGGCCTGATCTCTTCTGCTGTAATGTTCAGAGTTCACAGAACAGTTTCACTCCCCCCCCCATTCTCCATACCTGAAATAAAAATAGAAAAATCTTTCACTTTTCACCAAAAGTCCTTGTTCCCTTGGAATTAATCTCATTTTTTTAAAAACAAAAGAAGTGTTCTGTTTGTTCAGCCGCACTTTTAAAAAGGTGTCGAAGCTCCAGAAACTCTTTCACTGTTGGAAAGGTAGAACAGGTTCAGGCGGATTCACAGAAGATTCCTCGAGTAAAGTCATGAATAATAATAATAATGAATAATAAATGATACATGGATTAAAATCAGTGTGTTTTTGTTTATTTGCTTTTGTAGCAGGGTTCTCTCTAGTTCCTCTACACCTCTGTTGTTTAACTGCAGTCACACTGTCTGCACCTGGGAGAAGCTCCATCATACAATCTACTCTTAGGAATATTTCTGCATGTGCATTACATTTCATGATACCGTAGCTCATTAGGAATTGTGCTTTGGTCTTTCAGGTTCATTAAATGCATGCAGATAGATAGATAGATAGATAGATAGATAGATAGATAGATAGATAGATAGATAGATAGATAGATAGATAGATAGATGTACATGTAAAGCCTCAGCTGCTAGATAGATAGATTCAATCTCACTATAAAAAAGTGTGAAGACCTCCATATTTATGCTTATTACACAAACCTTTAATAACGAAATGTTGCAGAGGTTAAAAGAATTAAAAGTAATAAAGTGACATCTTAGAAACTAAGACTCAGCCCATATGAAGTTTATTGCAAAGAAAAGTCCATAACATTCTGAGAAATTAAAATTAATTCAGAGTGAATTTTTATTAAATTACATTAAACTCCAGAGGATTCATGAAGAGGATTTCATCATGACCTGACTTCCATATTTCACTACTGATTAATTCCGTTCTGTATGTTCAGAAGCATACATTTATTTTAACTTAGTTATTCGATTTATTTAAAAAATGTAACAGATTCATCAAAAGCAGATTCTACAGTACTCGTCACATGACTTTCATGCATTTCTACTATAACAGTTTACAATAACTCCATTTTAACATCTCCAAAAATATCAGATTCTGTTGCATTTGTGCCACATTTTAAAATCCCATAAAATTATGTCCAATTCTTTTCTGAAAATTGTGCTATATTTTTATTTCAAAAGCAGGTTCTCCAGTTCTCACCACATGACTTTCTTCCTTTTCTACTGAGTGGAGACTTTATAGACCCAAAGCATAATGATCACGTTCACAATTATAAGAGCAGAGAGTGTGACGGAGCTTCTCCCAGGTGCAGATGCTGTGACTGCAGTCAAACAGCAGAGGTGTCGAGGAACCAGAGAGAAGCCTGATACAGAATTCATTATTCATGACTTTTTAATAGAGGAATCTTCTGGAAAGTTGAATAAATGCTACATGCAGGAGAAGAAGAAAGCAGAGTCACTGTAGCATGTAGAGATCCTGAGGCTTACTGAGGGGAAAAACAGCTTTCGCATCCAAGCAGTATTACTAATAATAACGTTCTCTCACAAAACAAAGTGAATCTAATATTTTTGTCAGTGGAGCTGTCTGTGTACAATATACATTAAAATAATAAAGCTTTAAATCCTCTTGAGTCAGAGTATATTGCTTTACTGCAGAGGCTAATCACAGTACAGTTAGCAAACTATGCTAATCTAACTTCTACAAGTCTCAGCAAGTTCAGCTGCCCAATAATTTTATAGGAAAGAGACATCCTAATGACAAATACAATCAATTTATATGAAAAAAATAGTGTTTACAGCTGTCCTACAGAAGCAGTAATTTCTGTCCGTGGATGTATACGACCACATCAAATTTGTAGTGTGATGCTTTAAAAGCAGACCTGAGAGCAGCTACTTTTCATGGTTTCAGTTGTCTTCTAATTTCTTATTTAAAGTTTCTTCAGCAGATCACATGATTAAAACATTTGAAACAGTCCATACAGATACGAGAGAGGATTTGTGGGACATTGGTTAATGAACTCATTACTGATCAGGAGTTTAATGTACTGTGTTTAACAGAAACATGGATTAAGCCAAATGAATATATAGCATTAAATGAAGCGAGTCCTCTTAGATACAGTTATATACACCAGCCTCGTCTAACTGGCAGAGGAGGAGGCATTGCGGTTATTTATAACGATTATCTAGGTGTAACACAAAAACCTGGTTATAAATTTAATACATTTGAAGTTCTTCATACTCATATAATGTATGTAGCCTCGAAAAATAAGTCTACCCAGTTAATTCCATTGTTTATTATTTACAGGCCCCCGGGGCCATATTCTGAGTTTCTTTCTGAATTTGCAGATTTTATCTCAGATCTGGTTATTTCCTTAGACAAAGCTTTAGTTGTCGGAGATTTTAATATTCACTTCGATAACCCAGAAGACCCTTTAAAAACAGCGTTTGTGTCCATCTTAGATTCAGTCGGGATTAAGCAGAATGTCATAGGACCGACCCATAATGGTGGTCACACCCTTGATCTAATACTAACATTCAGATTAAACGTAGACAATATAGTCATACTTCCACAGTCTGAAGTAATCTCAGATCATTGTCTCATCTCATTCAAAATATGTCTGAGTAATAATATATGCACCTCACCACGCTACTGTATTAAACGTACTTTCACGTCAACTACTGCACAGAGCTTTATAAATGATCTCCCAGAACTGTTAACTTTGATTGGGTCACTGTCGGCCCCTGCAGAACTTGATCAGGCAACTGAATGCTTAGAGTCAACATTCCGCCATACTTTAGATAATGTAGCTCCTCTAAAAAGGAAAATGGTCAGAGACAAAAAATTAGCACCCTGGTATAATGATGACACTCGCACATTAAAACAGACCATTCGAAAATTGGAACGTAAATGGCGTCAAACAAAATTGGTAGTGTTCAAATTAGCTTGGAAGGAGAGCTTCCTGAAGTATAGAAAAGCTCTTAGTGCTGCGAGATCAACATATTTCTCCTCCCTAATAGAAGATAACAAAAATAATCCTAGATTCCTATTTAATACTGTAGCAAAATTAACCAGGAATAAGTCCACTATAGATACATGCACACCTGCAGTATGTAGTAGCAACGACTTCATGAATTTTTTTAATGACAAAATTGAGAATATCCGACAAAAAATTCAAACTACTAATTTGAGGTTAGACAATGAAAGTGACCTTGTAGTTAACAATATAACTGTATCAGATCATCAGTTAGAATGTTTTACTCCCCTAAAAGAAACTGAATTACTTTCATTAATCTCTACATCAAAAGCCTCAACTTGCGTACTAGATCCCTTACTGACACATCTATTCAAACAGATAATGCCTGGAGTAATTGAACCGCTTCTAAAAATAATAAATTCTTCTCTTATGATTGGCTATGTACCCAAATCCTTTAAACTAGCAGTTATCAAACCCCTGATTAAAAAACCTGACCTTGATCCCTGTCAGCTGTCCAATTATCGGCCAATATCAAACCTCCCCTTTATCTCCAAGATCCTTGAAAAAGCTGTGGCACAGCAGTTATGCTCATATTTACATAGGAATAACATCCATGAAATGTATCAGTCAGGATTTAGACCTCATCATAGCACAGAGACAGCACTGGTTAAAGTAGTAAACAACCTACTGTTGGCGTCTGATCAGGGCTGTGTCTCGCTGCTTGTGTTGCTTGACCTTAGTGCAGCATTTGATATCATTGATCATTCCATTCTTCTGGATAGACTAGAAAATTTTGTGGGAGTTAAGGGAATGGCCCTCTCCTGGCTCAGGTCTTATCTAACTGATCGTTATCAGTATGTTGATATAAATGGTGATTTTTCTAGACGTACCGAGGTAAAGTTTGGTGTTCCACAAGGTTCTGTCTTGGGTCCACTGCTTTTTTCTCTATATATGTTACCTCTGGGCGATATTATTCGTAAACATTGTATTAGTTTCCACTGTTATGCTGATGACACACAGTTGTATGTCTCTGCAAAACCTGATGAGAGACACCAGCTTAATAGAATTGAGGAATGTGTTAAGGACATTAGACACTGGATGCTTATTAATTTCCTTCTGCTTAACTCTGACAAGACTGAAGTACTTGTGCTAGGACCACATACAGCTAGAAGTAAGTTTTCTGATTACACAGTGACTCTGGATGGCCTTTCTGTTTCTTTACGTGCAGCAGTAAAAGACCTCGGAGTGATTATTGACCCCAGTCTTTCATTCAAAACTCACATTGATAACATCACCCGGATAGCTTTCTTTCATCTCAGAAATATTGCAAAGATAAGAAATTTAATGTCATTGCATGATGCAGAAAAATTAGTCCATGCTTTCGTTACCTCCAGGTTGGATTATTGTAATGCCTTACTGTCCGGATGTTCCAATAAGTGCATAAACAAGCTCCAGTTAGTTCAAAATGCAGCAGCAAGAGTCCTTACTAGAACTAGAAAATATGACCACATCATGCCTGTCTTATCCACACTGCATTGGCTCCCAATCAAATTTCGTATTGATTATAAAATACTACTATTGACCTTTAAAGCACTAAATGGTCTCACTCCACAGTACCTGAGTGAACTTCTGCTCCTCTATGACCCACCACGCCTACTTAGATCAAAAGGTGCAGGCTATCTGCTGGTACCTCATATAGTGAAGGCTACATCAGGGGGCAGAGCCTTTTCTTACAAAGCCCCACAGTTATGGAACAGCCTTCCAAGTAGTGTTCGGGAATCAGACACAGTCTCAGCATTTAAGTCTAGGCTGAAAACATATCTTTTTAGTCAAGCCTTTTGTTAATGGTGTTTATGAGGTAAAGGAGTAGATCTGGAGGGTCCTCAGACATAGAGTGTTTTGGTAAACTGGGATGTACGGATGCTGTCAGTCCCCACTCGCTTGCTCACTCGAGTTTGTTGACGGTGTAGTGGCTGGCTACTTTATGTCCAGGGGCTCTCTCATGCCTGTGTTACCTTCTGGCTCTCTCCTTTTAGTTATGCTGTCATAGTTAGTTGCCGGAGTCCCTGCTTGTACTCGGTGCAATATGTATACTGCTCCTACTTATTCAGGTGACATTGGGCATACCTAACCACCTGTGTTTTCTTTCCCTCCCCCCCACCCCAAATCTGTCCCTCTGAGTTACATGGAGTCAACCGGAAATCTTTTGGTGGAGAGGGTGGAGACCTCGACTGGCTATCGTAGCCTGCAGGGAATCGGCCGTCAGACATTCTGTTGCATGTCCCAGACCTGGTGAAATGTAACTGAATTGTCTTGGCCAGCCCTAAGGGTCCCATCTGCATCTCATCATTGCTGAGGAGTGTGCTCCCATCACCCAATCAAGCATCCAGCCAGACCTGGTCATGATATTTTTTACCATATTAACATGCCATTGTTGTGTGTTATGCCTGATGTAAAGACTCTCGTCTCTGCGAGTCTACGACACAGATTTAATACTTGTCATTTTTAGGGCATACCTAACAACCTGTGTTTTCTTTCTCTCTCTCTTCCCCCCCCCCCAAATCTGTCCCTCTGAGTTACATGTTGATCCTGGGATTGAGATGCTGGCCTCTTCTGCCCCTCGGACCTGCTTGATCTATCCTGGTGCCCTGTGTCTGGTCGGAGTTTTATCACACCGCTCCTGTGAAGGACGGCCCCATGAGGACAGTTGAGGGTTATACCTGTTAAAACTGTTAATATTATAGTCAGGCTGTCTGTTGTTGCCCAAATGAGGATGGGTTCCCTTTTGAGTCTGGTTCCTCTCGAGGTTTCTTCCTCATGTCGTCTGAGGGAGTTTTTCCTTGCCACCGTCGCCACAGGCTTGCTCATTGGGGATAGATTAGGGATAAAATTAGCTCATGTTTTAAGTCGTTCAAATTCTTTAAAGCTGCTTTGCAACAATGTTTATTGTTAAAAGCGCTATACAAATAAACTTGATTTGATTTGATTTCTGCCTGAAAATAAATGCAGAGGGTTTGTCAATAAATGTGTGAGAAAATTATTGAAGCATTTAAAAATTATGTTCCTCAAAGAAAGATAGGAAGGGATTTGGATATTTCATCCTTTACGGTGCATAATATCATGAAAGTATTCAAAACATCTGGAGGAATTCCATACCTCTCAACCCATTTCAGAGTCCAGCCTTATACGTCCTCACAAAAACCCTGACTGAAGACAAAAAATCCTTACAAACTAAAATTGAGACAATTATATTTTGTTTTTGAGGAATACTATATTGAAAAACAAACAAAGAAAAATTTCACTTGCACTTCTTCCACATCATAATTTGCTTTCTGAAATTCATGATCATGTTTTCTTTTTCTTTCTCCATGCTCTCACGGAAGGCAGTCGCATTTCTCTCCCTCTCCTCTTCCTTATCTTCCCTGCTTTGCTCCTCTCGTCTCGTCTGTCTGCTGTCTATACTTTTGAGAGACTCTCTCTGCACTGCTCTCCAAGCTAAAAATCATGGAATTGATAAATTGGTCTCTCAGTGCAATTGACACAATTTGACGAGAAGCCTGGGTTCGGGGGAACTGGCCTGTCCTGCTGGAACTTTCGCAGCTGGCTACACAATGGACGCGTGGGAGAAGTGGTGGGTCATGTGCCTGGCGGTTCTTTCTGTGGAGGGCATTGAAGACATCTACCTATTCAGAACCATGATTACAGGTCTTTTGCTGATTGGATTAAGCATTGCCCTGGTATCGAGGAAATCGGAAAACGGTGACAGCTGTCCAAAGCCCCATAAAGCTGCCTGACATGATTGAAGCAGTGGGCAGAGCTGTCGGCACTCAGACTGTGGCTATTTAGAACTTGAACCGCAACATGGATAACATCATGGAGAAGCTCTTGGCTTTGTAAAGGAAAATGGATTGCTTCGGAGACCAGAATGGACAAACAGAGTAGTTGTGTAAAAGAATGCGTCTACTCGCCCCAAGACCAAACAATCCCAATCTTATCTGCTTTCGGCCCCCTCAGACAGCACTGGCCTCGGTCAAGGACGTTGCTGGAACAACAACTCCCCCTGAAGATCACTGCAGTGAGATGCTCTTGCATTCCTTCCCCTACTTCCCATGGTTGCTGCTTTTTACCCCCGGTGTGACAAGCAGGTGCACGACCAGCGCCGTCATGGCTGCAGGAATGGACGGCTGCTTGCTTGCGCTGGGTTACCCCCCCCGATCACTCCCCCTCCCCCTCCCCCCTCAAGTCTCGAGTTTTCATGTTGTAAAGTGTACTTTTGTGCTTATGTGCTGAGGTGTTTTTTTTTTATGTTCCCACACTGTACTCCCCACAGGAGCATAGTGTAGGGGTTGCTTTTTCTTATTCTGTATTTTCTTTCCATCCCTGTCGTCCTGTCCTGTCCTGTCTACTCCCCCTTTGTCAATTGTATGTATGTGTATATGTACGGACGGGTTGATGGCCAATTTCGCTGGCACTTGTGACTAGTGACAATAAAGGGTTCATTCATTCATTCATTCATTCATTCATGTTCATCCCATAATTCAGAAATCGGCCAGGATTGCACTGATCCATCTTTCACCATTAGAAAAGAAAAGTTATTGTTTATAGAAAGACAGCTGTGTACAACCAGGCCTGATCTCTTCTGCTTGAATGTTACACACACATGTTGAAGTTTACTGACTGTAACAATTTTAGCAGAAAGAGAGGGTTTTTTTGTTCCCAAATACAACATTTAATAAATTAATAATAACTATTTGATACAAATTAAAATATATTGTATTCATTCAAGTAATTTAATTATTATTTAAACATTAATGATGGTTGTATTTTGTTTTTATCCTGCACCCCCGGGAGCCAAATTTTCCTGTGATTTCTCAACTAAGCACCTGAGCTTGGGCTGAAAATCCATGACTGAGCAAAGTCTAAAGAAACACATTTTGAGAAATAGGTGACACAATCAGTCTGTTTGTCCTAAATTCTGTAGCTGAAGAGGAATCAAAGAGAGGAACTCGAATCAAAACAATACCTCAGCTTTTGCTGAAATTCCCAGAATTTAAGAACCAGGGAAGGTTGACTATAGGTTGACTATATTTTACACAGTTTAAGAAATTGTATAATCATTCTCCATATCTGAAAATAAAATAGAAAAAAAAGTTTCACCTTTAGACAGCAGGCCTTGTTCCCTTGGAATTAATCTCTTTTCTTTTTTTTAAAACAACAAAAAAGGTTGGTTGGTTGGTTTGTTCAGATGCACTTCGAAAAAGGTGTCGAAGCTCCATAAACTCCTTCACTTGAGGAAAGTGTCAGGAATGCAGGCAACAGACATGTGTAAAAGTAGAACAAAATTTAATAAGGCTCACTGGCAGACAAATCCAAAGCACTAAGCAAAAAGCAGAGTTAAAAACAGGCAAAGGTTGGGGCGAGGCACAATCAAAGGCAATATCAAAAAGGCAAAGTCCAAGGTATAAAGTCAAAACCAGAATTAACAGTGCAATAATAAAAGGCTCGGCAAAGTCAGACACAAGGAATTGAGCAGATACTTCATAATAAACTGTGAGAATGGAAGACCTTATGTAGTGAGTTGTGGTGATTGTGAGCAGGTACATGTGATTTAGAACTCAGGAGATTATGAGTGGTGAGGTGCAGGATGTGTGTTTTAGTCTGTGGCTGTCAGATTTGAAGGCTGCTGTGAATTCTGGGAAGTGGAGTCTTGAGTGAGAGCGACTGAAAGGTAGAACAGGTTCAGGCAGATTCACAGCCACATGGAATGTAAACAGGTTTTAACAGGTGAGGAGACTCTACTTCCCAGAAGATTCCTCTTCAAAAGTCATGAGTACTGACTGGCACACGGATTAAAATCAGTGGTTTTTTTTGTTTATTTGCTGTTGTAGCAGGGTTCTACCTGGTTCCTCTCCACTTCCGTTGTTTGACTGCAGTTACAGTATCTGTACCTGGGAGAAGCTCCGTCACTCTCTACTCTTAGGAATATTTGTGTGTGTGTGCAGGGGTGTTCCTGGGGGTGGTCCGACCGGGCAGCCACCCGGGGCGGCATCGCGGGGGGGGCGGCACGAGCACGGGCGCGAAAATAAAAAACGGTCCCAAAAAAAAAGGTCCCCCAAAAAAACCCCTCGAAAAAAAAAAACAAGACGGGCGGGGGGGGGGGGGGGGGGGGGTGAACATTTTGGATGGGGAAGCCCAATACCAAAGTTGCGCAGGTGATGTCATCAGTGTGTGTGTGTGTGTGCCTAACTTGTCGTAGCCCCATAATATGCACAATCCTGCCAGCGGAACGTTGTACTAGTCATCAAAAAGACTTTACTACCATAGTACTACACTACTATGACATTACACAGAGTCTTAAGTAGAGTAGAGTGGGGGAAAAAGCCCCCCTTAAGGAAAATTCAGTTTTTCTCCAATTTGAAATGAACCATGTGTTGTTTTAATCCATTTTAATGTCACTGTTGTCAAAAACTATGATTAAAACTAAACACATGGTTCATTTCAACTTGGAGAAAAACTGAATTTTCCTTAAGGGGGGCTTTTTTCCCCCACTCTACTCTAATTATGATAAAAGGAAACGATGCCCCCTGGGGGCCATTTACCCCGCCATTAAGGGGGCGTTTTACCCCACAGACTACACTTTTACAAAAAAGGGTCTTACTTTCAAAATGTGATTCAACTTTTTATACCTAATGTATTTTTTTTAATGTACTGTCTTGTCTATTCATACCACATACACAGCTGTGATATCTGCCGAAATAGCAGCTATCTAAATACAGTTTTACTGATATCTGAAAATTATATCACTTACCATGAAATTTGATTTCTCTCTGCTGCGTTGCTGATATGCGATCCACAGTGGATATTTGTATATCCCTGTTGTCAAGCCAGTCCATAGCAACAATAGAAATGTAACTTTGTGCCATCTGGTGGTTATTTTGGGCAAAACAGGCTGGGGGCCTTTTACCCCATGGGGGCGTATTACCCCACTCTACTCTAATACATTACGACTTGATCATGCCATTCTGGTAACAGCAAATTTATAACGGGCCGTGTCCATGATGTACAACACACGATGAGAAATGTTTAAATGACCATGTAAAGCTGTTAACATTCTGTTGGCTAATACAGAGCCCAACATGGCGGGGGGGGGGGGGGGGGGCAGCACGAGCGCGGGCGCGAAAAAAAAAATGGTCCCCCAAAAAAAAGGTCCCCCAAACCCCCCCCCCCCCCCCCCCCCAAAAAAAAAAAAAAACAATACGGGCGGGGGGGCGCCAGCAGGGGGTTTCACCCGGGGAGTAAATCACTCTAGGATCGCCACTGTGTGTGTGTGTGTGTGTGTGTGTGTGTGTGTGTGTGTGTGTGTGTGTGTGTGTGTGTGTGTGCGCGCTCGTGTGCACATTCCATTTTATGGTAGCCCATAAGGAATTGTAGTTTGGTGTTTCAGCTGTATTAAATATATTAAAAAGAAAAAAAAGGACAATCTAAATATAAGAATGTGTTCAAAGAATTTAGAAGAGGTTAAAAGAATGAAAAGTAATACAGTTGCCTCAGAAACTATCAAAGACTATTATTTCCTATATAAAACTTATTGCACAGAAAGTCCATAACTTTTTGATAAATTAAAACAAATTCAGAGTAATTTTTTTTATTAAATCACATTAAACTCCAAAGTATTCATGAAGAGGACTTCATCATGACCTGACTTTCATGTTCCACTCCTGATTAATTCTGTTATGTATGTTCAAGTGCAGAAATTTATTTTCCATACACATTTTCTTCTGACATCCCAATCCATATAAAGTTAAGTGAACATGCACGAGCACCACACTCTGCCCTCTCTCCTCTCTCAAGTACACCAATTTTTATATGCTAATCAGAGCTACACCTCTTTTCATTGTCAGAAAAAATGGCAAAAGAAGCAGGAAGTCATTAAAAAAAAAAAACCTCAATGTCAGTGAGGTAGAGGTGCTACTTTCAGAGGTAGAGTCCAGAAATACATTTTATTTGGCACTCTGTCCTCTGGCATTGAGAAAAGAAAAAAAGAAAGTGGGAGAGTGTGGCGGAGGCTGTTAATTTTTCCCCCATGTAAAGCGACCTTGGGTTTGTGAAAGGTGCTATATCAATGTAACATTTATTATTATTATTATTATTATTATTATTATTATTATGTAGTGGGGTCAAAGAACTGCCTGGAAAATGAAATAAAAAAAGTAGTACTCCAACATTAAGGTTGACATCAAGTGGAGGACTGCTGCCCACTGCTAAAGTGTGGCAAGAATGGGCAGCGGGGCAGGAGTCAAGGAACTCGTTCCATTTGAACAGAGAATTTCCTCTGCTGTGGGTGACACTGTTCTTCCCAGAGTACTGGTGGAATGTGAGGGAGACTCTGTGTACAAGATCACAGTGAAGGTAAAGAAATCTCCATTTATTTGGGAAACCTACTAGATTTACCTTTACAATGGTCTTTATGCAAGAGCTTTCCCATACCATACCAGAGAAACATTGCATGTGTAAAGATGCAATGCTATAGGCCTTCTTTTGTCAATTCAAACCGAGTAAACACGGGTTCTTCCCTGGTCATGACAATTCAGATAGGATCTGGGTCACAACTTGGGAGAGATACATAACAGTGAACACACAGGCTGGAAATGGGCAGATATCTCACATCTCACACATTCTTTTTCCTCTTGGTGTGTGTGTGCACATGGAATGGTGTGAGCAGGTGCTCATGTGTGCTTTAATTTCATAGACATGGTACTACTTGGGGACAAACAGAGTGCAGCAGCTCATTGCATGAAGAGGAGTACCATAGACGTCGCCAGACCCATTTTAGGGTAGCTCCAGCCACCCTATCTTATGGCAAAGCCACCCTATATTTTTTGCCCTTTTTAAAATTATTTATATTTTTATTTTTTTCCCAAAAAAAACAAAGGCAGTAAAGCACTGAACATGAGCCATGAAGAACACAAGTTAATCCGAACAACAGGCTTGCTTATTTATTGTTTAATGCAATATTATTAATATCGTTATGATTCCTCCTCATTGGCTCTGTGTCAAGCGTCACGTCGAGTGGTAGGCTAGTAGGACTTAAAAAACTACGCGGGCATTCTGCAGCAGGCGCGGTGCGGGCTTCCATTGAGTTGGGTTTGCAGAGAGTCAGAATTCTATGCTTTCATTTGCAGACACACACGGTGAGATTGTAATTTGATGTCAGTGGTTTGCATTTGCTTAACTTTACCTAGGCTATATTGAGTCTTCTGTAGAATATTTACATGATGATTTGTGAAGCACTTGCCCTCTTCAGTTTGCGCAGGAATGCATGACACCTACCATTGTTTTTGTCACATTTTTGTAGTTTAGCTGGTGAAGTTGCTTCAGCAAGCAATTAAATGATGAAAGCAATTTTAAAATAGAATAGAAATGGTGGGAAGTGTGTCCCCAAGGTGTGATGCTCTTGAAATAATGAATTGATTGACAGCCTTAGTAGGTGCTCTGAAAAATGTTCGGCGCGCGCTGCGCGCGCACAATACCTTTTCTCCTCTGGGTGCTAAGCTACCCCTGTCTCTCAAACCTAGTGACGTCCCTGAGGAGTACCCAGGGGGCAGCCATGACCTGAAGCAGCCTTGGGCCCAAAGGGCCACTGGTTCAATTCCCAGGACAGGCAGGAAAAATATGAAGGGAGTTGAGTGAATGAACAGCACTTACTCCTCCCACTGTATCATGGGTGAAGTCCCCTTGAGCAAGGCACCTAACCCCCAAGTGCTCCTGGAGTGCCATAGCACAGCTGCCCACTGCTCTGGGTATGTGTGTGTGTGCTCATTGCTCACTTGTGTGTGCATGCGTATGTTCACTGCTTCAGATGGGTTAAATGCAGGGAAGGAATTTCGTTGTGCTTGACTGTACATGTGACCAAATAAAGGTTTCTTCTTCTGCTACTATTAATAATAAAGGAGATGGGTGAGAAGAAGTGTGTGCTTTATTTCAGCTGCAGTGTTTTCATCCAGAACTCATGCACATCCTGAATAATTTTAGTGGACAAAAATCAGCATGTGCAGCTTTTTTAGTCTTGTTTCACCTACTCAAAAATAAACTGCCGTAAAGTCTGGAAGTTTGCACTTGAGTTGTTCATTTGTTCTCCTATGTGAGTGTGCTTGCAGAACAATGCACTGAAATCACTGTGCATCCTCATTTACAAATAGATCTGGGTGGTGCCATTCACATTTATATCGACCCTGGTCAGACTCCAGTCCAACAACCTTGAGAGGTGGGTCGCAAAGTCAAGTCTGACAACACAGACTGACCTTTTCAAACACAAATCAATGTGGGTGTAACCCTGGTTGGTCACTTGGTTTTGAAAGGGGTACATGTGTACTTGGACCCAGAGAACGTTTTGCCAACATTCAGTGATCAACCTTGTGATTGCATGATCAGATTTATGTTCTGGACACTTGGGTAAGGGGAGGGATAGAGCTGGTGGCAGTTACTGTGCAGAACATCCACTACATTAATGTAGTAAATCTGGGAGAGCTTCATGTGTTACCTGGGAGCAATTTTATCGAGATCAGTTTCGCTAGTGTTCCAGGGGTTTATGCCATCACTTTATTCACTCATGTTGGTTTTCTGGTTACATTATTAGTACAAGAGCTAGCTTAGACCTCAACATTATCAACACATTGGGAAAACAGCAAAGAAATCCATCTCTGTGCTGAGGGTCTGTTGGAAAAGTTTATAGCACAACAAGACATGGAAAATTAAGTGGAGAGGCTATCACACTTAACTTGTGCTGGAGAACACTATCCTGTGAATTTCTACAGTAACTCCATAAAACACAGCTGAGATTCAACAGTTTACAGTCATCAAGCATACGGTACAGTCTAGCAGCTTGTTACAAATGGGTTTTGACTTTACCTTCAACTGTATCATATGATTTACCAGGTTTTACAGGTTTCAGCAAAATTTCCATTCCAACCACATCTCAAAAAACACACAAAGACCTTAAACTGGTCCAGAAAATCTGGACATGGTGAAGTTTCTTCTTTTTCTCTGCTTTGGAGTGGGAAACAAGAATTTCACACGTATTTCTGATGGACAGATATTCACTCCCGTATGCCCCTTTCACCCCCTCAATTGCAGGAAAGTATCTTACAAAAGAAATGCTTCTGTACACACACACTATATGTGCTTACACTTTGTGGCAAATGGATTATATTTAATGCAGATTATGTTCCAGTGTGAGAGAAAAATGTCCAGGAAATGCGTTTTCATTCCAAAAATGTCTCTCTGGAGTCTGTATCAGATGAAAATTCTTCACACCCTAAAAGTAAGAAACCAAAAGTTTTATATGATATCCTCAACATGAACAATAAACATCAAAGTAAATGTTTAATGTTGATATAATTCGCATGGATTACTGCACTTTTATATCTGGAGTATACTGTGGAGTTGAAATTACTTATTGTTATTATGTTTACAGCATTTAGCCGACGCCCTTATCCAGAGCCACTTACAGAATTGTGTGTGGGCGTCACTACATGCAAATTAGCTGTGCCAAGAAAACACTTCATACATTACACATGATCAACTTAATCTCAAAAGTACAAAGAAAATCAGGCTTTCTGTCAGAAATATTTAGCTCAGTTTAGCTGACACAAATATATTTAACACAACTTTATGTATAATTGCAAATCAGTTGTGCCAGTAATTTACAGTGATTGGCATTCATCAATATATGCACTGAGTACTGTGATCAAATCAGGGAAAAAAAATCTTTGTGGAATTAAATGTAATGATTTTCCTCCTCAGGATATTTGATGCTGAACCTAAAACCTCTGCTTCAGTCTCACTATTAGAGAATGTGCCTTACTGAGGATCAGGTCATGTGACTCTCAGAGAGATGATCTTACCCCAGTGTCTCCAGTTTACAGTGAGGATTCTCCAGTACAGCAGAGAGATGCTTCACTCCTGAGTCTCTGAGTTTGAGTTGCAGTTTGAGGAGAATCCTGAGGGAAAAGTGTTACAGGTAAACCTCACACACGTGTCATGAAAAGAAAATGGGAATGGTTGTTTTACCATCACCTGCTTTGTTTGAAAGAGCAAAGAGACGACATTATTGAAAAAGCACCAACTAAACATGGCCAAAGCCACAGAGAGACACAAACACACCCTCACATCTATTTATCTGGCAACATTTATACCTCATGCAAGAAGAAACACATCTCAGTTATAAGTTGGATGCTGGCCAAGTTGTTCAAATGAATATTAAACTTTTTTATATTTAACAGAAATTGACAAAGTTGCAAGTATATTTTATTTTAATACTGTAATAAAGAATATTAAAGGGCGGCACGGTGGTGTAGTGGTTAGCGCTGTCACCTCACAGCAAGAAGGTCCGGGTTCGAGCCCCGGGGCCGGCGAGGGCCTTTCTGTGTGGAGTTTGCATGTTCTCCCCGTGTCCGCGTGGGTTTCCTCCGGGTGCTCCGGTTTCCCCCACAGTCCAAAGACATGCAGGTTAGGTTAACTGGTGACTCTAAATTGACCGTAGGTGTGAATGTGAGTGTGAATGGTTGTCTGTGTCTATGTGTCAGCCCTGTGATGACCTGGCGACTTGTCCAGGGTGTACCCCGCCTTTCGCCCGTAGTCAGCTGGGATAGGCTCCAACTTGCCTGCGACCCTGTAGAAGGATAAAGCAGCTAGAGATAATGAGATGAGATGAGAATATTAAAAAATGCCCTATTATACAGTGAAGTATGTCACAGACTGGTTTATAAAAATATGGAAAATTGCCACAGAATTTTAAATTGTTTTCTTGTTTTGAGAGGGAAAAAATAATAAAAGCAGTGTGAGAGATCTTTGCCTGTTATAATTTATTTAATTTTTTCCCCTCTCTTCATGGATTGAAACCTTGTTGTGGTGAATGATTTCAGTCGAGCCACATTATTGAACAGATCTAACTGGAGAGGTCAGACCAAGAGCTATTCTAATGACTCCACCCACCCAATCCTAAAACCACACACAGTAGAACATCTGGTGACTGGGCCACCAACATAACCTGGTAGGGTTCAGGCTCACCACCTGCAGAATGGAGGGTGGGTGTCAGGGCCAATGCCAGTCCTACAGCAGATTTGTGTTGGACTGATGGACTACACCCTTTAAATGGAAGCTGGATTGGGGAACATGAGATGGAAAGATAAGGAGATTGACATATTTGGTCTTATGTCCACACACGGTTAGGGCTCTTGTACCAAACCTCTTGATTAGGAGTCATCTCTACTATGACAAAGGAGATAAGCCTCAGGTGGATGTGGAGCTCCTCACTAGTCTCAGGCTGGGGCCTTAAAGTTGGAGTTTTTCCCAGTAAACAAGAGGGCTTCCTCCATACGGTTTCGATGCTCAGGAAAGAAACCTCTGACTGTTCTTTTTGGTTTTGCACCCAATCGCAGTTAGAAGTATTTAACGTTTGAGAGAGTAAAGGTTTGTGGCTTTTGGAAGAGTAAAATTTGACAGGTCTCAGTCAAAGGCCATCATAAATCAAATCAGTGTTGACAGGTTAATGATGATCGGATCCCACTGAAAATCTAAATGTGTTTTTAAACACAGATGTAAAAAAACATATGTGTAAGAAAATGTCACATTATTTTATTACAACTTTATTTTTTCCCAAGGACAAAATAATTAGTTTTTCTTTTGTTTCAGACATGTAAAAGCTTTTTTACCTTTACCTGACATGTTTCGACAGTGTAACTTCCGTCTTCATCAGAGGGTCACCTGGATGTTGGTGTGTGACGTGCCTTTATAATCAGCTGATGTTATGGAGGCGTGACCTTCCTGCCAATATTGACAGGTCGGTCACGCCTCCCGCTGTCAGTGTTGCCCCCTCAGGACGGCGCTCCAGGTGTGGGAGAGCATGTACGCCCCCTCATCCCTGTTTATTGTTCTTGGGCTACGCTTTCTGATTTCTATTGACTCCTTGATCCAACGGTGGTATCTGTTGTTCTCTTGCTGTATGATCTGAGCATTGTCCCAGTCCATTATATGATTTTCCCTTCTGCAGTGGTCTGTTATTGCTGATTTCAGTAAGGGGGCCCCTGTAGGGGGCGTACATGCTCTCCCACACCTGGAGCGCCGTCCTGAGGGGGCAACACTGACAGCGGGAGGCGTGACCGACCTGTCAATATTGGCAGGAAGGTCACGCCTCCATAACATCAGCTGATTATAAAGGCACGTCACACACCAACATCCGGGTGACCCTCTGATGAAGACGGAAGTTACACCGTCGAAACATGTCAGGTAAAGGTAAAAAAGCTTTTACATGTCTGAAACAAAAGAAAAACTAATTATTTTGATTTAAGAAGAAGACATAATGAACGTAATATATTTATTTTTTCCCAAGGAATTGTGTCAATTAGACATACAAACACACAAGCTTTTACACACAAACACACACACCAATGGAATTTAAAATGTATGGCGTTGTGAATGAGGGCTTCATGAACATTATTATTAGTTGATTGGCTGATAAGTGGTGGGTTTCTGGTCCACTGTGTACACGTCTCTGCAAAATCACCAAAATGTTCTTCATTCTCCAATGTGAGAGAAAACTGTCCAGGAAATGCTGCTGTGAGTCGAGCACATTTCATTCAAAAATATCTTCACTGGAGTCGGTATCAGATGAAGATTGTTCAGATGATGAACTGGAACAAAAACAAAAGGTTTTTTTTTAATGAACCTGACAGGTTGAACATGAACATTAAACATTAAATTAAAAAGTGAAAAGTTTAAAAAATCCCCAGTAACTCACTGAATATGAACCTGTTTAAAATCAATAGCTCTTTATAGAAATAGGACCAGGTTACAGAAACTTTCTTCAATAAATAAACAGCATCATACAATGTTAATGAGTCTAAAGACATGCAGTTAGGTTGACATGGGGCAGCCTTGGGCTGAGGTGCCCTTGAGCAAGGTACTGAACCCCTGACTGCTCCCCGGGCGCTCTGGGCTGCCCACTGCTCTGGATGTGTGCACGCGTGTGTTCACTGCTTCAGATGGGTTAAATGAAGAGGATGAATTTCACTGTGCTTGAAGTGTGCATGTGACAAATAAAGGTTTCTTCTTCTTCTTAAATATTTGTGTGTGTGTGGAAAGAGAGAGAGAGAGAGAGAGAGAGAGAGAGAGAGATGTTTAACTGAAATATGAATAAATCACATCACGTGCTGTAGTTTAACACTGAAGACTTTCTTTTTTTCCGGAGTCTCTGAGTTTATTCTGAGACAGATCCAGTTCTCTCAGGTGTGAGGGGTTTGATCTCAGAGCTGAAGTCAGAGCAGCACAGCCTTCATCTGAGATTTCACAATAACGCAACCTGCAGAGAGACAATGACACACTCTTCACTCTCTCAGTTTATATAATTTGCATGGATTACTGCACTTTTATATCTGGAATATACTGTGGAGTTTAAATTACTTATTGTTATTATGTTTACAGCATTTAGCCAACGCCCTTATCCAGAGTGACTTACGAAAAGATTGATAAATAAGGCCCTCTGTGTGTGTGTGTGTGTGTGTGTGTGTGTGTGTGTGTGTGTGTGTCAGACTTTCCTAAAATCATTGCAAAGTGAGTTCAAAGTGATGCTCACTCTACCATTAAACAATGATGTTTGTTTTTTTGGGAAACTCGGCCCTGATCTGTTTATACTACTACAAACACTGAATACAGAAATACTGTGATCAGATCAGGACAATTTTGATTGATTGATTGATTGATTGATTGATTGATTGATTGATTGATTGATTGATTGATTACTTACTTTATTCTGAACAATAAAGAAGAAAGATATAAAAATAAAAATTTAAATAAAAAATACAATAATCAAAACATCATCATAAACAAACAGAATAGCGTAGCCACAAGGCAATAACATAACAATGTTCAGAAAGGATTAGGAAGAAGTAATAACTTATCCAATCCTAACCCTCTATACCACCGCTAATCAAATGTCACTTTCCACCATAATAAACTATATATACAAAAGAAAACAAAAGCAATAAACAAAAAAGAAAACATACCAACATACCGACATGGTATAATATTGACCAAATCAAATCATATATACAGATACTTATGTTATGCATATATACACACATACAATACATATATACAGTACATACATATACACATACCTATAACTATACACTAAATACAAGAAGACCAGTCACAGACTTACTCTCAATTTCATCATCACCTATATAGTCTGCCTGTCCTCATTCTCATATATTTTTATTAACGTTTTTATATAATTTTTTAAACAGTTTTATGTTGGTGCTATTTTTGAGTTCATTTTCCAGACCATTCCACAATTTCACCCCACAGACTGTTATGCACATACTTTTCATAGTTGTTCTAACATTTACTCTCTTAAAATTCATTTCCCCTCTCAGGTTATACCCACCCTGCCTTTCCATAAACGTATTTTGTACCTCACCCGGAAGAAGGTTATGTCTTACTTTATACATAATTTGTGCAGTCTTGTGTTTAACCAGATCCGTGAATTTCAGAGTGTGCGCTTTTACGAATAATGCATTTGTATGCTCAAGATATCCCGTATTATTGACAATTCTTATTGCTCTTTTTTGTAATGTGCATAACGGCTGCAGGTTAGATTTGTAGGTATTACCCCATATCTCCACACAGTAGCTCAGATATGGAAGTATGAGTGCATTATACAGAGTATGTAGTGATTCATAGTCCAGAATGTGTCTTGATTTCCCCAAAATTGCAGTAATCTTTGATATTTTTGCTTTAACATGATTAATATGCGGTTTCCAGCAGACTTTACGATCAACAATCACACCCAGAAATTTAATTTCATACTCTCTTTCTATGGTTATGTTGTCAATTTTCAATTCAACTTGAGGGTTCGACTTATATTTTCCAAATAACATAATCTTTGTTTTACTCAAATTCAATGACAATTTGTTTACGTTAAACCACCTTTTTAATTTATTCATTTTGGTTGTGATTGTTTCCATAAGCTGCTGTGCATTGTCCCCGGCGCAAAAGATGTTTGTATCATCAGCAAATAATATGCATTTCATTATACTTGATACATTACATAAATCATTAATGTACAATGTAAACAGTTTAGGACCTAAGACAGACCCTTGCGGTACTCCACATGTTATGGGCAAATACTCAGATGTGTGATCTCCAATTTTTACAAATTGTTGCCTGTTACTTAAGTAGCTCCTCACCCAGTCCAAACCAACCCCTCTGATACCATACCTCTCTAATTTTTTGAATAGAATGTCATGATTTATTGTATCAAATGCTTTCTTTAGATCTATGAAAATTCCCATAACATGTTTTTTATTGTCTATACCATTTGTGATTTTCTCGATAAGTTCCATTAATGCCAGGGTTGTTGATCTGTCTTTCCAGAATCCGTATTGACTGTCAGCTAAAAGTTTATATTTTTCAATGAAGTTGTCTAGTTTTGCTGTGAACAGTTTTTCGAGGATCTTGGAGAACTGAGAGAGTAAAGAAACTGGCCTGTAATTTGTGTAATGGTGTCTATCTCCACATTTATATAAAGGTATAACTTTAGCTATTTTCATGTTGTTTGGAAATTTACCAGATTGAAAAGACATATTACATATGTGAGTAAATGGTTCTGCAATTTCTTCAATAACTTTTTTTATTAAACTCATATCAATATCATTCCAGTCAGTGGGGTTTTACTTTCACTTCTCCTTACAATGTCTATGACCTCTTTTATGCCAACTGCACCAAGGAATATAGATTTAGGATTTCTCTCCCATCGAGCAGCCTCCGCCCCTCCAGGTGTGTCTGCATCTTGAATCTTTTCTGCCAAATCTGATCCCACATTTACAAAGAATCTATTAAAACCATTTACCACTTCCTCCATATTATTTATTGATCTATCATTCTCAATATAATGATCAGGGTAGCTTGTGTTTTTGTTTTTAGCTCTATTCCTAATAATACTATTCAGTACATTCCATAGCCCCTTCATGTTATTTTTATCACTATCTAATAATTTATTATAATATTCCTTCTTACATGTCCTCATAATGCTGGTTAATTTATTCTTGTATTTTTTATATTTAATTTCTGCCTCCAAAGTTCTTTTTTTTATGAATTGTCTATACAGCGTGTTCTTTTTTTTACAGGCATTTTTTAACCCTTTGGTGATCCATGGACCATTTGCTTGTTTTTGTCCATCATTGTATTTCCTTACAGGACAGGCTTTATCATATAGTGTTTTAAAGATATTTAGGAATCCACTGTATGCTTTGTCAATATCTTCTTCCTCATATACTACTCTCCAGTTCTGTTTAAGTAATTCACTCTTAAGTATCCTTATGTTTTCTTCGGTTCTTATCCGTTTGTATTTCAGCTGATTTATATCCTTAGGTTTCCAGTAATTACAGTGATAGACAATAAATACAGGCAAATGGTCACTGATGTCATTATATAAAAGCCCACTTTCTGTATTATTTTCCATACTGTTTGTAAATATATTATCTATTAATGTGACACAATGAGAAGTAATTCTACTAGGTTTGGTGATTTTTGGGTATAAACCCATACTGTACATTGTATTTATGAAATCTTCTGTCATTTTATGCTTTTTTGGATTTAACAGATCAATATTATAATCCCCACAGATAAACACAGTCTTCTGCACTGAGTTAGAAAACATGTTTTCCATCCAGTTTTCAAATATATCGATACTTGATGCTGGAGTTCTGTACAAACAGCTCACAATTATACTTTTTACTTTTTCCATACAAATTTCCACTGTGATACATTCCACCAGATTATCAACAGCTGCTGTCATACTCTCCACCACCTTATACTTCAATCCTTTGTCCACATATATTGCCACACCTTCTCCTCTCTTTTTCACTCTGCTTATATGATTTAGATCATAACCCTCCATTTCAAAGTCCACATCTCTGTCAGTGCTGATCCATGTCTCTGAAATTGCTATGATGTTGAATGGGTTCTTAAACTGTTTCAAATATTCTTTAATACTGTGGAAGTTGGCATATAGGCTTCTGCTATTGAAGTGGATGATTGATATGTTATGCTTTGATTGGAAAGTTGCATTGTAGTGCTCATCTGTGTAATAACTGCAGCTGTTTTCTATATCATTGAGTAAATTGTTATCCGGATCGATATCATGTTCTATGTCCTGTAGTTTATGTTCTGTATATACAAAGTTTTCTAGTCCTAATGTGTGTTTATTATCAGGAGTTGTCATGGCTGTAGTTTAAGGATACCTTGTTGTTGTACGTTTCATTAATATTTGCTCAGCTCCTCCAGCTCCCTGATGACTAGTACTTTGGCTTGTTCTGGTGTTCCATTTAACTTGTATATTTTGCAGTTTGAAGTCCATGTTGATTGTATTTTCTTCTGTTTTCTGAGTAAACGGGACATTCTGGCAATGTCCGCATTTTTCTTTGTCAGGTGCTCATTGATGTAAACGTCTGATCCCTTCAGCCGTCTTCCCTGTTTCAGCAGTTCGTTTTTGTGTTTTCTATTTGCAAACCGAACTATTATTGCCGGTTTTGTCTTCTCATTTCTCCTTGGGAGCGGGTGACAGGCCTCGATGTTCTCCCTGTCTAACTCAACTCCCTTTGAGCGGAGAAACGCCGCCACATGTTGCTCTACCGATGCCGCGTCCTCCTCGCTCGGCTCCTCTCCGTTCTGCATCGTCACTGCCCGTGCATATGAATGAGGTTTCACTTCCAAGCCGGTGATTATGATGTCATTCATTCTGGTATATTGCTCCAGATCGGCCACCCGGTTCTCCAGCAATTTAATCCGCTTGTCCTTCTCTGTGATTTGTAGCCTCAAGGCTTTAACTTCCTCCACCAGGCTCATGATGGTTTTCTGCTGTTGTCTAACAGCAGAAACCTCCTCTGTCAATATGTCGAGCGATCTTTTAATATCGTCGACTTCCTCAACCTGTGCTGTATTCTTTTTTGGTGGCATGTCGCGAAGCGAGGAGCGAAGAGCAGGAAGAACAAACGGGGCAGCAGCAGCGCGGCAGGAAAATCTGAGGCTTCAGCCGCGGCCCGGGCCCGCTCTCAGCCCGCTCTCAGCCTGTTCCCGCGCAGCCTCTCAGCCCGCTCTCGCTTTCATTATCCTGTTCCATGTGCACTGGCATTGCTAGTCATTAGAATAAGTTAATGTACTGTACAGTTGTGTACAATTGTTGAAGTACAGTACAATGTGAATTTGTTTTCTTTTATCTTTTTTATTTATTATTTAAGGGATTTAAAGTAATCTGTTGTTGTTCAATTTGACCTTGGACTTTGCCTTAGGAATAAAAAGTCATTGTTTCATTACAAATTCTGTGTGTGTGTGCTGCTTTTTTTTTTTAAAGTACCGATTTAAATACCATTTAGGAACCGGCACCATTTTGAAAGTATCGATTTGGCACCAGTATCGAATGAAACCCTTTCAATACCCAACCCTAGTCATATTTGAATTAAAAATTTCCAGTAAGTCATCTACAGAGTCTGACATTTTAGTTGAGATCCGTGAGAGAGCTTGCTCAAAGAGAACACGTGTTGTCGTTTATGACTCTCCTACCCATAGTCATTGAGCTGTTCTGAATGTGAGGGGACATAGAAACATCAGAGAAAACACAGAAATTATCAGATAAGGCCAGGTCAACAACAGTAGTAGAAACAATAAGACCCTTTGCGATAACGAGGTCAAGTGTATGACCACGAGAGTGGGTCGGCCCCTGTACATGTTGTACTAGGTTGAAGTTGTCAATAAGTGCAAGTAGTTCTCTGGCATAAGTGTTTTCAAGATTATCTACATGCAAGTTAAAATCCCCAGATATAATAAGACAGTCAAACTCTAAGCAAATGACTGACAACAGTTCACCAAACTCTCCCAGAAAAACTTTGGCTGAATGTCTCAGAGGCCTGTAAATAGTTAATAACAATATGTTAGGAGAGCATGTAACAAGTGCACATAAGTGTTCAAAGGATGTAAAATCACCAAGTGAGGACTGTTTACATTGAAAAGAGGCTTTGAATATATTTGTGATCCCTCCACCTTTCCCATGTCGGGTAGCACTCATGAAATTAAAATTTGGAGGAGCTGCTTCAATAAGGGTGGTAGCAGTCTTTGCTTGATCCAGCCATGTTTCAGTTAGAAGCAAAAAATCAAGATTGTGTTTGCAAATAAGATCATTAATTAAAAATGACTTGTTTGAAAGTGATCTAACGTTCAGAAGAGCTAGCTTTACAGAAAGTCTAGAAGTACTATCCGCTTGGGCACTCTGATGCTGTTTTGAAACAGGAAGGAGACTAGACTGGTTTACCCCCTGGGTTAAATATGCTCTATGTTTTCTATTTCTTATCAACACAGGAATAGAGAATGGCATACTGTAGGCATACTGGGTCCCAGCCTGTTTTCAAAACTACACCCAATGCAGGGACCCACAGCACATCATACAAGACTCTCTGTATATTCCATGAGGTTGGGAGGGGGAAGGAATGGAGATGTCATGTATTTTTTAGATGGTGAAAAAGATTGGTAGCCAGCTGAAAGTCCTGGGCAAACACAGTTCAGTCTGTTGGTTGGTTTTCGATGAACTGGGTATACTGCTTGTCGTGAATGATTTGGGCTGGAAAAAGAGAGTGCAGCCATTGGCAGCAATCTCTGCATACTTTTAGGGAAATCCATGCAGGGGGGAGACGGGGATGGTACAATGAAGTCAGAAGAGCGAGACTGAGATTGGGACTTTGGTGAGGTCTTTGTGAGTGTCTCCATGACTGTCTCCGTGGTGACTGTCTCCGTGACAGTCTCTGTGATACTTGCATGGGGTCGAGATGTGGATGATGCAGCCTTGGCATGATTGTCTTTGGTCAGGTCCTCAATCTGGATGGGCGATGCAGCTATCTGTGGCTGCCCATTGTTAACAACATGCTCACATTCTCCATGTGATTGTTGATGTCCTTGGCAGTCTGCCCCAGATTGTCCTTGGCAGTCTGCCCCAGATGGCTGTGTGTCCTTGTTGAAGCATCTCTGCTGTGCTTGCATGGGTAGTTGTTTTGGCTTTGCAGAGGTTTTGTTGATATCTGTAACTGGGTCAGTCATAAACCCAGTTTATACATAAACACTGACTTGCACATGCAGTGTTGCCAGATACTGCTGATGTTTTCCAGCCCAAAATATGTTCAAAACCCGCCAAAATGCACTTAAAACCGCCCAATTGGGCAGGATACTGCCCAATCTGGCAACACTGTGCACATGCTGCTTCTCTTGAATATATACACAGAAGTAAGGTAGTTTGTCGACGTCACCTCAAGACGACGCCAACGATTGGTCAAATTTGCGGGAAAGTTGTGGTGATTGGATATAATTGCAACACCACCCTGAATTCACGGGGATTGGTTGAATTTGCATTGAAGTTGCAAATTGCAACATCGCAAAATCCTGGAGGGTCTGTCTCATGATGTCTAAGACACCACGGGGCTTGCACCCATACAGCAAGTCAAATGGGAAAAATCTGGTTGAGGCTTGTGGGACCTTGCACACTGCCAGCAACAGAGGGTCTAGCCATCCCAGTGTGGCAGCGGGGGGTGGTCAAGCACCGGTCTGTGACAGGAGGGCAGAGTCAGGGAAGGTAAGTGGCAGAATCACTACAGCTGATGTCAATTAACCTGTTTGTGTGTCTTCCCAGAGACCGCGCCCTACTTAAGGAGGGAGAGCGAGAGCAGAGGAGCTCTTCCCCGAAACAGATGCCGGTTGTGTGTGTGTGTGTGTGTCTGTGTTAAGCTACTAGTTGTTCACTGAAAAGTGTGGCAATAAAAAACCCCTTTTACGAACCTGATCTCTGTCCTGCCGTCCTCTGTGCTCCACCCTTCGTTAGAACTGTGTGGCAGCGGGGGTGTGGTCAAGCGCCGGTCTGTGACAGGAGGGCGGAGTCAGGGAAGGTAAGTGGCAGAATCGCTTCACCTGAGGGTAATTAACCTGTTTGTGTGTGTTTTCCCCAGTAAACCGCCCTCTACTTAAGGAGGGAGAGGGAGAGCGGAAGGGAGCTCTCTCCCCAGCCAGACAACTTGTGTGTGTGTGCGTGCGTGGCTGAGAGAGTGGTGCATGCGTCTGAAAAGAGCAAATAAAGTCATTGAATTTTACTCTGTCCTGCCGTCCTCTGTGCTCCACCCACACGCGATTTTCGCTACAGTGGTGCTGAAACCCGGGATAAGGTGGAGCATCAGTCCTGCAGCCCCATGGAATCCTCCCCGTTCGCGGACTTGGTCCACGCCCTCGCCACGGCTCAGCAGAGCCAGCACCAGGCACTCGTCACGCTCCGGAAGGAGCAGGAGCGCCGCTTCGAAGCCCTGGTGCTGGCTCAGAAGGAAGATCGAGAGGCGTTCCGGCGTCTCCTCGCGTCGGCGGGGTCCACCAGCGCCCCGGCCGCGGGCCCGTCTCCCCTCATCTTAACCAAGATGGGCCCGCAGGACGACCCCGAGGCTTTCATCACGTTGTTCGAGCAGGTCGCCGAAGCCTCGGGGTGGCCGATGGAGCAGCGCGCGGCGCGCCTCCTCCCCCTCCTGACAGGAGAGGCGCAGCTAGCCGCACTACAGCTCCCCGCCGATCGCCGGCTGGCCTACGCCGACCTTCGCCGGGCTGTCCTCCAGCGCGTGGGGCGCACGCCGGAGCAGCAGCGCCAGCGCTTCCGCGCGCTGCGGATGGAGGAAGTCAGCAGCCCGTTCGCGTTTGGTCAGCAGCTCCGGGACGCCTGCTGGCGGTGGCTGAGGGCTGAAGATCGCGACGCCGAGGGAATCGTCGACCAGGTGGCGCTGGAACAGTTCATCGCCCGCTTGCCAGCCGGAACCGCGGAGTGGGTCCAGTGCCACCGCCCGGCGTCGCTGGATCAGGCCGTAGGACTGGCGGAGGATCATCTGGCGGCTGTTCCGGCGGCAGGACAACCAACGACATCGTCTTCTCTCTCCTCTTCTCTCTCTCTTTCTCCTCCCCCTCCTCCCGTGTCCCGTCCTCGCCCCATTCCCCCACCACGGAGGCGGGAGCCGGCTCCACCCCAGCCGGCCCGCCGCACCCGTGGTGCCCTCCCGTTTCTCCCTTCTGTGTCTGTCTCTCCACCCCCTCAGGTGAGTGAGCCTCAGAACACAGCTGCAGAGGGAAGGCCCGGGCCGGTTTGCTGGCGCTGCGGGGAACCGGGCCACCTGCAGCAACAGTGTGCAGCGATGGAGGTGGGGGCGGTGGTGCGGATCCCCGACGCGCCAGAGGCTGCCCTCGATCGGGCCGGAGCGTATCGCATACCGGTAAGTGTACAAGGGGCTACATATCAGGCGTTGGTGGATTCAGGCTGCAATCAGACCTCGATCCGCCAAAGCCTGGTGCAAGACGAGGCATTGGGGGGAGCACAAGGGGTGAAGGTGTTGTGTGTGCACGGGGATATTCACAGCTACCCGTTGGTGTCGGTCCACATACATTTCAGAGGGGAAAAATCAATAGTGAAGGCGGCGGTTAATCCTCGCCTTACCCACTCTTTGATCTTGGGGACTGATTGGCCGGGATTTCGGGGTTTGATGGCACGCCTAGTGAAGAGTGGGTCCTGCCGGTTGATAGGGGAGGGTCCCGGTGTCGCTTTGGCTGGAGCTGCGGTCGCAGAGCCGTCTACGTCACCTCCGCGACAGAGTGAGGAGCCCCCGGCCCCTCCTCTTTCTATTGGGGAATCCCTCGCGGATTTCCCACTGGAACAATCGCGAGACGAGACTCTGCGACACGCGTTTGACCAAGTGAGAGTAATCGATGGTCAAACGCTCCAGCCGAACGCCACCCCGTCCTTCCCCTATTTTTCCATTTTGAAGGATAGGTTATACCGAGTGACGCAGGACACTCAGACGAAAGAGCGAGTCACCCAGTTGTTAATTCCAAAGAGCCGCCGGGAATTGGTATTCCAGGCGGCTCACTTTAATCCCATGGCTGGACACCTCGGGCAGGATAAGACACTAGCCCGGATAATGGCCCGATTCTATTGGCCGGGGATTCGCGGCGACGTCCGTAAGTGGTGTATGGCGTGCCGCGAATGCCAGTTAGTAAATCCAGCGGCCATTCCAAAAGCGCCCTTGCGCCCCCTACCATTAATTGAGACCCCGTTCGAAAGAGTTGGGATGGATCTCGTCGGGCCATTAGATCGGTCAACACGAGGGTACCGCTTTATATTGGTTCTGGTGGACTATGCAACGCGATACCCGGAAGCGGTGCCTCTTCGCAATATCTCAGCACGCAGTATTGCAGAGGCCCTCTTCCACGTCATCTCCCGGGTTGGAATCCCGAAAGAGATTCTGACTGACCAAGGCACCTCGTTTATGTCACGAACACTGAGCGAACTGTATGGGCTACTGGGTATTAAGCCGATCCGCACCAGCGTTTATCACCCACAAACGGACGGTTTAGTTGAACGGTTCAATCGCACCCTCAAGAATATTATCAAAAAATTCGTAAGTGAGGATGCACGTAACTGGGATAAGTGGCTCGAACCCTTGCTGTTTGCAGTGCGAGAGGTCCCCCAAGCCTCCATGGGGTTCTCCCCATTTGAATTATTATATGGGCGTAAGCCGCGCGGCATCTTAGATGTACTGCGGGAAAATTGGGAGGAGGGACCTTCACAGAGCAAAAACGAGATTCAGTACGTTATGGATCTGCGCGCAAAACTCCACACGCTCACCCACCTAACTCAGGAGAATTTGCGGCAGGCCCAGGAACGGCAAACCCGCCTGTACAACAAGGGCACGCGCCTTAGAGAGTTCACTCCGGGAGATAAGGTACTCGTCCTGTTGCCCACGTCGAGCTCCAAATTAATCGCCAAGTGGCAAGGACCCTTTGAGGTCACACGGCGAGTCGGGGACGTCGACTATGAGGTTAGGCGAACGGACAGGGAGGGGGCGCTACAGATCTACCACCTCAATCTGCTAAAACTCTGGAACGAGGAGGTCCCCGTGGCGTTGGTGTCGGTAGTTCCGGAGAAGGCGGAGCTGGGGCCGGAGGTCCAAAAAGGGACATTGGCATCTCGTACCTCTCCGGTCCCCTGTGGAGACCACCTCTCCCCGACCCAACTCACCGAGGTCGCCCAGTTGCAGGCCGAGTTTTCGGATGTGTTCTCGCCCCTGCCTGGTCGCACTAACCTCATAGAACACCACATAGAGACGCCCCCGGGGGTGGTAGTGCGTAGCCGTCCTTATAGATTACCCGAACACAAAAAAAAGGTGGTTCGGGAAGAACTTCAGGCCATGCTCGAAATGGGCATCGTCGAGGAGTCCCACAGTGACTGGAGCAGCCCGGTGGTCTTGGTTCCTAAGGCCGACGGCTCGGTCCGGTTCTGTGTGGACTATAGAAAAGTCAACGCGGTGTCTAAATTCGATGCGTACCCAATGCCTCGTATTGATGAGCTGCTCGATCGACTAGGCACGGCTCGCTTTTACTCGACACTGGATTTGACGAAGGGATATTGGCAGATCCCCTTGACTCCATTATCCCGGGAAAAAACGGCCTTTTCCACACCGTTCGGTTTACACCAGTTCGTCACACTTCCGTTTGGGCTGTTTGGGGCGCCCGCTACGTTTCAGCAGCTGATGGACCGGGTCCTCCGGCCCCACGCCACCTACGCGGCCGCTTACCTTGACGACATCATTATTTATAGTAATGACTGGCAGCGGCACCTGCAACACCTGAGGGCCGTCCTTAGGTCGCTGAGGCGGGCGGGGCTCACTGCCAACCCGAAGAAGTGTGCGATTGGGCGGGTGGAAGTACGGTATCTGGGCTTCCACTTGGGTAACGGGCAGGTGCGTCCCCAAATTAATAAGACAGCAGCGATTGCGGCCTGCCCGAGGCCCAAGACCAAAAAGGGGGTGAGACAGTTCCTGGGGCTGGCTGGCTACTATCGTAGGTTTATACCTAATTATTCGGATGTCACCAGCCCGCTGACTGACCTCACTAAAAAGGGGGCGCCAGATCCGGTCCAGTGGACGGAGCAGTGCCAGCGGGCTTTCTCTGAGGTAAAGGCTGCACTGTGTGGGGGGCCACTTTTACACTCCCCTGACTTCTCTCTCCCTTTTATGTTGCAGACGGATGCGTCGGACAGAGGGCTGGGGGCCGTTTTGTCCCAGCAGGTGGAGGGGGAGGATCGCCCCATCCTGTACATTAGTCGGAAGCTGTCAGTGCGTGAGGGGCGCTACAGCACCATCGAGAAAGAGTGCCTGGCGATCAAGTGGGCGGTCCTCGCCCTCCGTTACTACCTGCTGGGGCGCTCTTTCACCCTCTGTTCGGACCACGCGCCCCTCCAGTGGCTCCACCGCATGAAGGATGCCAACGCGCGGATCACCCGTTGGTATCTGGCACTCCAACCCTTCAACTTCAAGGTGGTCCACAGGCCGGGGGCGCAGATGGTCGTGGCGGACTTCCTCTCCCGTCAAGGGGGGGGGGAGTCGGCTGCGGGCCGGACGGGCGCCCGGCCTGAGTCGGGCGGTGGGGGTATGTGGAAGCGGGGGCGTGGTCAAGCGCCGGTCTGTGACAGGAGGGCGGAGTCAGGGAAGGTAAGTGGCAGAATCGCTTCACCTGAGGGTAATTAACCTGTTTGTGTGTGTTTTCCCCAGTAAACCGCCCTCTACTTAAGGAGGGAGAGGGAGAGCGGAAGGGAGCTCTCTCCCCAGCCAGACGACTTGTGTGTGTGTGCGCGCGTGGCTGAGAGAGTGGTGCATGCGTCTGAAAAGAGCAAATAAAGTCATTGAATTTTACTCTGTCCTGCCGTCCTCTATGCTCCACCCACACGCGATTTTCGCTACAAACTGTTACAGTGGTGCTGAAACCCAGGATCTGGAGCACAGAAGCCGAACAGCCCCATGGAGTCCTCCCCGTTCGCCGAACTGGTCCACGCCCTCACCACGGCCCAGCAAAGCCAGCATCAGGTGCTAGTCACCCTCCAAAAGGAGCAGGAACAGCGGTTCGAGGCCCTGGTGCTGGCCCAGCAAGAAGATCGTCAGGCGTTCCGGCACTTCCTCACATCGGCGGCATCCCCCAATGCTCCCACCGCGGGCCCGTCCCCCCTCACCCTAACAAAGATGGGCCCGCAGGACGACCCCAAGGCATTCATCACGCTCTTTGAACAAGTCGCGGAGACCTCGGGGTGGCCGATGGAACAGCGCGTGGCGCGCCTCCTCCCCCTGCTAACGGGAGAGGCACAGCTAGCCACACTACAGCTCCCCGCCGACCGCCGGCTGGCCTACGCGGACCTTCGCTGGGCCGTCCTCCAGCGTGTGGGGCGCACCCCTGAGCAGCAGCGTCAGCGCTTCCGCACTTTGCGCTTGGAGGAAGTCGGCCGGCCGTTCGCGTTTGGCCAGCAATTCCGGGACGCCTGCTGGCGGTGGTTGAGGGCCGACAACCACGACGCCGAGGGGATCATTGACCAGGTGGTACTGGAGCAATTCGTCGCACGCTTGCCAGCAGGAACCGTGGAGTGGGTCCAGTGCCACTGCCCGGCGTTGCTGGATCAGGCAATCGAGCTGGCGGGGGACCATTTGGCGGCTGTCCCGGCGGCAGGACAGCAGATGGCCTCTTCTCTCCTCTCCTCTTCTATCTCTCTCTCCCCCTCTCCTCCTGTGTCTCATCCTTGCCCCATTCCCCCACTGTGGAGGCAGGGGCCAGCGCCACCCGTGCCGGCCCGCCACACCCGTGGTGCCCTCCTGTTTCTCCCTTCTGTGTCTGTCCCTCCCCTCCCCTCAGGTGAGTGAGCCCCAGAGCACCGGTGCGGAGAGGAAGCCCGGGCCGGTTTGCTGGCGCTGCGGGGAGCCGGGCCACCTCCAACAACAGTGCATGATAATGGAGGTAGGCGCGGTGGTTCGGATCCCCGATGAGCCAGGAGTCGCCCTCGAACGGGCTGGAGCATATCGCATACCGGTGAGTATTCAAGGGGAGACATATCAGGCGTTGGTGGATTCTGGTTGTAATCAGACCTTAATCCAACAAAGCCTGGTGCAAGATGAAGCATTGGGGGGAGCACAGGGGGTGAAGGTGTTGTGTGTGCACAGGGATATTCACAGCTACCCTTTGGTGTCGGTCCACATTTTTTTCCGAGGGGAAAAATTTATAGTGAAGGCGGCGGTTAATCCTCGCCTCACCCACTCGATAATTTTGGGGACTGATTGGCCGGGATTCGGGGAGTTGATGAGCCATTTAGTGGAGAGTGGGTCCTGCCATACTTCAGTAGGGGGAGGTCCCGGTGTCGCCTTGGAGGGAGCAGCTGTCACAGAGCTGTCTACGTCATCTCCGAGTCAGAGTGAGGAGCCACAGGCTCCTCCTCCGTCTCCCGGGGAATCCCTGGCGGATTTCCCGTTAGAGCAGTCACGAGACTAGACTCTGCAGCATGCATTTGACCAAGTGAGAGTAATCGATGGTTAAATGCTCCCGCCGAACGCCACCCCGTCCTTCCCCTATTTTTCTATTATGAAGGATAGATTATACCGAGTGACACAGGACACTCAGACGAAAGAGCAAATCACACAGCTTTTGATTCCAAAAAGCCACCGGGAATTGGTATTGCAGGCAGCTCACTTTAATCCCATGGCTGGACACTTAGGGCAGGATAAGACACTAGCCCGAATAATGGCCCGATTCTATTGGCCGGGGATTCATGGCGATGTCCGTAGGTGGTGTACGGCATGCTGCGAATGCCAGTTAGTAAATCCAGCAGCCATTCCAAAAGCGCCTTTGCGCTCTCTACCATTAATTGAGACCCCGTTCGAAAGAATTGGGCTGGATCTCGTCGGGCCATTAGATCGGTCAACACGAGGGTACCGCTTTATATTAGTTCTGGTGGACTATGCAACGCGATACCCGGAAGCAGTGCCTCTCCGCAATATCTCAGCATGCAGTATTGCGGAGGCACTGTTCTGCGTCATCTCCCGAGTTGGAATCCCGAAAGAGATTCTGACTGATCAAGGCACCACGTTTATGTCACGGACACTGAACGAACTGTATAGGTTATTAGGGGTTAAGCCGATCTGCACCAGCGTGTATCACCCACAAACGGACGGTTTAATGGAACGGTTCAATCGCACCCTCAAAAATATAATTAAAAAATTCGTAAGTGAGGATGCATGTAATTGGGATAAGTGGCTCAAGCCCTTGTTGTTTTCAGTGCAAGAGGTCCCACAAGCCTCCACGGGGTTCTCCCCGTTCGAATTAGTATATGGGCGTAAGCCCCGCGGCATCCTAGATATGCTGCGTGAAAATTGGGAGGAGGGACCTTCACAAAGTACAACAAGGGTACGCGCCTTAGGGAGTTTGCACCGGGAGATAAAGTACTCGTACTGTTGCCCACATCGAGTTCCAAATTGATCGCCAAGTGGCAAGGACCCTTTGAGGTCACACGGCGAGTCGGGGACGTCGACTATGAGGTGAGGCGAACGGACAGGGGTGGGGCGCTACAGATTTACCACCTCAATCTACTCAAACTGTGGAACGAGGAGGTCCCCGTAGCATTGGTGTCGGTGGTTCCGGAGAAGGTGGAGCTGGGGCCGGAGGTTCAAAAGGGCGCATTGGCATCGCATACCTCTCTGGTCCCTTGTGGAGCCCACCTCTCCTTGACCCAACTCGCGGAGGTTACCCAGTTGCAGGCTGAGTTTTTGGACGTGTTCTCGCCCCTGCCCGGCCGCACCAACCTCATAGAGCACCACATTGAGATGCCCCTGGGGGTGGTAGTGCGTAGCCGCCCTTACAGGCTACCCGAACACAAGAAAAAAGTGGTTCGGGAAGAACTCGAGGCCATGCTCGAAATGGGCATCGTTGAGGAGTCCCACAGTGACTGGAGCAGCCCTTGGTACCCAAGGCCGACGGGTCAGTCCGATTCTGTGTGGACTATAGAAAAGTCAACACGGTGTCTAAATTCGACGCGTACCCAATGCCTCGTATTGAGGAGTTGCTCGATTGACTAGGCACTGCTCGCTTTTACTCAACACTGGATTTAACGAAGGGATATTGGCAGATCCCCTTGACTCCACTATCCCAAGAAAAAACGGCCTTTTCCACACCGTTCGGTTTACACCAATTCGTCACACTTCCTTTTGGGCTGTTTGGGGTGCCCGCTATGTTTCAGCGGCTGATGGACAGGGTCCTCCGCCCCCACGCCACCTATGCGGCCACCTACCTCGATGACATTATCATCTATAGTAATGACTGGCCAAGGCACCTCGAACATCTGAGGGCCGTCCTTAGGTTGCTGAGGCGAGTGGGTCTCACAGCCAACCCGAAGAAGTGCGCAATTGGGCGGGTGGAAGTACGGTATCTGGGCTTCCACTTGGGCAACGGGCAGGTGCGTCCCCAAATTAACAAGACCGCAGCAATTGCGGCCTGCCCGAGGCCCAGGGCCAAAAAGGGGGCGAGACAGTTCCTGGGGCTGGCTGGCTATTATCGTAGGTTTATACCGAATTATTCGGACGTCACCAGCCCACTGACTGATCTCACTAAAAAGGGGGCACCAGATCCGGTCCAGTGGACGGAGCAATGCCAGCGGGCTTTCTCTGAGGTAAAGGCCGCACTGTGTGTGGGGCCACTTTTACACTCCCCTGACTTTTCTCTCCCCTTTATGTTACAGACGGATGCATCGGACAGAGGGCTGGGGGCTGTTTTGTCCCAGGAGGTGGAGGGGGAGGACCGCCCAGTCCTATACATCAGTAGGAAGCTGTCGGTGCATGAGGGGCGCTACAGCACAATCTAAAACGAGTGCTTGGCAATCAAGTGGGCGGTCCTCGCCCTCTGTTACTACCTGCTGCAGCGCTCTTTCACCCTCTGTTCGGACCACGCGCCCCTCCAGTGGCTCCACCGCATGAAGGATGCCAACACGCGGATCACCCGTTGGTATCTGGCACTCCAACCCTTTAATTTCAAGGTGGTCCACAGGCCGGGGGCGCAGATGGTCGTGGCGGACTTCCTCTCCCATTGGGGGGGGGGAGGGCGGGGAGTCGGATTCTGTATGCTCCTGCTCGATCAGGGGAAGCCTGTGGTGTGTGAGGAATGCGAATCAGTAGCCCTGCCTCCTTGTAGAATGGCTGATTCCCTGCCTTCCCTCCATGTCGACAGACCTGCCTGGGCTTGTCCTAGTCATGGTGGGCATGGATGAGTCCACCTGTGGAGTGAGATACAGGGTTAATGGTGGTACAGACACAGAAGGAGAAGGGAGAGAAGAAACATGAGGACAGACACGAGTGCGGGGAGTAGGTTTTGGGGGAATTGGTCCATGTTTCTGCAGGGCTGGGGTAGGGGAGGTGTGAGGAGAATGAAAGGGAGGGGAGAAAGTGAAAGTGAGCGAGTCAGAGGAAGAGAAGCTGGAGGAACGCCTGCTCCCAGATACGCCCTCAGGTGGTCCTTGGCTAGCCGGACCGCCTCCTCCAGCAACGCCGCTTGGTGACACCGGGCCCATGTTGATATCTTGCTCAGCAGTTGGGTGATGAACTGTTCCAGCATCATGCAGTTGATGATGTCCTCCATGCTGCATTCTGTAGCCCCAGTTATCTTTGTGATCCATTGTTGACTATGTTAGAAAGACTGCTCTCCCATTTCAATATTTTATGGGCCTCACACCTCCAGTCACACACTGGACACACACACACACACACACACACACACAAACTGTTTTAGCTTGCTAACATTATTTTTCTGAGAGCAGGTTGAAATTTTATTATTTAGCAATAATTTTTATGATTGATATACAAGGTATTTTAACATCAAGTTAAAAGTGGTGGAGGACATCTTGTGTCCTCCACCACAGTTTATCACTGTAAAGACATTTCATCTGACAAACACAGACTCCTCATAAAGTAGTAAAATCTTTAGAATACCAGAGGGTAAATACTATTATGTTGGTTTTCTTTTGAAAAATAAGCAGGAAATATGTTTTAGCCAATCAGAATTCCCATATTGGGGCAGCCACTCAGAAGTCTGTGTTTCAAACAAAGAAAGTCCTTTTACAATGATTTTAGTAGGAGCTGGAATTTTGTTTTGGGGCGGTCTAAGGGTGGGTCTCCCAAAAAGGGACCCAACTTAAATACTAATGGAAGCAAGTCAATGTTCTCCCAGGAAATCACTCACACTTGCATTGTTTCTGTACAATAAAAGCATTTTATGGAAGTACAGTTGTGGTCAGAAGTTTATATACAGTGACATGAATGTCATCTTGGATGTGACTGTCATGGCAATATTTGAGCTTTCAGTAATTTCTTTGAACTGTTCTTTTTCTGTGGCAGAATGTACAGCATACATCATGAATTAAAAAAAACACTCGAATTTGGTGCACAAGTTTTAATTTTCTTTGGGTTTTCTGAAATCAACACATGGGCAAAATTATACATACAGGGTCATAAATATACATACAGTACACCTAATATTTGGGTAAAATATCTCATCACAAGATTCACCTTGACCAAACGTTTTTGTTTACCATGAACAAGATTCTGGCAGAATTCTGGTTGAATATTTCACGACTCTTCATGGTAGAATTGGTAGAGTTCAATAATTTTTTTTTTTCTTGGCATGGACTTGACTTATAAGTATGGTCCATATATTTTCAATAGGGTTGAAGTCAGGACTTGTTTTAAGCTTAATGGACTTGTAACACCAACCACTTGTACAGGAAGGGACAGAGCAGGCTATACTTCCTGAGGAGGCTGCAGTCCTTTAACATCTGCAGGAAACTCCTGTGGATGTTCTATCAGTCCGTGGTCGCCAGTGTCCTGTTTTACACCATGGTGTGCTGGGGGGGCAGCACATCCAAGAAGGACACATCCAGGCTGGAGACTCTGGTGACGGTGGCAGAGAAGAGGACTATGGACAAACTACTGAACATCATGGACGATGCCAGTCACCCTCTGCACACCGTCATCAGCAACCAGAGGAGCCTGTTCAGTGACAGAATGCTCCTTCCCAAGTGCAGGACGAACAGACTTAAAAACTCCTTTATCCCTCATGCCATCAGACTGTACAACTCCTCTCTGGGGGGGGGAGGGGTAACAGGAGGACAGAGGACAGGAAGGAGCACTAGCCTAGCCTGACAAAAAGCAATACTGGACAATGTGCAATATAAATGTGCAATACCTCTCCTGCTGGACTTTTTTTTTTCTTTCTTCTTTTCCCATATCTCGTTCTTTTTTATATTTGTATATGTAAATTGTAGCCCAGGCTGTAAAGCATCATAATTTTGTTAAGACTATCCTCTTAAAATAATCCATTTTATTTGTGAACGAAAAAACCATTCATTGAAAGTAATTGATCAGTTATTTAAATTCTAAAAGCAATTCATTGTGTTTTGAAATAAATAGATGCTTTATAAATAATTCATTGAAATTGATTATATGCACTAAAAACTATTGGAAAGTGTTTAAAATGGAGAAAAGGAGAAATAGAGAAAAAAAAGGAGTTGCTGCAGAAGGCTATGTAGAACGAGCTTCCCGAATAGCCAATTAGTGCATCTTGTGCGCCCCAGGTGATCAACCTCGTAGGTTACGTCTGGTCGTAACTTCCTGTTTTGCGGCCATGTTTATGGTTGCTACCTCGTGCGTTGTCTGATCCAAATGCAGATAAAACCTGTTTTCATCCATGGGGTAAGACCTGAAAATAATGTTTTGAACTGAGTTGGAATAATTCTTAATGATGTTAAACCCTGGTTGACCAGTATATTGTTAATATTTAAACTTTATAGAGCAGTGTGAGACCGGACGATTTCTGCCGATCGGGCAAGGGTAATTGCTGGAACGCTCGTTCCTAAATTGATCACTCGGTGAGTGGAAAAAAAAAAAAACACTCTAACTTGTTTGGTTGATTTGTAAAGCATCTGAAAGTTATGTTAATCAGCACAGCAGCCATGAAAAAGGTGCTAATGGTGCTATAGCCGCCTGAGACTGTGCTGTGATGCTAATGGGCCATTGACCTGAACTTAGCAGTTTAGCTTGTTGATGTTATATCTGAATAATCATTTCAGTGTTGTTTATTGTTATTTACTAAGGAATATTTTTCTAAGCTGTTGTTCATTGCATACATAAAGAAAAAAAAATAAGGTATTGGTGAGACTGCTTGATGAAAGTGTGTGCTTGTGGTACTTAAAGAGGTAAATATTTAGTGCAGTTTCTCATTGTTACCGGTGCAAGGAGAGACAATTAAGCAGGTTAGGCCTTAATGCCTCTAACTACCATGGGGTTTCTGAATTTAATGCAGTTTTCTACCAAATTAAAGGGTACTATGCAATATATTTATATTTATTTCTTTTAATTTTGAAAAATTATATTTTCTTTGTTATTAATGTAACTACAGTACTTGAATAAAAAAAGCACTTTGAATGTATTTATAGTTTCACAACTACAAATTAATACTTGAACTCTTGAACTAGAGATATATTTGATTTTTGTTGTACAACTAAACCTTTTGAGAGCATTATATATACTGGTTAATACAAATTAGTATTATTGCTTGAGGATAATCAACATGCTATTTGGATCTGCTTTGACCTCTCTGTAGGTCAGGTTTTTCTTTTCTGTGACTTCATTTGATGAGGTCCCAGCCAAAGTCCACCGTCTATCGGGGAGTTTCCAGCTGGGTTCGTGTGAAGTTTCCAGAGATCCAGAGAGATTGTCTCTAGAGTCCATGATCCATAGATTCCCAGTGTGAGCTGGGTGGCGAGCCACATTGAAACCACCGATATTGAACTGAGAGTGGTGAAGGATTCCTTCATTCCCCCTTTCTTACGGACTGTGTGGTAGGACATAATACACATACACTGATACACTTGACACGGATCTGAAGAAAAAGGGCCCCAATGCTAACTTTGGGACAGAGGGTTTTATTTTGCTGGCTTATTATTTTTAGTTGTTTTTCATTGAATGCCTTGCAACAAATTGTGTTTTTTAATTTTTATTATTATTGATTATTAATAACAAGTGCATACACAACAAACCTCAAACCATTGTTTCTTGTGTTTTTCCGACTACTCAACGACAAAGGCTCTCACAAGCTTATAGTCTTCTGTTACTGGTCCATCTATTAATATTGACTATTTACCTGTGCCCTGTTGCTACAATCTGTAACAAGGGGGTTACAGATTTGGCAAGCCAGCCAGGAGAGCTGTGTTGAGTGTCTAATTGTTAAATTTATTTTGTGTGTACCAGCTGCTGAAATTAAAGGTAGGTCCCCCCCCAAAACAAAATAATAATAATAAAAATAAAATAAAATTAGAAAAATAAATACGGCAAAATGGAAACAGTAATGCAGGAATCAGTTGCAATTCCCTGCTCTGTAGTGGTTAGTGGATTAACTGAGACAGATAGTGATGAAGTATCTACTTACCTTCAGAAATATGGTTCAATCAAACGTTTTCTTTGCATAGATGATCCCAAATCAGATTTCCACAGACACATCATTGTAGAGTTCACACATAGCACTGCTATGGAAGCCTTAGAGCCCCTATTGCCCCTTAAGCTTCAAAGCCCTACCCAGACCAACATGGTGTATGAAGTGAAGAGCTTGGCAGGTGTTTACACATTAGATGCCTGGAGCAAAGCTACCAAAGCATACATGGAACAACTTTGTGATATTGCCAAGCTGAGTGGAACATCACTAGAGCAAATGCTGAAAGAAGAGCTGGCACATCTTACTTTGTCTACAGCTAGCACACTGTCCTCTTCTCCTCAGCCTCACCAAGATCTCTCACCTGAGCAGAGCCCACTCTCCAAAACGGAATCACCTCACCTGGAAAATGTCTCATCCTCTCCATGACTTTCTTTTGTCGACCCACCTGATCTTGCAGCTAAGAAATCTTCTCACGATGAGGGTCAGCCTCATACCTCTTCAATCTTCACAAAAAACCTGACCAAGTTAACCTTGTCGCCGACTCCTCCAGTTGTGACTGGTAGCATGTCCCAGTCCACCATCGACTTGAATCCCCCCAGCATTCGACGAGTGGTGATTGAACACATTGTCCACAGCAGTGAAAGCCCATCACACCTGGCTACACCAGGTAGGCTTCGAGCTTTCTCAGGGAAATGTCCACGGTTTAATAATGAAGTGGATTTCGACACATGGCGTACCAGTGTTGAAGTTCTCATGAAAGATCCCTCAGTCTCTGAATCATACTGCACGCATCGCATCCTTGACAGTCTCCTCCCTCCTGCTTCTGAGATGACTAAGCATCTTGGCCCACATGCTAAACCTTCGGCCTATCTTGAACTACTGGACTCTGCCTATGGAACAGTTGAAGATGGCGATGAACTATATGCCAGGTTCATGAATACACTTCAAAATGATGGGGAGAAGCCATCTGCTTTTCTGCAGAGGTTGCATGTGGCACTGGGCACAACTATGAGACATGGTGGTGTGTCCTCTCATGATTTCGACCAGCAGCTTTTAAAGCAGTTCTGCCGTGGCTGCTGGGAAAATTCCCTAATAGTCGACCTCCAGCTTGAACAAAGAAAGAGAAATCCACCATCCTTTGCAGAACTGTTGCTGCTATTAAGGACAGAAGAGGATAAACAGGCGGCGAAAGTGAGTCGCATGAAGCAGCATTTGGGAAGCACCAAGCCTGTTTATAGTGCCAGTAAACAGCGTGTCATGTCTCATCTTCAAACAGCATATGCTGCTACTGATTCTGACTATTGCACTGAAGTCGAGATGCTGAGGAAAGAGATATCAGACATTAGCGCCCAGCTTAATAGCATGACAGTTGAGAGTAAAAAACAGAAATTGCCCAAACAGAAAGCAAAGTCCCTTGCTTCTAGTGCCAAAGCCGAGGCTCACCTCGTGAAAAAGAAAGGAACAACTCAGCAGAGCCCCGCTATCAAAATGAGCAGCAAACCACGCCCTTGGTACTGCTTCCAGTGTGGGGAGGATGGTCATATCATCTCGGCATGTGACAATGAGCCAAATCCTTCCCTCGTAGCAGCAAAGAAAAAACAGCTGAGAGAAAGGCAGGCTGCATGGGAGTCTTCCAATCCCCTTGGCAATCAGGCATATTTAAACTGATATCTGCTTCCATAGAGGGACGTATGGGAGTGACACCTGATAAATCCAGTCCCACAATTGAAAAACCTGCCTGGAAGAGAGCTCGAAATAAGAGGAAACCCAGTGCACTTCCTTGTGGCCTTGTGGGAACTAAAACCACAGCTTGGGTAACTATTGCGGGAAAAGACACCAGTTGTCTTTTAGATACAGGTTCGCAGGTGACTACAGTGCCCTGGTCTTTTTATGAGCAACACCTTCCAGATCTGACCATCCATCCATTAGGCAATCTTCTTGACGTGGAGGGTGCCAACGGCCAACTAGTCCCCTACTTAGGATACATTGAGCTCTCTGTCAGATTTCCAAAAGCTTCGTAGGGACTGACATTGAAGTCCAAACTTTGGCGTTAGTTATTCCCCACCTCAGATCTACAGTCCATGAACAGGTACTTGTTGGCACCAACACTCTTGACACCCTGTATGCTGACCTTCGAGATGACCCAAATTTCTCCACCTTCCAGCCATTGCCTTATGGCTACAGGGCTGTCCTCACAATCCTTCAACTGCATCAGAAAGGCTCCACCAGTAGTAGCCTTGGCTGGGCTAAGACTATTGGAAAGGCACCTGAGGTTGTTCCAGCAGGACAGACAGTTGTCCTCGAAAGCATGGTTAATGTCTCTAGTGCTCATTCTGAGAAGTACGTCATTATTGAACAACCATCAGCATCCTTCTTACCCAGCGGCCTCCTGGTCACAGCTAGCTTGGTCAGCTTGCCAACAAAACAACCTTGCCACCTACCTGTTGTGTTGAAAAATGAAACTGAACATGACATTACAATTCCGTCCAAGACAATATTGCCAGATGTTAATGCTGTTGTGAGAGTGTTACACAAAGAACAAAAAGTAAAAGAACCAAACCCCCCTGACCTGGAAAGGGAGTCCCCTCAACCGACAAAACTGAGTTTTGATTTTGGAGACTCACCTTTACCCCCCGAGTGGAGAGAACGGGTAACAAACATGTTGAACTCCATGCCAGACATCTTCTCCCATCACGACCTGGATTTTGGACATACAGACAAAGTTAAGCATCGTATCAGGCTCAGTGATGAAACCCTTTTCAAGTTCAGACCACGTCCGATACACCCCCATGATGTGGATGCAGTGAGAAAACACCTACAGGAGCTCCTTGATTCAGGGGTTATTCAAGAGTCTGAGTCCCCGTTCGCATCTCCTATTGTTGTTGTCAGGAAGAAGGATGGTTCTGTTCATCTTTGTATAGATTTCAGGAAGTTAAACCTTCAGACAATTAAAGATGCCTATGCTCTCCCAAAGCTTGAGGAGGCATTCTCTGCGCTGGCTGGGTCGAAGTGGTTCTCCGTCCTGGACCTTAAATCAGGGTACTATCAGATTGAAATGGAAGGATCAGACAAGCAGAAGACAGCGTTTGTTTGCCCGCTAGGATTTTGGGAGTTCAATAGAATGCCCCAGGGTATTACCAACGCGCCATCAACATTCCAATGACTGATGGAGAAGTGTATTGGAGAGATGAATCTTAAAGAGGTTTTAGTGTTCATTGACGACCTGATTATTTTTTCATCTTCCTTGGAGGAGCACGAACAGCGCCTGAAGCGTGTCTTAGAACGGCTGAAGGAATATGGACTGAAGTTGGCACCAGGGAAGTGGAAATTTTTCCAGACCTCTGTCAGGTATCTTGGTCATGTGGTTTCTGAGAAGGGTGTACAAACAGACCCAGAGAAAGTAAAGGCCCTGACAACGTGGCCTGTCCCCACCAACCTAAAGGAACTCCAGTCCTTTTTAGGTTTTGCAGGGTATTACAGAAGGTTCATTCAGGGGTATTCTCATGTCATCAAGCCCCTAACTGAATTAACCTCCGGTTATCCACCCCTTCGGAAGGGCAAAAAACCTAAGAAAGCTACAGGCCGAGAATATTACAACCCAAAGGAGCCTTTTCATCAGAGATGGACACCCCAGTGTCAGGAAGCATTCCACCTGATAATCCAGAAGTTGACTTCAGCTCCGGTCTTAGGTTTCGCAGACCCCCAGCTTCCGTATGTTCTACATACAGATGCCAGCACCCTCGGTGTTGGGGCTGCACTGTACCAGGTTCAGGATGGCCAACCGAGAGTTATAGCCTTTGCTAGCCGAGGACTCTCAAAGAGCAAAAGGAAGTATCCTGCCCATAAACTCAAATTTCTGGCCCTGAAGTGGGCCGTTACAGAAAAAATTTCGGATTATTTATATGGGACAGATTTCACTGTGGTTACCGATAGTAACCCGTTGACTTACCTTTTAACCTCAGCCAAGCTTGACGCAACAGGTTACCGGTGGCTGTCCAGCCTGTCGACGTTCTCCTTCCGACTTGAGTACAGAGCTGGCAAGCGAAACTTGGACGCTGACGCCTTGTCTCGCCGTTCACATGGACCACCAGAGGATGACCCTGTATCACAAAAAGAAAGTGAGATAATCCGGCAATTTGCTTTGTACCACCTGAGTGATGCTGACACATCACACACTGTTCCTCAGGAGGTGATTCAAGCGATTTGTGATCGACACATGGTCACCAGTGTCGGAGGTGCAAAGGCTGAAAGCTCCAGCCCTGGGTTGACTTTAGTTGAATCTCTTTCTCATCAGCCCATAGCCATTCCAGACTGTTTTCAGGAAGAGCAAATGGATGGGTTTCCTTTTGTACCCTCATTTTCCGAAGAGGAACTAAGGAAAAAGCAGAGATCAGATCCTGCAATCAATGAAGTGATTGTTCAAATGGAGACTGGTAAAACCCCACCTCCCACCCTCAAAGCAGAGCTGCCTGAGCTCCCTTTGCTACTGCGAGAGCTCAACAAGCTGGAGCTACGGAATGGAGTGCTCTATCGACAGCGGCAAGACGGACCCAATGTCACCTTCCAGTTAGTGCTCCCTGAGGAGTTAAGAGCAGCAGCCCTGCAGAGCCTCCATAACGACATGGGCCATTTAGGAGTTGAGTGGACAGTCGATCTAGTAAGAGCCAGATTCTACTGGCCAAAAATATATATGGCCATTGAAAAACTGATCAAAACCTGCGAGCGATGTGTCCGCCGTAAAACTCCTCCTGAGAAAGCTGCTCCACTCGTCAATATAAAGACTTGTCGGCCTCTGGAACTCTTGTGTATTGACTTATCCTTGGAGCCAGATCGATCCAACACAAAGGATGTATTAGTCATTACCGATCACTTCACAAAGTATGCGCTAGCCATACCAACTCCAAACCAGCGAGCCCGTACGGTAGCAAAATGTCTTTGGGATAATTTCATAGTGCATTATGGCTTCCCAGAGCAACTACTCAGCAACCAGGGCCCAGACTTTGAGTCGCACACCATACGGGAACTCTGTGAGCTGGCAGGGATAAAAAAAGTGCATACGACTCCATACCATCCCAGAGGAAATCCGGTTGAGAGGTTCAACCGTACACTTCTCCAAATGCTCGGGACATTGAGTCAACCTGACAAACTGCATTGGAAAGACTTTGTGAAACCTCTCGTGCATGCCTATAATTGCACCAAAAATGATACGACTGGATTTTCCCCCTATGAATTGATGTTTGGGAGACAGCCCAGGCTTCCCATTGACCTAGCCTTTGGCCTGCCCACCAACACCAATGAGCTGTCTCATTCCCAGTATGTCAAAGACCTAAAATGTTGCTTGGAACAGAGTTACAGGATTGCAACATCCAATGCACAAAAGAATGCTGATCGAAATAAGACCCGGTTTGACAGACGAGTTGTGGACTCATCCTTGGAAGTGGGTGATAGGGTCCTTGTTCGTAATGTCAAGCTGCGTGGAAAGCATAAACTGGCAAACAAGTGGGAGGACGATGTCTACACTGTTCTCAGGAAAGCTGGTGACATGCCTGTCTACACTGTTAAGCCTGAGGGCAAAGATGGGCCAGTGCGCACCCTACATCGTGACCTGCTCCTCCCTTGTGGCTTTCTATCTGCAGCTGTGATGAATGAACCTGTCAAACAGCTCCCGGTCAAAAGACCTAGGACAAGACAATGTCCCACCACTGAAAGTGAGGAAGAGGAGGAGGACTCTGACTTGGAAATTGTAGTCACTCGGATGTTTTCCCCTTTCCAGACACCAGAGCCCAAGGTCAATGAGACTTACATGTTGAGGAATCCCCCATGTGCGATCAGACAGTCAAATGAGCCGGATGTGTCATCTGCTCCAGTTCTCTCTGATTCTCCGGCATACGAGCTCCTGGCCGAGAACAGAGATAAGCTATCCATGCGGAACCCACCTGAACAAGTCAATCCACCTGAACAAGACAATCTACCTGAACAAGTTAACTCACCTGAACAAATACATAAAACAGATCAAACAGAAAGTGACTTACCTGAAAATGTAAACCCTGTAGAAGAAGGAAACTTACCTGATAATGTCATCCTGCCATGTGATGTCCATGATGAACAGCTTCCGGTGCTCTCTGATGTAACAGCAAGTGAAGAGGACATGGATAGGACTGGAAGTGGAGAATCTGAGGAGAAAAGAAAGGATGAGTTGGATGAAATGGAGATAGAGAGACAGACAGAAATGGATACCTCTGTCAGGAGATCAGGGAGGACACGACAACCGCCAAAGCGACTTGACTATGCTGAACTTGGGAATCCCTTGGTCACAGTGGTTAAGTCATTCTTTCATGGACTAACTACAGCACTGGCCGATGCTTTGAATGAAGAAGAGAACTCCCTATACCCCTCTGACCTGCCCACTCAGATAAATTATATTTGATTGCTGCCATGTACAGGGACGTACATAAGATCAGGAGGGGAGGGTGTAGCCCAGGCTGTAAAGCGTCATAATTTTGTTAAGACTATCCTCTTAAAATAATCCATTTTATTTGTGAACGAAAAAACCATTCATTGAAAGTAATTGATCAGTTATTAAAATTCTAAAAGCAATTCATTGTGTTTTGAAATAAATAGATGCTTTATAAATAATTCATTGAAATTGATTATATGCACTAAAAACTATTGGAAAGTGTTTAAAATGGAGAAAAGGAGAAATAGAGAAAAAAAAAGGAGTTGCTGCAGAAGGCTATGTAGAACGAGCTTCCCGAATAGCCAATTAGTGCATCTTGTGCGCCCCAGGTGATCAACCTCGTAGGTTACGTCTGGTTGTAACTTCCTGTTTTGCGGCCATGTTTACGGTTGCTGCCTCGTGCGTTGTCTGATCCAAACGCAGATAAAACCTGTTTTCATCCACGGGGTAAGACCTGAAAATAATGTTTTGAACTGAGTTGGAATAATTCTTAATGATGTTAAACCCTGGTTAACCAGTATATTGTTAATATTTAAACTTTATAGAGCAGTGTGAGACTGGACGATTTCTGCCGATCGGGCGAGGGTAATTGCTGGAACGCTCGTTCCTAAATTGATCACTCGGTGAGTGGAAAAAAAAAACACTCTAACTTGTTTGGTTGATTTGTAAAGCATCTGAAAGTTATGTTAATCGGCACAGCAGCCATGAAAAAGGTGCTAATGGTGCTATGGACCCTTTTCACGTGACGTCACGACAAACGCGGCCGCCATTTTGGACGTATACTACCAGTAGTTTACTACAGCCAGCATTGAGGAACGGCAGCAAAGAAAGTGTTTATTTTCAGCAAGACTTCCATCATGCCACTATATTGTTGTGCACCTGGATGTAGTAACCATCAACAAACAAGGCAAGGGTCATCATTTTATCGGATCCTGGTAGATGCTGACCGACAGAGAAGATGGATAGCGGCATACCAACGCTTGTGTAGTGACCACTTTGTTGGAGGTAAGACGAATAAAATTAGCCAGAAAAGGCATTACATTGCTGTTAACATTCTGTGGCGGCGAGTGTGTAACCAAATAGGCTAAAATAACCCATTGTAACCTCTTTGTTCTTCTGTAGTAGCTATTAGCTAACGACATTAGCTAGCGTTGTTTTCCTTTGCTGTTGGTAGACTGTAGGACAGATCAGAGGCAGTGTCCTACAAACAGCGCTTAATTTGAGGGGGAGCAAGCCGGAGCGCGCTCCGGAACCTCGGGCGTTGGCTCCGGCAGCTATTTACACTGGATCCGGTGATCCAACACCTCTTTTGACTATGTAACAAAAAACAAACAAACAAATAATTAAATAAAAAAATGCAAGTTTATTTAGTGTTAATGTCTGATTTTGATATCTGTCTTGTTGGTGATTTCTCTCATGAAACGACATCCACAAAATATCTGCAGATGAACTTAATTTGCAGTGTTATTACAAAACATGCCCAGAAGCGCAGCGCTGCGCCCCTCTCCCCCCCCCCTCTTTTTTTCTGCACCGGAGCCGCTCATCCTCTGTGCTCCGGGACCTCCCACTTTACAAATTAAGCACTGCCTACAAATAAGTGTTCAAAATAAGAGGAACATGTATTTGTCTCTTAAATCCAGGCCGTTCCCTGTAATCTGTAACAACGGTTGGAGAAAGTAATGGCAAATAGTGAGTGCACAAACCATAGAAGGTAAACTGTACACAGCGCCAGGGCAGTGTGATGGTATGTCTACTTTTAGATTGTCTTAGCTTATCAATGAACACACTCGTCACTCGATGAGTTTCACGTCTTTACGACGGAAACTTAAATGTGTGTTAGGTATTATTGTTGCAGTCTAAGCAGTCATTGTAGCAGCTAGATGAGCGAGAACCGAAAGGGTCTGTGCCATAAACCGTTATTTCTGTACGGCGTTGCTAATGTGTCGTTACTGTTGTTATTTCTTCCTCTGCTCGCCCTGTAAATGCCCTACGTCGCTGGATAGTGAAGGTGTTTTCTGCATCTCGCTCCTTTCTCTTGTATGTTCTCCATTTGTCGCCTTCCTCGCATTCAAACCAATTCGAGCCGAAGTCCACTACATGTCCAAAATGGTGGTCGCGTTTACGAAGGTCACATGACTGAAAAGGGTCTATAGCCGCCTGAGACTGTGCTGTGATGCTAATGGGCCATTGACCTGAACTTAGCAGTTTAGCTTGTTGGTGTCATATCTGAATAATCATTTCAGTGTTGTTTATTGTTATTTACTAAGGAATATTTTTCTAAGCTGTTGTTCATTGCATATGTAAAGAAAAAAAATAAGGTACTGGTGAGACTGCTTGATGAAAGTGTGTGCTTGTGGTACTTAAAGAGGTAAATATTTAGTGCAGTTTCTCATTGTTACTGGTGCAAGGAGAGACAATTAAGCAGGTTAGGCCTTAATGCCTCTAACTACCATGGGGTTTCTGAATTTAATGCAGTTTTCTACCAAATTAAAGGGTACTATGCAATATATTTATATTTATTTCTTTTAATTTTGAAAAATTATATTTTCTTTGTTATTAATGTAACTACAGTACTTGAATAAAAAAAGCACTTTGAATGTATTTATAGTTTCACAACTACAAATTAATACTTGAACTCTTGAACTAGAGATATATTTGATTTTTGTTGTACAACTAAACCTTTTGAGAGCATGATATAGACTGGTTAATGCAAATTAGTATTATTGCTTGAGGATAATGAACATGCTATTTGGATCTGCTTTGACCTCTCTGTAGGTCAGGTTTTTCTTTTCTGTGACTTCATTTGATGAGGTCCCAGCCAAGGTCCACCGTCTATCGGGGAGTTTCCAGCTGGGTTCGTGTGAAGTTTCCAGAGATCCAGAGAGATTGTCTCTAGAGTCCATGATCCATAGATTCCCAGTGTGAGCTGGGTGGCGAGCCACATTGAAACCACCGATATTGAACTGAGAGTGGTGAAGGATTCCTTCATTCCCCCTTTCTCACGGACTGTGTGGTAGGACATAATACACATACACTGATACACTTGACACGGATCTGAAGAAAAAGTGCCCCAACGCTAACTTTGGGACAGAGGGTTTTATTTTGCCGGCTTATTATTTTTAGTTGTTTTTCATTGAATGCCTTGCAACAAATTGTGTATTTTTTTATTTTTATTGATTATTAATAACAAGTGCACACACAAAAAAAAACCCTCAAACCATTGTTTCTTGTGTTTTTCCGACTACTCAACGACAAAGGCTCTCACAAGCTTATAGTCTTCTGTTACTGGTCCATCTATTAATATTGACTATTTACCTGTGCCCTGTTGCTACAATCTGTAACAAGGGGGTTACAAAATACTTAATTTAATTTATCTAGAAGTTTTCTCTATTTTCTATTCTCTGTTTATCCTGTGATGATGATGCTGGAATTTTAATTTCCCTGAGGGAACCCTCCCAAAGGGATCAATAAAGTTCAATCTAATCTAATCTAATCTAATCTAATCTAATCTAATCTAATCTAATCTAATCTAATCTAATCTAATCTAATCTAATCTAATCTAATCTAATCTAATCTAATCTAATCTAATCTAATCTAATCTTAGCCTGCTTTATCCTCCACAACCAGCTCTGATGCATGTTTTGGTTCATTGTCCTGTTGTAACTTCCAAATCCCAAGACATGTTCAAGTTTCTGATGGTTTATGCTAAAGAATTCTAAGGTAGTCCTCCTTCTTCATTATTCCATCCACTTTGTGCAATGAACCAGTTCCACTGGCAGCAAAACAGACCCAGAGCATGATGATCCTACCACCACCACCAGCTGGTGCAGTGTCCCTCAGTACATTGTCCCTGTTGGTCATTGTGGCCAAACAACTCAACCTTTGTCTCATCTGACCATACAGCTTTCCTCCAGAAGGCTATTTTCTTTGTCCGTGTGGTCAGCTTCAAACTTTAGTTAAATCGATGACATATACTGCAATGTGCAAGCAGTCATTTACATCCGGCCCTTTGAGGTATGAACACAAGGGCAGCGAGTTTTTCTACCTAAAAATGTAAGATAATCTGTCAATCATTGTAATGTTCGCAAGAAATAACATAAGCATTCTTCAGCTATGTATTTGATTGCATTTGATGGTGATTTCTGTCTAGAAATGCCTGCAAAATTTGCCTTCACTGTGACCTTCGGTGTCTGAGTTATGAACACTTAAAGGCCAACTGGAGCCATGGATCAAATAGAAACTTAAGTTGCTGAGCAGCACTTGTGTGGTGGCGAATAATGGACCGACGCTGTCCTACCGGGCCATGCCCATGCTGGTTCAAGAGGGCTGGGGTAGAGGGAGGTGCCTGTAAAATTTGGCTTTGCTGGCAGCACCAGTGGCCGAGTAATAAACGTTTAAAAGCCGGCTAGAGCCATGGATATTTTTTTTTCATAGCGTAGTGGATGGACCAGGGTGTTCGGCCCTCTGGCCATGGCCGACGACGAGTGCTCTTGATGGGCTTGGCGGCCGATCGCCTGCTTCCTGGAAGTACGATTCAGAAAAAAAAGACAAAGTCCCACAGTTCAGGGGGGAATAACAAAGTCCTACTGCTCCATTATACCTAATGCTTTTATTTAATTTAATTTTATTTTTATATGCGCATACTTTGGTTTAATTAGAAACTTTTTTTCAAGTAAATCAAATTGATTTACTTTTATCACCAAACCCACAGAGATGAAATAATTTGAAAAATGCAGTAAATTTGATGTCTCTCAAAGATAGCCACTATGTATCTGATCACACACTATTAAAGGAGCAAAAAGTAAAAAAAAAAGGCATGCTTGCTTTGCCCTCAAATCACAAGTTTTCCATCCATGTAACATTAGCATTATGATCAAACTTTTAAATCCACTTTTTCACCAAAATATCAGTGATCGAGGTCTAAAATTTGTTTTGAACATTTGTTTTTTAAAAAAATAATGAAATAATTCACAATTATGCCTTTTTAAATTATTATATCAAATTTTGTTCAGTGGGACATCTTGGACACACTTTCTGTGGAATCTGGCCGATTCCTCAGTCATTGCCCCAGGCTTTTATGCACTGGTCAAGTTTTACTCTGCAGCGCAGGCGTCCAAGGCTCAAAGAGCCACCGATAAACAGCATCTGTTCCAAGACGCTCCACTCAAAGTAACGTAGCACTTCCTTTCTTTTCAAGTCAAGTCAGTGTGGTTTATACAGGGCCCTCCATGATTATTGCCCCCCCTTGTAAAGATTAGTAAAAAAGGCTAGAAAAAAAATCCACCTTTTGGTGAAGTCGCTTCATCTCACACTGAAAAAAAAGAGAAAAATCCAACCTTAAATTGAAATAAAGTTATTCAGAGAAAAACAAATCCCTCATCAAGAAATATATTTTCAACAAAAACACATCATGATTATTGGCACCCCTGCATTTAATCATTTGTACAACCCCCTTTACCAGTAAAACAGCACTGAGTCTCTCCTCTAACATTTTATAAGGTTGGAGATCCAGAGCAGGGCATCTGAGCCCATTCCCATTTACACAATCTCTCCACATCATCCAGGGTCCTCGACCCTCTCTTGTGCTCTCTCCTCTTCAGCTCAGCCCACAGGTTTTCACTGGGGTTCAGCTCAGGGGACTGAGATGGCCAGGGCAGAAGCTTGATTCTGTGCTCAGGGAACCATTTCTGTGTTGATTTGGACATTGGATCATTGTCCTGCTGGAAGATCCAATGACGACCCAGTTTTAGTTTCAGCCAGATTCTGATTTAAAATGTCCTGCTATTTCATGGAGGCCATGATGCCATGGATTCTAACAAGGTTTCCAGGGCCTTTGGAGGAAAAACAGCCCCAAAACCTCACAGAACTTCCACCATATTTTACAGTTGGGATCAGGTTCTTTTCATTATAGCCGTCCTTCTTTTTACACCAAAAAAAAAGCTCAATTTTTGTTCCATCAGACCAGAGGACACAGTTCCAGTTAAAGTCATGAGGAGGATTTTTCTTTTCTTTTTTTGCATGGTTGCAAATTTAAAAAAATATATTACATTCTTCAAGGCTGCTTCTAAAAAAGATCGAAACAAAAGCCCAATTGGCCATTTTTAATGGTTTCAATTCAATTCAATGAAGAGAAATCTCCAGTGCAAGCTTGAAAGTCAGAGTGACTGCAGTGAAGATGAAGATGTGATTGTCATTGTACTTATGTATTTGTTGCAGATCAGCAGCAGTGTGGCCTGGAAACATAAAACCCCATTCCAAAAAGAAAAAGATTAAAAAAAAAAAAAAACCAGCATATTTTCCAGACGACATAGTGCAGTGTTTTTTACCTTGTTGTTGCTACAGTACATTATCATATTTGCATCAGGCTTATGCTGAGTCTTATTGTGATTATTTTTCTAAACAAATACAGAAACTGAAATCACACATTTCAACAATCATGCTTAAACAATAGCAGCTGTCCTGGTGGAGACAAATCAGCAACTTTTAGCCAAATGGAAACCACCATGCTCAACATGTTAGGTTTTTTTTTGTTTGTTTTTTTGTTCTTATTTTTAACTTATAGTTGGGAAAATACAGCAAACATATAAGACCCTTAAAATTCATTGTCAATCCAATGATTTTTTTTCTCGTTCCAATTATTTCTCTCTCTCTCTCTCTTTTTGTTATCTTCAGAGGTGGCCATGCTGATTTGTTTCCACTGGGAGGCACTGTGTTAGATGGTTTTTGTCTTTCACCTTTCATTTCTCCACTCATTTGTCCAAAATCAGGCGTCAAAAAAAGGTATTAAGACTCACTCCCCTTTTTGAGCATGTTTTACTAAAAGATTAATGAATGTGAGTGTTAGTGGTTAGTGCATGTCAAGTCAAGTTTATTTGTATAGTGCTTTTAACAATAAATATTGTCGCAAAGCAGCTTTACAGAATTTGAATGACTTAAAATATGAGCTAATTTCATCCCTAATCTATCCCCAATGAGCACGCCTGTGGCAACGGTGGCAAGGAAAAACTCCCTCAGATGACACGAGGAAGAAACCTCGAGAGGAACCAGACTCAAAAGGGAACCCATCCCCATCCGGGCAACAACAGACAACATGACTATAACAGTCCGAACAAAGTCAGCTTCGTTGATGCTATAAACCCCCCACCAACGGAAACCCGAACGCAAAACCGTTCACGACAACGGCAGTCCCAAAGTCAGCAAATCAACTGCAGTCCCCAGCCACAAAAGCACACTGCAAGAGTCCAGAGCGTCCTCTAGGCATGACCCCAACTGTCCACATGGGGCTGCCCTCCACAGGAACGACGCGATGAGACTCCAACCAGACACAGGGCACCAGTGTGGACATGAAGCTCAGCTCTCGGATCCTCAACTTTATCAAAGGCTGTTAAAGCTCATTTTGTTTGGCAATTAATTTATCCTTTAAAAACCAGGTGATTCCCAGTAAAAAAGAAAAAAACACTTTTTTTTTGCAAGGGAGGCTGGCCAAGTTGTTCAAATGAATATTAAACTTATTTCATATTTAACTGAAATTGACTAGTAAGTCCGAGGCCATGGTTCTCGACCGGAAAAGGGTGGCTTGCCCTCTCCAGGTTGGTGGAGAAGTCCTGCCTCAAGTGGAGGAGTTTAAGTATCTCGGGATCTTGTTCACGAGTGAGGGAAGGATGGAGCGTGAGATTGACAGGCGGATCGGTGCAGCCTCCGCAGTGATGCGGTCGCTTTACCGGTCCGTCGTGGTGAAGAAGGAGCTGAGCCAAAAGGCGAAGCTCTCAATTTACCGGTCGATCTACGTTCCGACTCTCACCTATGGTCATGAGCTTTGGGTAATGACAGAAAGAACAAGATCGCGGATACAAGCGGCTGAAATGAGTTTCCTTCGCAGGGTGGCTGGGCGCTCCCTTAGAGATAGGGTGAGAAGCACAGTCACTCGGGAGGAGCTCGGAGTAGAGCCGCTGCTCCTCCACATCGAGAGGAACCAGCTGAGGTGGCTCGGGCATCTTTTTCGGATGCCTCCTGGACGCCTCCCTGGGGAGGTGTTCCAGGCATGTCCCCCCGGGAGGAGGCCCCGGGGAAGACCCAGGACACGCTGGAGGGACTATGTCTCTCGGCTGGCCTGGGAACGCCTCGGTGTTCTTCCCGAGGAGCTGGCCGAGGTGTCTGGGGAAAGGGAAGTTTGGGCTTCCATGCTTAGACTGCTGCCTCCGCGACCCGGTCCTGGATAAGCGGAAGAAGGCGAGTGACTAGTAATGTTGCAAGTATATTTTATTTTAATACTGTCAGAAATAAAAGAATATAAAAAATACCCTATTATATAGTGCAGTATGTCACAGACTGGTTTATGGAAAATTGCCACACAATTTTTCATTGTTTTCTTGTTTTGAGGGGGAAAAACAGTATGTGAGATATTCTTTACCTGTTATAATTATTTTTTGTCTTTCTTCATGGAATGAAAGCTTGTTGTGGTGAATGATTTCAGTCGAGCCACATTATTGAACAGATCTAACTGGAGAGGTCAGACCAAGAGCTATTCTAATGACTCCACCCACCCAATCCTACAACCACACACAGTAGAACATCTGGTGACTGGGCCACCAACATAATCTGGTAGGGTTGAGGATCACCACCTGCAGAATGGAGGGTGGGTGTCAGGGCCAATGCCAGTCCTACAGCAGACTTGTGTTGGACTGATGGACTGCACCCTTTAAATGGAAGCTGGATTGGGGAACATGAGATGGAAAGATAAGGAGATTGATATATTTGGTCTTATGTCCACACACAGTTAGGGCTCTTGTACCAAACCTCTAGATTAGGAGTCGTCTCTCCTACGACAAAGGAGATAAGCCTCAGGTGGATGTGGAGATCCTCACTAGTCTCAGGCTGGGGCCTTAAAGTTGGAGTTTTTACAAGTGGACAAGAGGGCTTCCTCCATACATTTTCAATGCTCAGGAAAGAAACCTCTGACTGTTTTTTGTGCTTCTGCACCCAATCGCACTTAGAAGTATTTAACGTTTGAGAGAGTAAAGGTTTGTGGCTTTTGGAAGAGTAAAAATTGACAGGTCTCAGTCAAAGGCCACCATAAATCAAATCAGTGTTGACAGGTTAATGATGATCCGATCCCACTGAAAATCTAAATGTTTTTAAACACAGATGTAAAAAAAAAATTGTAAAAGAACATCACATTATTTTGTTGACTTTATTTTTTCCCAAGGAATTGTTTCAATTACACACACACACACACACACACACGTACGCACCCCAATGGAATTTAAAATGTATGGAGTTGTGAATGAGGGCTTCATGAACATGAATATTTGTTGATTAGCTGATAAGTGGTGGGTCTCTGATCCACTGTGTACACGTCTCTGCAAAATCACCAAAATGTTCTTCATTCTCCAATGTGAGAGAAAACTGTCCAGGAAATGCTGCTGTGAGTCGAGCACATTTCATTCAAAAATATCTTCACTGGAGTCGGTATCAGATGAAGATTCTTCTTCAGACACTAAACATGAACAAAAACAAAATGTTTTTTTTGTTGTTGTTTGTTTTTTTAAATGAACCTGACAGGTTGAACATGAACATTAAACGCCAAAGTAAAAAGGACAAAGTTTAAAAAATCCCCAGTAACTCACTGAATATGAACCTGTTTAAAATCAATAGCTCTTTATAGAAATAGGACCAGGTTACAGAAACTTTCTTCAATAAATAAACAGCATCAAACAATGTTAATGAGTCTAAATATTTGTGTATATATTTTTGTCAATGTTTAACTGAAACACGAGCAAAATCACAAGTTCCGTAGTTTAAGACTGAAGAGTTTCTTCTTTCCTGAATCTCTGAGTTTATTCCCAGTCAGGTCCAGTTTTCTCAGGTGTGAGGGGTTTGATCTCAGAGCTGAAGTCAGAGCAGCACAGCCTTCATCTGAGATTTCACAATAACGCAACCTGCAGAGAGACAATGACACACTCTTCACTCTCTCAGTTTATATAATTTGCATGGATTACTGCACTTTTATATTTGGAATATACTGTGGAGTTTAAATTACTTATTGTTATTATGTTTACAGCATTTAGCCGACGCCCTTATCCAGAGCGACTTATAGAAATGTGTGTGTGTTTGTGTGTGGGCAACACTACATGCAAATCAGTTGTGCTAGGAACACGCTTCACACATTATGGGTGATCAACTTAAGCACAAAAGTATGAAGAAAATCAGCCTTTCTGTCAGAAATATTTAGTTCAGTTTGGTTTAGACAAATATTTACAGACAATTTTATGAAAAGATTGATAAATAAGGCTGTGTATGTGTGTCTGTGTGTTTGTGAGAGAGATCAAATTTAAAAGATGAATCAGGGCTGAATTTCCAAAAATCACTGCGAAGTTGAGATCATTGTAACTGGGAGAGAGAGAGTTCAAAGTGATGCTCGCTCTACCATTAAATGAGGATGTTTGTGCTTTTGGGAAACTCGGCCCTGATCTGTTTATACTACTACAAACACTGAATACAGAAATACTGTGATCAGATCAGGAAAAAACATCAATGTGGAATTAAATGTAATGATTTTCCTCCTCAGGATATTTGATGCTGAACCTAAAACCTCTGCTTCAGTCTCACTATTAGAGAATGTGTCTTACTGAGGATCAGGTCATGTGACTCTCAGAGAGATGATCTTACCCCAGTGTCTCCAGTTTACAGTGAGGATTCTCCAGTACAGCAGAGAGACGCTTCACTCCTGAGTCTCTGAGTTTATTCTGAGACAGATCCAGTTTTCTCAGGCGTGAGGGGTTTGATCTCAGAGCTGAAGTCAGAGCAGCACAGCCTTCATCTGAGATTTCACAATCACGCAACCTGCAGAGAGATAATGACACACTCTTCACTCTCTCAGTTTATAGAATTTGCATGGATTACTGCACTTTTATATCTGAAATATACTGTGGAGTTTAAATTACTGATTGTTATGTTTACAGCATTTAGACGACGCCCTTATCCAGAGCGACTTATAGAAGTGTGTGTTGGCGTCACTATGTTACTGGTTTCTGGTAGACTCTGCGTTGTGTTCTGAATGAAGACTCCCAAGTGGATGAAGCAGTTTATTCCTGCACATGGGTTGGTAAAATAACGCATTGAGGATGGGAATACATGTGGAGTCCGCCTGCAGCAGTGAAAAGCTCTTCCTGCTTATTGCACACCTTACTACAGCATGAGAACTTTACTGTACTTAATCTTATTACATTACTACAGTTTTCTAATAGTATGGATTGTGTTAACAAAATAAAAATTCCAAAAGGGAAAAGTGTATTATAAAACATGAATATGAAAGTGAGTGTAAATGCACTGAAAAAACAATTATATTTCTTATCTAAATGTATAAATTCTCAAATTGTGATCATATAGTGTAGTACATAATTACATAAAAATATACAGATCTGAAAATGTTCAGAGAAAACAAATCTGACATACACTGTACAAGAAAAGCATTGCTTCATCCATTCTCAATGTCAAAACGTGCAAACAGCGCTCATACAAAGCTAAAGGTACACTCTTGTGGCCACTACTGGTACTGCAGCTAGAATGCAGTTGAGACATTCCAGGCTAGTCACATTCTCGATCGCGGATGCTAGCGAAGCCACGAGGTAAACTTAGAACGTTCATAAAACAAACAACTTAAACGATAAATCTGATTGGTGACCTGCACATGGGTTGGTAAAATAACGCATTGAGGGTGGGAATACATGTGGTGTCCGCCGAAACAAAATCTCATCTCATCTCATTATCTCTAGCCGCTTTATCCTTCTACAGGGTCGCAGGCAAGCTGGAGCCTATCCCAGCTGACTACGGGTGAAAGGCAGGGTACACCCTGGACAAGTCACCAGGTCATCACAGGGCTGACACATAGACACAGACAACCATTCACACTCACGGTCAATTTAGAGTCACCAGTTAACCTAACATGCATGTCTTTGGACTGTGGGGGAAACCGGAGCACCCGGAGGAAACCCACACGGACACGGGGAGAACATGCAAACTCCACACAGAAAGGCCCTCGCCGGACCCGGGGTTCGAACCCAGGACCTTCTTGCTGTGAGGCGACAGCGCTAACCACTACACCACCGTGCCGCCCCGAAACAAAATAAATGTCATATTACCAGATGCACTTTTCAATACAAATGTGTTTCAAGGTCAAACGAGAATACAAAACTACATAAAAACAACAGTGAAAAAGATCACACAAATGCGATTTATAGGTGACCTTTTACATTATACTTAATTGGGCAAATGGCTGACTAATGCAATACAGTGCAAATATGACTTTTATCTCAGACCTATGATATCCCAACCTACCTGCAGCAGTAGAAAACTTCCCGCTGCAAAATGCCCATAATGCAAAACTGTACAGAAAAACTACAAAATAAAAGTCTCAGCCCATTTATGCAGGATTTAATATAAAATTCAAATAACTATTTATTAACTCCATTACAACTGCATGCAAATCAGTTGTACCAGGAACACACTTCAAACATTATGGGTGATCAACTTAACCTTCCTCTAGTGTTCGGGTTGGCACCGACCCGTTTTTCGGTTTAGCATGCATAAAAGTACTACATAAATTTGTTTATTGCATCAAGACTTTTTGACTTTGTCAGGAACTTCTATTTAAACAAAATAAAATCCAAAAATTTTTTTTACTAAATTATAAAATGCTCTGGTGAAAATTGTGACCTTTGTGTTGTTAGGGTCAATTTCGACCCAGTTAAAATATAAGATTATAAAACAATAATAAATGCCAAAACTGAAATCATAAACACACAATCAGCCAACAGCCTACAGCCAGCTCTTCCTCCAACCACTTGAGCTTCAGTCAGGGGCTTTTCTCTTTGCCTGTTTGACAGAACAAACAAAGACAGACATGTCCAGGCATGTAAGGCCAATTGAGTTTAGAGTTGGTGACTTGCAGAGTACACATCTCCAATTTACAGCATGCAACAATGAGAAGAGGACTGAATGTAAGCCAAGCTCTGGACCATATCTTTGCTGATAATGAGGCAGAGGACACAGAGCAGTATAGCGATGGAGATGAGCAGGTCTCTGAGGAGGAAGATGATGTGGCGTACCAACCGGAAGACACAGACACATCTGGAGGAGGTTACCGGTGCTGAAGCTGCTCCTGCTGAAACATTCAGATCCAAAAGTGGCAACATCTGTTGGAGCTCAGTACCTTCTGATGTATATGGCAGGACAGCTGATGCAAATGTCGTCAAAATGACCCCTGGGATCACAAGGTTTGCTGTGATAAGAGTAAGTGACATCAAGTCATGTTTTGATCTGTTTATGCCAGTGTCACTAAAAAAAAAGTTATAATTGCTATGACAAACCTTGAAGGAAAAAAAGTCCATGGCAACATGTGGAATAACATTGATGAGGAATGCCTGGATGCCTACATTGGTGTTCTTCTCCTTGCTGGAGTGTACAGATCCAGCAATGAGGCCACTTATAGTCTCTGGGATGCATCAACAGGCAGGAATATTTTCCGGACAACAATGTCACTTCAGACCTTTCGAATGATATCAAGAGTCCTCAGATTTGACAACAGAGACACCAGAGCAAAATCTGACAAGCTTGCTCCCATCAGGGATGTCTGGGAGAGATGGGTGCAACTCCTTCCACTGATGTTCAACCCAGGGCCAGAGGTGACAATAGATGAACGTTTTCTCCCTTTCCGTGGAAAATTCCAGTTCCGGCAATACATGCCCAGTAAGCCAGGCAAATATGGCATAAAAATCTGGGCATGCCTGGATGCCTACATTGGTGTTCTTCTCCTTGCTGGAGTGTACCGATCCAGCAATGAGGCCACTGATAGTCAACAGAAAAAAAAGACTTGTTTTTTGCCCTTTTCTTGAAGTAAATATATATGGGTCGAAATTGACCCAAAACACCATAGATGTTACTATAGTCGATAATATTAAAATCTTTTTTCTTTTGAACATTTAAGAGATGTGATCTAATACCCCTCAGTAATAGTCAGGTAACAGAACAACCTTTTATTTGTTTACATTATTCTCTTGAGGTTCATTTGACCACTTTTTTATATTGAAAACGAGGGGTATGCTGTTAAAAGAAAGGCCCAGGGGGCCACAACAAAAATATTAAAATCAATCTTTTCATGGATAAGGGAGCCTAACAAGGTAACCAAGAGGTAAGAAACAAATTGGATGATAAATAATTGTTTTTAGGGTATTTTATGGCTGATTTAAGACATGGGTCAAAACCGACCCGTTAACATAAGAGATGGTAACAGAAAGTTAACACCAGGGGAAGGTTAAGCACAAAAGTACAAAGAAAATCAGCCTTTCTGTCAGAAATATTTAGTTCAGTTTGGTTTTCACAAATATTTACACACAGTTTTACGAAAAGATTGATAAATCAGGCCCTGTGTGTGTGTGTGTGTGTGTGTGTGTGTGTGTGTGTGTGTGTGTGTGTGTGTGTGTGTGTGTGTGTGATCACATTTAAAAGTTGAATCAGGGCTGAGTTTCCAAAAATCATTGCAAAGTTGAAATCATTGTAAATGGGAGAGAGAGATTTCAAAGTGATGTTCACTCTACCAATAAATGATGATGTTTGTTCTTTTGGGAAACTCGGCCCTGATCTGTTTATACTACTACAAACACTGAATACAGAAATACTGTGATCAGATCAGGAAAAAACATCAATGTGAAATTGAATGTAATGATTTTCCTCCTCAGGATATTTGATGCTGAACCTGAAACCTCTGTGTGGCAGCAGGGGCGTGGTCAAGCATCGGTTTGTGACCGGAGGGCGGAGTCAGGGAAGGTAAGTGGCAGAATCACTGCACCTGATGTCTGTTAACCTGTGTTTGTGTGTCTCCCCCAGTGACCGCGCCCTATATAAGGAGAGAGAGAGCAGAGGAAGGGAGCTCTCTCCCCAACCAGATGACTGATGTGTGTGCGCGCGCGTGTCTGAGAGAGTGTACGCTGAAAAGTGCTATAATAAAGAGTTTTGGAAACTCAGTTCTGGCCTGCCATACTTCTGTGCTCCACCCACTTGCGCAAAGTGTTACACTCTGCTTCAGTCTCACTATTAGAGAATGTGTCTTTCTGAGGATCAGGTCATGTGACTCTCAGAGAGATGATCTTACCCCAGTGTCTCCAGTTTACAGTGAGGATTCTCCAGTACAGCAGAGAGACGCTTCACTCCTGAGTCTCTGAGTTTATTCCCAGTCAGATGCAGTTCTCTCAGGTGTGAGGGGTTTGATCTCAGAGCTGAAGTCAGAGCAGCACAGCCTTCACCTGAGATTTCACAATTACACAACCTGCAGAGAGACAATGACACACTCTTCACTCTCTCAGTTTATATAATTTGCATGGATTACTGCACTTTTATATCTGAAATATACTGTGGAGTTTAAATTACTGATTGTTATTATGTTTACAGCATTTAGCCAACGCCCTAATCCAGAGCGACTCATAGAAGTGTGTTTGTAGGCGTCACTGCATGTAAATGAGCTGTGCTTCATACATTACGGGGTAGAGAGAGTTCGACAATTGAGCTGCCCTATGATGAGTGTTTTACCAGGGTGCATAAGACCTTTCCTGGGCTGGCGATCAGACAGTGACCTCCCCTGGGGGTTTGGGGCACTGTCGTCATAAGATGTCTGACAGGCATCGACAGGCACAGTACCAGGTGAAGTTAGAGCACGGGCTTGAACCGTGGTGCAAGTATTGGATATCATCATCAAGTTTTCAAATTGCTGTAAAAAACTGGGGTGATGCAAATACTACAGGGATTTTCTGTCTGGGTTTACTCCCATAGGTCCACCACGTTCTGCAACATTGGGGCGGTGCTGAGAGCCACGCGGATGGTCTTCGGCATGTGAGAGGCTAGATAGAGGGACCACTTACTGCAGGGCCGTAACCATGATTTTTCAAATACCGAGGTCAAACATTGCGATACATCTTATTTGCCCCCCCCAAAAAATGTCCTAATATGGTGACTTTTCATACATTTTGGAAACGAGTCAAAATCACAAGCCCAACAAGGAGATGAACATGTAGGTGAACATGTTTATTTTAACAATTTCAAAACTGCACGACCACAACAATATGCAGCATCCTCAGATGGAGAGTACCATAGCCAGGGGTGTTTTTTTTTCCCACTCAGCACTGTATCTCAGAAGCCTTTTCCCAAATTGACGCTGGGGGTATTTATACTGGTCCCTACTCCATCTACCCTGAAGAATGTTCTTTTTCTCCTCATCTGTGTAGGAACTTTTGTTTTTATAGCTTGCCGAATCATGGATGGACAAACTTGTACTTGGAGTTTCTTGAGCTTCACCTGTTATTTCCCTATCTTTATCTCCTGATTCTGTTATCTCTTCCTCTCATGACCCAGTTCTTCCCTTTTCTTCCTCTACTGGCTCTGCTCTTCCCTTCTCTTCCTCTACTGACTCTCTCTCTTCAACTCGCTGATCCTCACCCTCTCCAGTGTCCTCTATTTGATTTTAAAACATTATTATTATTATTATTATTATTATTATTATCTATTATTATCATCATTATTACTACTATTATTATTATTATTGGTGATCGGAGGAGGAGCTGTGAACGCGGCTGGGCTGTTCATGATTGACAGAAAGCAGTCAGAGGTGGTACATCATGTTGTAAATAAAATGTGAACATAAGTTTGCTACCCATTTTCATTTCTGTTCGAAAATACAACCAATGATCAAAACATCTTGGGTTCACGTTAGCCTATAGTCTGGTAAGTTAGCAAACTAGCTCAAGTCTCGTCAGCACCCAATAACTTCATAAACAACAGGTCACGACTGTCCAGCCTTTTCTGATCTGAAACGCACCAAATCAAATCGAGACGAGAGAGACAGAATAAAAGAGTTTGTGCCGCCTGGAAAACGAAAATCCTATCTATAAGTGGCTTCGACTGTTGTTGCTTGAAATGCTAATTAAAACTGCACTGTTAATGATCATAAGCATTCCGGCACATAACTGTCAGTGACTGGCAAAATTAACTCACCTTCTTCCCTCTTTCTTTTTCTCTCACTTGTTGACTTTCCAAAGCTGAGTTTGGTTTGTTTTAGTGTAGTAGACTTCTTCATCTTATGTCAATTTTCAGATTCCACGACTAATTGACAAACTGACTGGCTGCGGAGTCAGACCTTGATGAGAACACTTCTCAACTCTTGTATATCCCGCGGTGCTTAGCTGACTATCGCGAGGCTGCCTAATATGAAATGTTTCCAATGTCGGATATTTCAGCTTCGTTTAAAAATGATTATGTGGACTTTATTTTTAGACAAACAAATGAGAACGGGGGATGCAAGCTGAATTTAGAATTTTCCACCGATCAAAGTCAGAACGATTTTCATCATATATTAATTTCACATTTCTGAGTGAAAAAAAAAATACCGTGGAAAAAAAATGCTGAGGACATGACCTCGGTGTCCTCAATGGTAGTTACAGCCCTGACTTACTGGTGACGAGTTGGTCCTATATTCCGCATCACATGCCGCTGGTATGGGGAGACCAGTCTGGGATCCCAGGATGACGATTGGCAACCAGAAAGGTACTACTCCTCCAGGGACCTTGCCCCAACTGTGAGCCACTCACAAATATCTAATATTGGATCATTTTCATCAATAAATAAATGACCAAGTATAATATTTTTGTCTCATTTGTTTAACTGGGTTCTCTTTATCTACTTTTAGGACTTGTATGAAAATCTGATGATGTTTTTCGTCATATTTATGCAGAAATATAGAAAATTCTAAAGGGTTCACAAACTTTGAAGCACCACTGTAAGTCAAAGAGTTCGACGACAAATTGAAAAAATCTTGATTGATGAAAATAAAAAAGCTATTTCTCTATGTATTCTCCATTTAAGTCTAAACACTTCTGCAAGCAGTGTTTCCATCAGAGAATTCCTTCTTTGTAGAATTCTGGGGGGTGTCTTTGACACATTTTGAAATTATAGCATCTGCCTTCGAACATTTTGACTTACCCTTGTATAAAAAACAAAATGGGGAAAAAAAAACAACTTATAACAGCACTATTTCTTTCACTGTACTGCTTCCTCTGTACCTGATCCCACTGTTAGAGAGCACTACAACTGCAAATTTGTAATCATTGTAACTGGGAGAGAGAGAGAGTTCAAAGTGATGCTCGTTCTACCATTAGACAATGATGTTTGTGCTTTTGGGAAACTTGGCCCTGATCTGTTTATACTACTACAAACACTGAATACAGAAATACTGTGATCAGATCAGGGAAAAAAAAAGCAATGTGAAATTAAATGTAATGACTTTTTCCTCAGGATATTTGATGCTGAACCTAAAACCTCTGCTTCAGTCTTACTATTAGAGAATGTGTCTTACTGAGGATCAGGTCATGTGACTCTCAGAGAGATGATCTTACCCCAGTGACTCCAGTTTACAGTGAGGATTCTCCAGTACAGCAGAGAGACGCTTCACTCCTGAGTCTCTGAGTTTATTCACAGACAGATCCAGTTCTCTCAGGTGTGAGGGGTTTGATCTCAGAGCTGAAGTCAGAGCAGCACAGCCTTCATCTGAGATTTCACAATTACACAACCTGCAGAGAGACAATGACACACTCTTCACTCTCTCAGTTTATATAATTTGCATGGATTACTGCACTTTTATATCTGAAATATACTGTGGAGTTTAAATTACTGATTGTTATTATGTTTACAGCATTTAGCCAACGCCCTTATCCAGAGCGACTCATAGAAGTGTGTTTTTAGGCATCACTGCATGTAAATGAGCTGTGCTTCATACATTACGGATGATCAGTGTAAACACATGAGTCTGAATAAAATCAGCCTTTTTGTCGGAAATTTTTAGGTCAGTTTGGGTTACACGTACATTTGCACACAACTTTATTCCAAGATTGATCAATGAGGCCGTGTGTGTGGGGTGTGTGTGTATTTCAATTTTATCAAATTTACAAGAACAACAATCAGGGCTGAGTTTCCTAAAAGCATTGTGTAATGGTGATGGAGCTGCATCCCCACCATGTTTCTCAGTCTCTGCTCCTCATAATGCTGCCACAGTGGTGCTGAAAGGACAGCTCTCCAAAGGTGTGAGAGTGTGGAGAAGACCACGCCCCTTCAGAAACACTTCTTGAGGAAAACAGCGGACACACAGCCTGAGGGTGGGGCTGCCTAATACAGCCCACAGGGACCTACATTAGAGGCGGCTTAATCTACCCTCCAAGAGGAACCAAGAGAGTATAAAAAGGTGCTGCATTCACCACACAGTGAGTACGATGCTCTCGAATGCTGAGATTGACTTGCTCTGTTCCTGTGCCATCAGACTCCAGCAGAGAAGAGCGACTCCTCACTTCCACACAACCCCACACCAGTTCTCACAGCCTCCCAGCACTCCAGGCACAAAGACCTCATCTCCCTGCACTCTCGGCACCACCACCCGACTCTCACCATTGAAGCATGTCATGAATTTCCACCACAATTCCCCTTTAGGAAACATAACTTCAATTTATGAGGGTACAGTGGTCCTTGAAAGTTTGTGAACCCTTAAGAATTTTCTCTATATCTGCATAAATATGACCTAAAACATCATCAGATTTTCACACAAGTCCTAAAAGTAGATAAATAGAACCCAGTTAAACAAATGAGACAAAATATTTTACTTGGTCATTTATTTATTGAGTAAATTGATCCAATGTTACATATCTGTGAGTGACAAAAGTATGTGAGCCTTTGCTTTCAGTATCTGGTGTGACCCCCTTGTGCAGCAATAACTGCAACTAAACGTTTCTTGGAGGAATTTTAGCCCATTCCTCCGTACAGAACAGCTTCAACTTTGGGATGTTGGTGGGTTTCCTCACATGAACTGCTCGCTTCAGGTCCTTCTACAACATTTCAATTACATTAAGGTCAGGACTTTGACTTTGCCATTCCAAAACATTAACTTTATTCTTCTTTATTCATTAACTTTAACCATTCTTTGGTACACTGTAAAAAAAATTAGTCAAGCCAACTTTAAAATGTAACGTAACCTGCTGCCAAAGGATTTTGAATAAACTCAACTTCGGGCCAAATAGTTGTGCTGACTTGCTCTTTTAAGTCGACACAGATGAGTATTTTATGATATTTGACCTTACTTTATTTAGCAAGTTCAGTGCATTCAAATTGTGATGTTGAAAGAAATTGAAATAATCATTCCAATTAACTTGGAAAAGCAAGTTGGCACAAAAAATATTATCCTAAATTATTATTTTTAAAGATTTTTGAGGCTTTTTCCACCTTTATTGGATAGGACAGTGTAGAGAGACAGGAAATGAGCGGGAGATAGACAGGGAGGGATCAGGAAATGACCTCACGTCAGAATCGAACCCAGGTCCCCAGATTTATAGTATGGCGCCTTATCCACCTGAGCCACAACACCCCAAAATGTTCTTTTTAAGTTGACTTGACTTGACTTGCCTTGCCTTTAGAAGTTCAGTCCAACAAATTGTTTAGTTGAAATAAATTGAAATAATAATGCCAATGAACTTAGAAGAGCAAGTTGGCACATCATGGTTCTAAGTTGAGTTTACTCAAAATCCTTTGGCAGCAGGTTGCGTTATATTTTTAAGTTGGCTTGACTTTTTTTTTTTACAATGATTGTGTGCATTACATTTTTTAGTTAACACAAACCTCTCAACACTTAAGTTCTACTTCACTTTGCCTATTATTACACAAACAGAAACAAATACCGACATACAAGGAGGGAATTCCCTGGCCTCTGTTGAGGAAAGCTTAGTCTATACTCCTATACAACGTCTCGTGTCAGTTTCCACAGACTTCTCACTCCACCCGACCGTTGAAACTTTCAAACTTGTGCGCATGCGCAGTGGCATTGGTTAAGGGGCGTCAATCAGCACTTGAATATGTAAGTTCACTTAACTTAATTTTCCAATTCCTATGAACTTGTGGCGAAGGAAAGGCGTCTCAACTATTTTTTTTAGTTACTTGAACAATTAGAAGGGAAATTTGTTCATTCAACTTAGAATCCTTTTTTCACTCAACAATTTTGCAAGTTACATTTTTTACAGTGTAGAATGACTTGTGTGCTTAGGGTCATTGTCTTGCTGCATGACCCACCTTCTCTTGAGATTCAGTTCATTGACAGATGTCCTGACATTTTCCTTTCGAATTTGCTGATTTAATTCAGAATTCATTGTTCCGTCAATGATGGCAAGCCGTCCTGGCCCAGATGCAGCAAATCAGGCCCAAACCATGATACTACCACCATCATGTTTCACAGATGGGATAAGGTTCTTATGCTGGAATGCAATATTTTCCTTTCTTCAAACATAACGCTTCTCATTTAAACCAAAAAGTTCTATTTTGGTCTCATCCATCCACAAAACATTTTTCCAATAGCCTTCTGGCTTGTCCACGTGATCTTTAGCAAACTGCAGATGAGCAGCAATGTTCTTTTTGGAGAGCAGTGGCTTTCTTCTTGCAACTCTGCCATGCACACCATTGTTGTTCAGTGTTTTCCTGATGGTGGACTCATGAACATTAACATTAGCCAATGTGAGAGAGGCCTTCAGTTGCTTAGAAGTTACTCTGGGGTCTTTTGTGACCTCACCGACTATTACATGCCTTGCTCTTGGAGTGATCTTTGTTGGTCAACCACTCCTGGGGAGGGTAACAATAGTCTTGAATTTCCTCCATTTGTACACAATCTGTCTGACTGTGGATTGATGGAGTCCAAACTCTTTAGAGATGGTTTTATAGCCTTTTCCAGCCTGAAGAGCATCAACAACGCTTTTTCTGAGGTCCTCAGAAATCTCCTTTGTGTGTGTCATGATACACTTCCACAAACATGTGTTGTGAAGATCAGACTTTGATAAGTCCCTGTTCTTTAAATAAAACAGGGTGCCCACTCACACCTGATTGTCATCCTATTGATTGAAAACACCTGACGCTAATTTCACCTTCAAATTAACTGCTAATCCTAGAGGTTCACATACTTTTGCCACTCACTTCATCTGTCATCTGGCAGGCCAGTGACTTGGTAAGATATCCTATCCCAGATCCGCCGGTCGAGCATAGCTGCTCTGAGTTGTTCTTCCTTCAACCCCGTCTCTCGCTTGAGGACCGTTTTCAGGGTGGTATGTGGTCGACTGACTTTGCACTTCACCTCAGGCTCCCACAAGAGAACTTGTGCGGCAGGTTGATCATGACGAAACACATGGCCACACAATGCCAGACGGCGTTTAGCAGTTATGGTCGAGAGGTGTGGTAAGGAACCATACAGGCGGTCGTTTGTCCAATGGTCCTGCCAGCTGACGTTGAACACTCTGCGGAGCATGCGGGTGTATGTGCCAGCCAAGGATTGCTCTTGTGCTCTCGTTAGAGACCAAGACTCGGATCCGTAGAGAAGAATGGATTCTACTGAGGCCTTGAACACTCTGACCTTTGTGTCTCTAGACAGAGGGGCAGTCCACACCTTGATTAGAGAATTTAGGGCGCCCCAGGCTTTGGCCTTTCTGGAGTTGATGTCATGAGCAGTGTTCATCCAACTGCCAAGGTATTTAAAGTTGTCCACCTTCTCAACAGCAGAGTTGTCAATCACGTGGAGAGATTGGTCTGTAGAGGAATTTATATGCATCCATTTAGTTTTGCATGTGTTCAACTGAAGGTCAACTGATTTAGCAGCCAGTTCTACTCAGTGGAGAAGATCCTCGCCCAAATTCACCGAGTCCTCGAGAAGAGCAATGTCATCAGCGAAGTCAAGATCGGATAGATGGACAGCAAGGTGGCGAGAACTTCTACGGCGTTTAAGAGTGAGCCCATCATCCATGCGAAGGGCTAAATGCAAGGCGTAATCAAGAACAATGATGAAGAGCAGAGGAGCTAGGGGGTCTCCTTGAAGTACGCCTGAGTTGATAGAAAACTCCTCAGTTACACCATCAGGAGTTATAACCACAGCAGTGTTATCGATATACATTGTCCTGATTGCCTCAACCATGCTAGAGGGGATGCCATATGCTTGTAGAATGGAAAACATTGTGTCACGTCTGATGGAATCAAAAGCCTTCTTGAAGTCCAAAAAGACTATCACACCTTCTTTATGATGGTTCACGAGCTCTTCGATAATGCGCCAGAGGGCTAAGATATGAGCGCTAGTAGAACGCAGTTGATGGAAGCCATTTTGGTTTGGACGCAAGAAGTTATCCATTACCGGCCTCAACCTATTGAGTAACAGTCGGTTATACACCTTAGAGGCGAGCTGAGCTAGACTAATTCCCTTGTAGTTGTCAGGCAACGTCAGGTTGCCTTTCTTAGGGACAGGGACGATGCCTGCTAGACCCCATTCCTTGGGCCTATTGCCTGCAAGGGTTTCATTGCAGAACGTGAAGAGGAAGTCGCGGATGTTTGGGAGCTTCCATAGCTCAATAGGGAGACCATCCATCCCAGGAGCACAACCAGATTTCATCTCGTCAACAGCAGAGTTAACTTCATTACGGCCGAACGGCCCAGTGAAGATTTACTCATTGAGTTCAAAGATTTGGAGGATCTCAGTTGGCCTTTCTGGCGTAGGGCTATCAGGTGATAACACACGTTGAAAATGGTCCTTCCAGGGCTTCAAACAATCTTCGCCTTGGATGAATACTGAGTTTGAAGATTTGTTGGATAACTTCTTCACTAGGTTCCACGCACGTTTTGTGTCCGTCAAGGTGTTACTAGAGTCAAACCATTCAAGGATGGCTCGGATTCTTAATTCTTCCTGCATACCATACGTAGAACAAAGGGAAGCCTGGGCAGTTTGAATGAGCTGAACACTGGCGTTAATAGTGACATGGCGCACCTCCGCCACCACAGGGCAATCGGAAAGTGGTGACTTTTTGGGATGTTCTTTGGGTAAAAGAGATGACCCCACTTTATTACAGACTCCCACGAAGGATGAATAAGATTGGTCTTCTTCAGGAAGACTTCGGAATTCTTGGGATATTAAAGCATCGACGGAGGAGGCGAGATTTGGGTTGGAAGTCAAGGAAGACCAGTTGAGCCGTTTCATTCACGGGCACCTGGTTGAACAGACACTCAATTTGGTAGACACAATAACAATTCTGTGATCACCCTGGCGAAAAGTATAAAGTATATTCATATTTTCAATAGTATATTGAAAATGTACTTACACAAATTGTACTTTTTGTAAATATACAGTGGTGCTTGAAAGTTTGTGAACCCTTTAGAATTTTCTATATTTCTGCATAAATATGATCAAAAACATCATCAGATTTTCACACAAGTCCTAAAAGTAGATAAAGAGAACCCAGTTAAACAAATGAGACAAAAATATTATACTTGGTCATTTATTTATTGAGAAAAATGATCCAATATTACATATCTGTGAGTGGCAAAAGTATGTGAACCTTTGCTTTCAGTGTCTGGTGTGACCCCCTTGTGCAGCAATAACTGCAACTAAACGTTTCCGGTAACTGTTGATCAGTCCTGCACACCGGCTTGGAGGAATTTTAGCCCATTCCTCTGTACAGAACAGCTTCAACTCTGGGATGTTGGTGGGTTTCCTCACATGAACTGCTCACTTCAGGTCCTTCCACAACATTTCGATTGGATTAAGGTCAGGACTTTGACTTGGCCATTCCAAAACATTAACTTTATTCTTCTTTAACCATTCTTTGGTAGAACGACTTGTGTGCTTAGGGTCATTATCTTGCTGCATCACCCACCTTCTCTTGAGATTCAGTTCATGGACAGATGTCCTGACATTTTCCTTTAGAATTCGCTGGTATAATTAAGAATTTATTGTTCCATCAATGATGGCAAGCCGTCCTGGCCCAGATGCAGCAAAACAGGCCCAAACCATGATACTACCACCACCATGTTTCACAGATGGGATAAGGGTCTTATGCTGGAATGTAGTGTTTTCCTTTCTCCAAATATAATGCTTCTCATTTAAACCAAAAATTTCCATTTTGATCTCATCCATCCACAAAACATTTTTCCAATAGCCTTCTGGCTTGTCCACGTGATCTTTAGCAAACTGCAGATGAGCAGCAATGTTCTTTTGGAGAGCAGTGGCTTTCTCCTTGCAACCCTGCCATGCACACCATTGTTGTTCAGTGTTCTCCTGATGATGGACTCATGAACATTAACCTTAGCCAATGTGAGAGAGGCCTTCAGTTGCTTAGAAGTTACCCTGGGGTCCTTTGTGACCTCGCCGACTATTGCACACCTTGCTCTTGGAGTGATCTTTGTTGGTTGACCACTCCTGGGGAGGGTAACAGTGGTCTTTAATCTCCTCCATTTGTACACAATCTGTCTGACTGTGGATTGGTGGAGTCCAAACTCTTTAGAGATGGTTTTGTAACCTTTTCCAGTCTGATGAGCATCAACAACGCTTTTTCTGAGGTCCTCAGAAATCTCCTTTGTTCATGCCATGATACACTTCCACAAACATGTGTTGTGAAGATCAGACTTTGATAGATCCCTGTTCTTTAAATAAAACAGGGTGCCCACTCACACCTGATTGTCATCCCATTGATTGAAAACACCTGACTCTAATTTCACCTTCAAATGAACTGCTAATCCTAGAGGTTCACATACTTTTGCCACTCACAGATATGTAATATTGGATCCTTTTCCTCAATAAATAAATGACCAAGTATAACATTTTTGTCTCATTTGTTTAACTGGGTTCTCTTTATCTACTTTTAGGACTCGTGTGAAAATCTGATGATGTTTGGGGTCATATTTATGCAGAAATATAGAAAATTCTAAAAGGTTCACAAACTTTCAAGCACCACTGTATAAAAAGTATACTAACATCACGCTTTCACGCTAACACTTTTAACACACTTCAAAATAATTATGCTATATTACACATTATAGAAATATATTATACTAAAATATACTTTAAGTAAAAGTTGTGTAATTTCTAAAGTGTGCTTATTTAAAGTACTTATAATACAAACAAAGTACACTTTAATTTGACTAATTAAGCATATATTAGTATATATAAAGTCATATACTTAAAGTATACAAAATATACTTTAAGTTGTTCCACTTTAGCATATAAAAGTACACTAAATACACTTCAAGGTGCACTTTTCTACAATTTAATTACAATAAAAATATATTTAGTACAAAATTAGTTGTTCCAAAATAGCATGCCTCAAGTTAACTAATCATAAACACACTTGAAGTATATTGTACTTCAAGTACACAAAAGTATGCTAAATTTTAGTACACTTAGCACATTTATTTTTCACCAGGGCACTGCCAACAGGATTGGATGATGAGTGTGCTTGAGAGTCTCTAAGGCTGTTTCGCCAGCGCTTACGACATAGAATGAAGTCAATTTGAGAGAGATCACCTCTCAGGGACCTATGAGTCCAGAGTTTACACCTGGGCTTTTGGAAACAAGTGTTAGCAATGATAAGACTGTGCTCGCAAGCAAATTCGGTCAATAGCTCCCCGTTCCGATTTTCACTCATGTGATATGAATGTCGTGCCACGATATGGGCATTGAAGTCGCCCCCAATTACAAGGAAAGCATGCGCTGGTATAGAGGCAACTGCCTCATGCAAAGAACGGTAGAACTGCGTGACTTCCTCCTCGGGGGAAACGTTATGAGGTGAGTAGCATGACACAACATTGAGCCTTGGATTGCCTTTGAAAACGGTGAGAATAATTCGTTCCGAGACCTTCCTGATGTAGAAAGTAGTGGTAAGAAAGACGAAAGTATAGCTACTGTATACCTACTCCATGAATGGCTGTGCCTTGGGCGTTACAGGAAGCCGAGATGGTAAACAGCGTCACTGCACCTAGTTTATGGGTTACAATGTCTGAGGACTTGTCGTTATGGACTAAACGATGTTCTTGGATGCACACTATAGGTGTGTTATAGTGGCACATAAGGAAATTCAGTTCCTCCTTGGATGATGTAGTCGAGAGAGTTTGACAATTGAGCTGCCCTATGATGAGTGTTTTATCAGGGTGCATAAGACCTTTCCCAGGCTGGCGATCAGACAGTGACTTCCCCTGGGGGTTTGGGGCACTGTCGTCATAAGATGTCTGACAGGCATCGACAGGCACGGTATCGGGTGAAGTTAGAGCACGGGCTTGAACCATGGTGCAAGTATTGGATATCATCATCAAGTTTTCAAATAGCTGTAAAAAACCAGGGTGACGCAAATACTCCCGGGATTTTCTGTCTGGGTTTACTCCCATAGGTCCACCACGTTCTGCAACACTAGGGGTGGTGCTGAGAGCCACGCGGATGGTCTTCGGCATGTGAGAGGCTAGATAGAGGGACCGCTTACTGGTGATGAGTTGGTCCTATATTCCACATCATATGCCGCTGGTATGGGGAAACCAGTCTGGGATGCCAGGATGACAATCGGCAACCAGAAAAGTACTACTCCTCCAGGGACCTTGCCCCATCTGTGAGCCACTCACAGATATCTAATATTGGATCATTTTCATCAATAAATAAATGATCAAGTATAATAGTTTTGTCTCATTTGTTTAACTGGGTTCTCTTTATCTACTTTTAGGACTTGTATGAAAATCTGATGATGTTTTTTGTCATATTTATGCAGAAATATAGAAAATTCTAAAGGGTTCACAAACTTTGAAGCACCACTGTAAGTCAAAAAGTTCGACGACAAATTGAAAAAATCTTGATTGATGAAAATAAAAAAGCTATTTCTCTATGTATTCTCCATTTAAGTCTAAACACTTCTGCAAGCAGTGTTTCCATCAGAGAATTCCTTCTTTGTAGAATTCTGGGGGATGTCTTTCACACATTTTGAAATTATAATATCTGCCTTCAAACATTTTGACTTACCCTTGTATAAAAAACAAAATGGGAGAAAAAACAACTTATAGGAGCACTATTTCTTTCACTGTACTGCTTCCTCTGTACCTGATCCCGCTGTTAGAGAGCACTACAACTGCAAATTTGTAATCATTTTAACTGGGAGAGAGAGAGAGTTCAAAGTGATGCTCGTTCTACCATTAGACAATGATGTTTGTACTTTTGGGAAACTTGGCCCTGATCTGTTTATACTACTACAAACACTGAATACAGAAATACTGTGATCAGATCAGGGAAAAAAAAAACAGCAACGTGAAATTAAATGTAATGACTTTTTCCTCAGGATATTTGATGCTGAACCTAAAACCTCTGCTTCAGTCTCACTATTAGAGAATGTGTCTTACTGAGGATCAGATCATGTGACTCTCAGAGAGATGATCTTACCCCAGTGTCTCCAGTTTACAGTGAGGATTCTCCAGTCCAGCAAAGAGACGCTTCACTCCTGAGTCTCTGAGTTTATTCCCAGACAGATCCAGTTCTCTCAGGTGTGAGGGGTTTGATCTCAGAGCTGAAGTCAGAGTCGCACAGCCTTTACCTGAGATTTCACAATAACAGAATCTGCAGAGAGACAATGACACACTCTTCACTCTCTCAGTTCAGGACACACAGATCAGTTCAGCAGGAACTTTTTCATCAAAGACACACTGCAGTCTTTAATCACAATGAAATACAGAAACTTAGTCATGAATTATACAATAGCAATCGCTAAATAACATTCTTTTGAGTGTGTGTGTGTGTGTTTGCCAGCTCCATGAGAATTATTCGTCTTGACTGTAAAAACTCGGTAGTGAAACATGTCGTATCTTTTCACATGCAGGTTTTTATGTTTCTTAATAACTGAGATGAAACCCTCGATATAAGTTTTAAATGTAAACATGGTGATAGCAGCTACACTGTGTTCACCAGGACTGAAAGCCTGAGATGTTTCCAGTGTGGGGACATCGGGGATAAAAAGTTGAGTTGGTGACACAGAGCTGTGCAGTCGGGGAGCTCAGGGGGCGACACGGCCGAGATACAGCACCAGCAGGGTGGACACAGTCAGCAGGAGAGCAGAAGAGGTCAGTGCTGAGCCCAGCAGTAATGCTGACGATGCTAACACTGCAAATAATCCTGACGCTAATGTTCATGCTTGTACAGTTGCTACTTCTAACACTGGTGATGGTGATAGCATCGCTGCTAAACCTGAGGTGACTCCAGATGTTAGCAGTAGCACTAGTGGTGATACCGGCCTTAATGCTGACACTGAGACTGTCACTAATCCCACAAAGCTGCAGCAGGAGAACACACAAGACTCCAACTAAAGAAAAATGGAGTCAAGAAACTTGGCAAAGGTGGAGAAAACTTAGTTAAAGAAGAAAAAATATGGAAAGAGTAAGAAGTTGAGAAAATGCCAATCGTCTCAAAAGCCCCAGTGAATCAGTAAAGAGTGTAATGTGAGACAGTGAAAGAGCAGAGTGCAGTCGAGGTGCTACAGGAGAACAGCTCACACACATGGAGGAGGGTGAGATCTCCTCAGATGAGGTGAGTTACTCTGACTGCTCAGGTGTGTCAGAAACAGCCAGATGACATGAACTCCATCACTCAGATCAACCGCTTTCTAGAACAGACTAAAGGAAAAAGGACTATTTCACTGTCGAGTTCCTTCCCTGATAAGTCCAAGTTCATGAAATCAGCACAACACGTTACCAAGAAAGAGAACCTGAAGGTGCTGTCACTGTGAAGAACATTTCAACTCAGGAAATGGACGAGTGGTGTTCTCATCTCATCTCATTATCTCTAGCCGCTTTATCCTGTTCTACAGGGTCGCAGGCAAGCTGGAGCCTATCCCAGCTGACTACGGGTGAAAGGCAGGGTACACCCTGTAGAAGTTGCCAGGCCATCACAGGGCTGACACATACACACAGACAATCATTCACACTCACACCTATGCTCAATTTAGAGTCACCAGTTAACCTAACCTGCATGTCTTTGGACTGTGGGGGAAACCGGAGCACCCGGAGGAAACCCACATGGACACAGGGAGAACATGCAAACTCCACACAGAAAGGCCCTCACCGGCCATGGGGCTTGAACCCGGACCTTCTTGCTGTGAGGTGACAGCGCTAACCACTACACCACCATGCCGCCCATGAGCGGTGTTCTGTTATTTATATTTGCAGTGGAGTAATATCTGGAGGCTTGACACAGGACGTATGACAGACGCTTCATGTTGGTTTACTCCGTACTTTCTTAAACTCCCCATGCAACACAATACAACTCCACAAGGTTCCTACCCAGGTATTTTACCTCATGCTACATCCCCTTTTCCAAATAAAGAATCTTCTCTGGGAGGATGCATGAGTAGGTCTTAGTAAACAGTATGAAAACTGTTAATAGAGAACTATTCACTTTCTTTCACAGATGAAAGTGAAACTTTATTTTCAGTGTAACTTCAGTAAACACATCTAGCATTGCAAAACAACAAGATAACAAAATAGTCCTTTTAAAGAGTCAAGTCAAGTCTATTTGTATAGCGCTTTTAACAATAAAAATTGTCGCAAAGCAGCTTGACACAATCTGAACAACTTAAAACATGAGCTAATTTTATCCCTAATCTATCCCCAATGAGCACGCATGTGGCGATGGTGGCAAGGAAAAACTCCCTCAGATGACATGAGGAAGAAACCTCAAGAGGAACCAGACTCAAAAGTGAACCCATCCTCATTTGGGCAACAACAGACAGCATGACTATAATATTAACAGTTTTAACAAGAAGTCAGTATTGTTGATGTTATAAACTCTTCACTGATGGAAACTTGAGTGCAAAACTGTTCATGACAACTGCAGTCCTAAAGTTAGCAAGTCAACTGTAGTCCTCAGCCATAAAAGCATTACTGTAAGAGTCCAGAGCATCCTCCAAGTGTGACTTTCAACTGTCCTCATGGGGCCGTCCTCCACAGGAGTGATGCGATGAGACTCCAACCAGACACAGGGCACCAGGATGGATCAGGCAGGTCCGAGGAGCAGAAGAGGTCAGCATCTCGATCCCAGGACCAACATGTAACTCAGAGGGACAGATTTGGGGGAGGGGGCGAGGGGGAGAGAGAGAGGGAGAGAAAACACAGGTTGTTAGGTATGCCCAATGTCACCTGAATAAGTAGGAAGAGGAATGCATATTGCACAAGCAGAGTACAAGCAGGGACTCCGGCAACTAACTATGACAGCATAACTAAAAGGAGAGAGTCAGAAGGTAACACAGGCATGAGGGAGCCCCAGGACATGAAGCAGCCAGCCACTACACTGTCAACAAACTCGAGTGAGCAAGCGAATGGGGACTGACAGCATCCATACATCCCAGTTTACCAAAACACTCTATGTCTGAGGACCCTCCAGATCTACACCTTTACCTCATAAACACCATTAACAAAAGGCTTGACTAAACAGATATGTTTTTAGCCTAGACTTAAACACTGAGACTGTGTCTGATTCCCAAACACTACTTGGAAGGCTGTTCCATAACTGTGGGGCTTTGTAAGAAAAGGCTCTGCCCCCGATGTAGCCTTCACTACATGTGCCCAAATCCAGAATCCAGGGACACATGTCCAACCGGGGGCATTTTGAGTTATTGACAGATTCAGAAAGTACAGTTTCTAAGCTTTCCAATGATGCCTTCCATGTGGAGATCTGACAATATTTGAAGAATGTGTGGCCTTTTGAAAGTGTATACCTCTTAAAACAGAAAAGGGAGAAAATTGCCCTCAAAGTTTTCCATCTCAGCTACTCTGGGTGCAGGGCGGGCACATAATGGTGCTCATTTGCATGATATTAAGGAAACTCTACCCCCTACTCGCTAGCACGATGCTACTTTCATGTAAACAAAGATCACCACGTCAATTTTCCTTCCATGCAAAGTATGCCCAAAACAATTATGAAGTACAAAAATAAGTCCTAAAGTATACTTTAACGTTTTGTGGTTGAAAAATTACTCACACCGTAAGAAAGATAGCACGATGATAACACAACTAACACAACGCTAGTTTCATGTAAAGCCTCAGTCACAACCAGCTGTACATGCTCCTATGGCCGGTCTACATGCAAAAAACGCAAGAAACGCATGGAGGGCGCGCATGAAATGCACGAGAGCGCGCGTGTGATGTGCTGATTTTCGAGCCGCAGACCGGCCGCAGAGGTTCTTTGTCATGTCAAACAAACTCTACGGGCGCTTACGTTTTTTTCAGGTTGCAAGACAAACATACGGCCAACGCGCGTCTTTCTCCATGAACAAAAAAAATGCAGCGATTTGGGAAACACCAAAAATCACACGGCCAAAAAATCATACGTCCGGTTGTGACCTAGGCTTAACCAAACCACAACACTCTCCGTTACATGCAAAAATAACCACACAGCCTTAGATTAATAAACTTACCCCATCAGAAAGAGAAACATCGCCTTGCACACACCAATGCCTCCGATGGAATGTAATCCTCGCTTCCTTGAAATGGCGCCTTGCACACACCAATGCCTCCGATGGAATGTAATCCTAGCTTCCTTTTGGTTGGGTTTTTTGCTAGAAATGGTTATCTCTGATGTAAAAACCGTGTGTCTGTTTGCTTCGCGGTGTTTTGCTCCTCTGCGCTCTGTCTAGCTTGCTTGTTCCATAGTGAAATTACATGCATGTATGCAGCTTAAGTAGCCATGCGCTCAGCTCGTATCATGCAGCTGATTGGCGAAAAAAAAAAAGGCTTAAATCATCATGTGAATGGCCCATATGGTAATTTACCCACACCCCCCAGCAGGCTACAGTCCTGACAAAAATGAGACAATTTGCAACAAAAAATGTATGCTTTTCCAACAAAACAATCTATTATCTGAAATACTGATTGCATTCTTCAAGATCTCAACTTGCACATGATGGAAAAAAACAAAAATCACAAATTTCGAAAAAAAAATGCTTCTTTTGCAATTATCTCGGATTCGTTTCGGCCGACATGTGTCCCTGGATTTGGTGAGGCGTCACATATGAGATACCAGCAGATAGCCTGCACCTTTTGATCTAAGTAGGCATGGCGGGTCATAGAGGAGCAGAAGTTCACTCAGGTACTGTGGTGCGAGACCATTTAGTGCTTTAAAGGTCAATAGTAGTACTTTATAATCAATACGAAATTTGATTGGGAGCCAATGCAGTGTGGATAAGACAGGGGTGATGTGGTTATATTTTTTAGTCTGAAAAGAGTCTTTTCAGCAATCAGCTGTTGTTCTCCTCCTATCTACGAGGGATGGGGTGGATGACCAAAACCCTCCAACTGAGTGTAGGAATTATTCTGCCCCATAGCTCACGCAGCTGCTAAGTCTATGAATAAAGAAAGTCTTTCAGGTACACTGGAGGTGCCCTGATTCTGGGAGGAAAGTGTCTCTCACACACTGGAGTCTGCTGACTGCCATCTTGCTGGACCTCAGGTGTGACAGAAGTAGTCACTGCAGTATTTTCAGGTGTTGCCTCAGGTAAGTTAGTCAGTGTTTCAGGTGCTCCAGGGGTTGGTGAGAGGTGGTATCTGTTTCTTTGCAAGGTGCCCCTAGGCATCTCGATGACGTAGGACCTTGGCGTATCTGCTGTAGACAAAACTGTGCCTCTTTTGAGCATATCTTTGACCCACACCTGATCTCCAGGTTGCAGGTGTGGCAAGTCATATGCTCAGTGTCTGCAGTCATAGTTTTGTTGCTGTTTTTGTCTGTATCTCTGTTCTTTTGTTTTCAGTTTTTCCATGTCTGCACATCTTGGTTTGAGTTGGGATGGAATGAGAGGAACAGTTGTTCTTATTCTCCTCCCCATGAGGAGTTCTGTGGGACTGCATCCATTCACCAGTGGTGCAGTGCAGTAGACCAAGAGGGCTAGGTAAGGATCACTGGATTTCTTGAGAAGACTTTTAATTGTCCTTACAGCACACTCAGCCTCCCCATTGCTCTGTGGGAAATGGGGACTGGATGTCACATGTTTGAAGCTCCAATCCTGTGCAAACTTTCTGAAGGGCTCAGATGCAAACTGTGGCCCATTGTCAGAGCACACTTCTTTTGGTATCCCATGACATGCAAAGACAGACTTGAAGTGCTCGGTCACTGCTTCGAGTCAAGTCAAGTCAAGTTTGTTTGTATGGCGCTTTTAACAATAGACATTGTCCAAAAGCAGCTTTACAGAATCTGAATGACCCAAGACATGAGCCAATTTTATCCCTAATCTATCCCCAATGATCAAGCCTGTGGCGATGGTGGCAAGGAAAAACTTCCCCAGATGACACGAGGAAGAAACCTCGAGAGGAACCAGACCCAAAAGGGAACCAATCCTCACCTGGACAACAACAGACAACATGACTATAACATTAACAGTTTTAACATGAAGTCAGTTTTGTTGATGTTATAACTCTTCATTCATGGAAACAAGTGCAAAACTGTTCATGACATCTGCAGTCCCAAAGTTAGCAAGCCAACTGTAGTCCTCAGCCACAAAAACATTCCTGTAAGTGTCCAGAGTGTCTTCCAAGTGTGACTTTCAACTGTCCATATAGGGCCATTCTCCACAGGAGTGATGTTATGAGACTCCAACCAGACATAGGGCATCAGGATGGATCAGGCAGGTCCGAGGAGCAGAAGAGGTCAGCACCTTGATCCCAGGATTGACATGTAACTCAGAGGGACAGATTGGGGGGGGAAGAGAGAGAAAACACAGGTTGTGAGGTATGCCCAATGTCACCTGAATAAGTAGGTATCATATACATTTTGTGCGGAGTACAAGCAGGGACTCTGGCAAAACTAACTATGACAGCATAACTAAAAGGAGAGAGCCAGAAGATAACACAGGCATGAGGGAGCCCTGGGACATAAAGCAGCCAGCCACTACACCATCAACAAACTCAAGTGAGCAAGTGAGTGGGGAACTGATGGCATCCATACATCCCAGTTTACCAAAACACTATGTCTGAGGACCCTCCAGATCTACTCCTTTACTTCATAAACACCATTAACAAAAGGCTTGGCTAAACAGATATGTCTTCAGCCTAGACTTAAACACTGAGACTGTGTCTGATTCCCGAACACTATTTGGAAGGCTGTTCCATAACTATGGGGCTTTGTAAAAAAAGGTTTTGCCCCCTGATGTAGCCTTCACTATATGAGGTACCGGCAGATAGCCTGCACCTTTTGATCTAAGTAGATGCTTCTGATGTCATGAATGTTAGTCTGGCCATTTCAAAGTATCTTGAGAAATAGTCCACAATGACCAAGTAATGCTTGTTTCCTGTCTGAAACAAATCTGCTCCTACAGTGGACCATGGCCTTGATGGGAACTCTGTTGGTAGTATCATTTCTCTGAGATTTGTTCTCTTGTGGGCATATGTGTCACAGTTCTCTATCATTTTTGTCAGCTCTCTGCTGAGGCCTGACCACCACACCGAGCATTTAGCTCTCTCCCTGCATTTGATTATTCCCAGGTGGTCCTCATGCAGCTTGGACAACATGTCTGCTCTGAGTGATGTTGGAATTACTATCCTGCTGCCATAGAGTAGCAGACCATTGTTGACCGTGAGCTCACCTGAGAATGGCAGATGGGGCTGGAACACTCTTTCAATAGAGAACTTATCTGCCATCCCACCACAGAGAATTTCTTCAGTTGCTGGAGAATGGTGTTGTTGTCCTGATGTTTCCATATTTCTTGGAGTCTTTTTTCTGTAGCTGGCAGGCTTGCAATGACAGGATCAACATACAGGTTGATTTCCTCCTCTTGCAGACCCTCTGCTGTGTTGCTGACAGGAGCTCTGGATAGCACATCTGCAGATACGATATTTTTCCCGGCCACATATGAGATTGTATACAAGAACCACATTCGTCTCATGCACAGATGCTGCATGCATGGTGGGAGTTCATCCAAGCTCTTGGAGCCCAGTAGGGGAACTAGAGGCTTGTGGTCGGTTTTAATATGGAATCTTTTCCCAATGAGGAACTCAGCAAACCTCTCACAGGCCCATGTTGAGGCGAGTGCCTCCTCCTTGATCTGGGTGTATTGCTGTTCAGTACTGCTGAGGGCTCTCGAAGCATATGCCACTGGTTTCCATCCTGTGTCTGCCTGCTGCTGGAGAAGTATGGTGCCCAACCCGAATGAGGACAAATCAGCAGAGACCATTGTCTCAACATTCAGGTCATACAGTGGCAGCCCTGGAGGTGATGTCAGTTCTGCTTTGATGCTATCAAAAGCCTGCTGCTGCTGTGGCCCCCAGGTCCACATGTTGGACTTTTTCAGTAGGTCTCCGAGAGGATACATTTTCTCTGCCAAGTGAGGCAGGAACTTCCCTAGATGGTTTGTCATCCCCAGAAAGCATCTCACCTTGCTGATGTTGTTTGGCTCTTTTATGGCTCTGACAGCATTCACCTTATCATGGTCTATGCTGACCCCAATGCCTCAATGACCTGCCCCAGGAATTTTATCCTGCTTTTTGAGAACTCACACTTGTCACTGAGTGCTACTTCCACTTCCTACAGACGTGATAGTGCCCTATGCAGTCTCGCATTGTGCTCACTCTGTGTGGCTCCCCAGATGAGCACATCATCCATCTGACACAGAACACCATCTAGACCCTCCAGAATGCATGACATGTTTCTGGAAGTGTTCTGGTGCTGATGAGTTTCCAAAGCACCAATGGTTGTAACAGTACTGCCCGAATGGGGTAATGAAGGCGGTTAGCAGGGAAGACTCCTTGGACAGTGGAATCTGCCAAAATCCAGTGTTGGCATCCAATTTTTAAAACAATTTGTCTCCAGCAAGTTGCCCTAAGGTGTGTTTGACTGAGGGAAGTGGGTGTTTCTCTCTCATCACTGATTTATTCAGCTCAGTGTGGTCAGTGCATATTCTCACCCTGCCCGAGCCTTTGCATCAGCTGACAGTAAGCCCAAGAATGCAACTTCATCATCATAATCCTCTGTTTCAGTAGCAACACTCACTTCATTCAGTTTTTGTCCTGCACACTCTCGTATAATGTCCCTGTTTTCTGCAGTGATTACACACTGCTTCTCTTGCTGGGCATTGTTGCCAGCTGTCCTTTTGCATCTTCACATCTTTTGCATTGTATTTGTCTGTCCTGCGGTGCTTTCTTGCCTGTCTGTCTGTATTGTGGTTTGGTTTCCCAGATAGCAAAAATCAGTTGAATCAACACTGAAATAGCGTTTGGCAGAAAACATTGAAATAATGTTGAAATGATATTGAAAGTGTCCCCTTGAATTTGGGTTGAATCAACGTTGAATTTTCAACCCTATCAGCATTGAATCACTAGTGATTCAACCATCATCTAAATAGAAATTTCTATTTAGATGATGGTTGAATCACTATTGATTCAATGCTGATAGGGTTGAAAATTCAACATTGATTCAACCCAAATTCAAGGGGACACTTTCAATATCATTTCAACATTATTTCAATGTTTTCTGCCAAATGCTATTTCAATGTTGATTCAACTGATTTTTGCTATCTGGGGGAGCACCCAGAGGAAACCCATGCGAACAGCATGCAAACTGCACACAGAAAGGCCCTTGTCAGCCGCTGGGCTCGAACCCAGGACCTTCTTGCTGTGAGGCGACAGTGCTAACCACTACACCACTGTGCCACCCGGATGCAGCCTGGAGTTACCAAATATAGTCTCGTCGTCAATGGAGCTCGAGCTCTTCTGAAAGTTCTTCTGAGAGACGGTTATTTGGACCATTCCAAATAGCGGCCGGTACGGTAGAAAATGGAGATGTTTGTTTTTCTGTTTGTTTTTTCCTTACATGTTGCACACACAAGATTTGCACATAACCATAAATAATAATCTATTCTTCATAGTTCCTTGTGCTCTATTAAAATTCTAAATTAAATAAATGAAATTCAATGAAATATAGGAAACCCCCCTCCCACAAAATGGTCTCACCCAGAGTGCACCCAGGCTCCTGTCCAGTGGTGCAGTGTATGATGACAACAAAATCAACATATATTCAACATTGATCAAATGTTTCCTTCAACCATTACATTGATTCGAACACATTTTTTCAACTTATTTTATCAGTGGTTGATTAATGGTTGATCCACCATCAGTGTTTAACTATAACTGTAAATCAACCATCTTGACCAAATATCAACAATGAAATAACATCATTTGCTATCTGGGTTGGTTTGGTTTGGCCGCGCATCACCACGTGCACGCTGTCAAGCTGTGTGTTGGATATGTCTGCTTTAAAGTTAGTCTTTAACATTTCGTGTTGCTTCTTAACCTGCTCGCTTTATTGAGCTCTGGTAACTGCTTTCTCTAGCGTCAGTTCAGGGTCCACTTGTAACTGTTCTGATAAGTGTTTATCTCTCAAACCCACAACAAATCTGTCTTTCACCATTTCATCATGTCAAGCTCCATATCCACAGTGCTCCACAAGGCAATGCAGTGCAGTATGGAAGCTGTCTGCCAACTAGCTCATTTCTTGCTGCCGCTGATTAAACTTTGCTCTCTCAAAGATGACATTTCTGCAGGCCATGAAATGAGCATCCAACTTTCTTTTCACCATGTCATACTCACTTGCCTCCTCCAGGCTGAGGTGTAGGGAAACCAGTATATCCTCTGCCTCCTCTCCCATGGTGCAGATAAGCACATTCACCTGATTCTCGTCTGCTTGTGTCTGCAATCCGGATGCAATGCGAAATCTTTCAAAGTGCTTTATCCACTTTGTCCATTCATCTGCATTGAACACGAACTTCTCTGGTGGGGAGACTTGAAACTGACTCAAGCTGCCACTTTGCGGGCTTCCTGCCATAGCCTGAAGTGTATCGCTCCGTGAAAAAAAAAAAAAACCTCATGCACTAAACTTGACTCACACCGGCTTTTAGTCTCTAACAGCCTAACTTTCTTCTGATATCACTTCTGACACCATGTTCTGACACCAAGTTCATGAAATCAGCACAACACATCACCAAGAAAGAGAACCTGAAGGTGCTGTCACCATGAAGAACATTTCAACTCAGGAAATGGACATCAGTGGGATGAAAGACTCTTCTCAGTTAGTTGTGGACACGCTCTATCTGGTCCTCTTTCTGGTGTTCTGGATTTTTCACTGTCTTTTCTGTTTCCACACATGAGACTGTACTGAAAACTCTGTGTCATGGACATTGAGAGACTGGACATGTCAGTGTGGAGTCAGTACACTCCTACATCCTGAGCAAACACTGGACAAACACTTGGATCTACAAATTTTTAAAAGTCATCCTCTCTCTGTGTGCGTATGGACTGAGTGAGTGGGCGGAGCCGGGGCGTGGTGAGTGAGTGTGAAGCTGTGGCCGCTGTGCCGGGAACGAGTGTTCTGTTTAAATCCTTATTTTTCACTTTCTTTCTTTCTTTCTTTCTTTCACTTTCTGCTGAGCTTCTAAAAAGCTTTGTTTGAGTTTATTTTCAGGTAATAAACAGGGGGTTTCCCCTAAAGCGACTGCCTCCAGTCTTTGTGCTGGAACCATGGCAGGGGTTTTTGATAAACTGACTCGGCGTCATGCTGTTAAAGCAGCATCGACAGCCAGTGTAGAGGATTGGAATTTGGCTGCCAGTGAAGTTGTTGGTCATGAGAATATCATGTCAGCGTCTCGCATGAATAATGTGATTGTTTTGTTTTTAAAATCAATCGAGCTTGCTAATCAGCTGATTGAGAAGGGTGTGGTGATAAATGGCGTTTTTACTCCTGTTGTCCCTCTTTCTAAATGTCCCCCCATTCATTTCTGATGAAGTCCTAGGACAAATACTGTCGCGCTATGGCAAATTGGTCTCAACAATTAAGAAAATTCCGATTGTGAGTAAATCCCCTTTCTTGAAACATATAGTGTCCTTCAGGCATTTCGTGTATATGATCCTTAAAGATAACAAAGATGAATTGGACTTGACAATGAATGTGACTGTGGACAACTTTAATTATGTGATTTATGCAAAAACTTGCATTATGAAATGCTTTGGTTGTGGACAAATGGGGCATCTTGTACATATGTGCCCTGACAAAATGGATGACGCGAACAATATTGGAAACAAGGAAAATAGTAATGGATCTAGGGGTGATGTGGCAGAGGGAGCATCTAACGAAAATAACATGAGTGCAACTACTGAGGGGGAGGCAGCTGCTTGTGTTAGTGGGCCTGTGAGTGAAACTCCTGACACACATTCCCCTCAAGAGCAAAATGCAGGGCATGGGTCTGACCAAGCGCATGCAGAGAACCACAATGATAAATCTACTGATGGGGAGGGTCTTTCCACACCTTTGGGGGAGATTATCACTGATTCTCAGCAGTGTCAGGGTAGCAGTGATGAGGCCACTAATGGTGAGGAGGTTCCCACCTGTGCGGAAGACATGGGAACCTCTGTATTGACTGAGGGCGATAATGTTTTTAAAGTACTGTCAAATAAAGGAAAAAGAAAGCGCCCTAAAAAGAGCAAAAAAAAGGCGAACAGGCTCTTATTGACCTGAGTGATAATGAGAGTGAGAACAATCTTTCTGACTGTAGCATAACCTGCAGCTTGTGACTAAGCGGCTATCTCATCTCATCTCATTATCTGTAGCCGCTTTATCCTGTTCTACAGGGTCACAGGCAAGCTGGAGCCTATCCCAGCTGACTACGGGCGAAAGGCGGGGTACACCCTAGACAAGTCGCCAGGTCATCACAGGGCTGACACATAGACACAGACAACCATTCACACCTACGGTCAATTTAGAGTCACCAGTTAACCTAACCTGCATGTCTTTGGACTGTGGGGGAAACCGGAGCACCCGGAGGAAACCCACGCGGACACGGGGAGAACATGCAAACTCCACACAGAAAGGCCCTCGCCGGCCACGGGGCTCGAACCCGGACCTTCTTGCTGTGAGGCGACAGCGCTAACTACTACACCACCGTGCCACCCCGACTAAGCGGCTATCGCACTCGCAATTACAGAGTGGAGGATATAAAGAAATTCCTTAAGGATACAAAGCATTCTAGGCAGGTCTGGGTTGACGAACATTTTCCTGATATTGAGCAGTTTATGATGAAAGCACAAACATTTATGCGTGAGGGTAGCTTCACTGATCAAGAGGGCTATCGTCTCAGGAAAATTCTTACAAAACTCAATGTTTTATTGAATGCCAAAGATGTTTAATGTTAAACACCTTTTCCACATTTTTCTTTCTAATGATGGGTGAGATTCGTGTTGCTTCATTAAATATAAATGGCACTAGAGAAAGAAGTAAGAGAGTTGCTGTTTTTGAAACAATTAGACAGAACAAATTTGAAGTCCTTTTTGCGCAAGAAACTCAGTGATGTGACTAATGCAGCCGATTGGGCTCAGGAGTTTGACGGTCTGTCTATTCTGAGTCATGGTACATTTAATAGTTGTAGGGTTGCAGTTTTGTTTTCTAAGTCCTTTATTCCTATCACCTACCATGTTGATGAAATTATAAAGGGTAGACTTTTAAAAGTCAGAGCCCAGTTTCAGAATTGTCTTTTTGTGTTTATTTGCATTTATGCTCCTACACTGGCAACAGACAGTATGCTGTTTTTAAATACTTTAGGAAATGTTATAGGTAATTGTTGTTCTGAAGATATTGTAATCCTTGGAGGAGATTTCAATTGTACTGCACAAAATATTGACAGAAATCATGGGGAGCCACACATGCCCTCTCGTAGATGACTTGGAGAGATTATGAATTCCAATGATCTTAGTGATATTTGGAGAAACTTTCATGGTGGGCAGAAGCAATATACCTGGGTACACTCATATAATAATTCTTTGTCTTTGGCAAGACTTGACAGATTTTATGGTTTCAAACATCAGCTTAGTCTATTCAGGAATTGTTCTATTATTCTAGTTGGCTTTTCAGATCACAGTTTGGTTTTCTGTTCTTTATATTTAGAATCTGTAAAACCAAAAAGTGCCTACTGACACTTTAACACAAATTTGTTGGCTGATGGTCATTTCAGAGAAGTCTTCCTTTTTTTCTGGAAGGAATTTAGAACCACAAAATCTTGTTACAAGTCTTTGCAGAAATGGTGGGATTGTGCTAAAGTTCAAGTAAAACAACTCTGTCAAGAGTATATGGCCAATGTCACAAAGAGCATAACACTTTCAATGAGAAAACTCGAGGAGGAAAAAATTGAACTTCAAAATCTGGCAGAACAAATTGGTAATCAGGCATCCACTGAAATTCTCAAAACAAAGAAGAAAACATTGGCTGATTTTTTAGGGTTAAGGGCACAGGGAGCTCTGGTCAGGTCCCGCTTTCAAAGTGTGGAGTTGATGGCTGTACCATCAAAATTGTTTTTTTAACTTGGAGATAAAGAATAGCCAGAGGAAGTTCATTCATGCTTTGAGGTCTGAGGATGGGAAAATTTTTATCTGATCCTACAGGAATACGTGAGAGAGCAGACAATTTCTATAAGGAGCTGTACAAGTGTGATATTCCACAAGATCAGGCGACTGACAAAGCTTTCCTTTGTGATCTACCTAAGGTATCTGAAGAGGCAAATACAGCCCTTGGAAGGGTGTTGACCCTAGAGGAGCTGGAGAGAGCCCTCCAGAGTATGGAGAGTGGTAAAGCACCTGGAGTACATGGCCTGCCAGTAGACTTTTATAAGTCCTTTTGGCCAGAGTTGGGCACAGATGTGCTTGCTGTTCTGAGAGACAGTATTGCCAAGGGGAAGCTGCCACTGAGCTGCCATAGAGCAGTGCTCACTTTGCTGCCAAAAAAGGGAGACCTGACAGACATAAGATCATGGAGGCCGGTGTCAGTCCTCTGTTCTGAATATAAACTGCTTTCTAAAGTTTTAGCAATTAGACTGGGGGAGGTTTTGGAGCAGGTAGTCCACCCTGACCAGACCTACTGTGTGCCAGGCAGACTGATTCATAATAATATTTCCTTCATTAGAGATGTTTTTTATATTGGCAATTCTTTTAGTCTTGATTTTGGTGTGATTTCAATTGATCAAGAAAAAGCTTTTGATAGGGTTGAGCATAGTTATTTGTGGAACACTTTATCAGCCTTTGGTTTCAGCCCAAATTTTATTTGTATGATTAAAGTATTGTATTGTGACATTGAAAGTATCCTCAAAGTTAATGGTGACTTGTGTGCTCCTTTTAAAGTATACAGAGGTGTCTGTCAAGGATGTCCCTTGTCGGGTATGCTGTATAGTATGGCTATTGAGCCTCTCCTTTGCTCCGCCTACTCAAGCAAGTAGGACGCTTCTTTGCTTTGCTCCTGCTTTACTCCTGCTTGATCTTTATTTTATTTTACTTTTTCACTTAATTTCCACTATTTCTTCATTTTATTTTTCACCTTTACAAGATAAGTTAGCTTTTAAAACAAAATGCCAGGAGGCAAAAAATCCAGGAGATCCTGTAGAAAATGCACAGAACTAGAACAGAGGATTTCTATCCTGGAATCAAAGATCGATGCCCTGCCAAAGACAGACGAACTAAGAGCGATATCTCAGGAAAGGAGTACAGAAACAGTGGCTGAGAATGCAGAGATTGCACCCTGACAGGCCGATGGCATTGCAGATCGAGTGGATGAATACATCGATCTAACAGAGCAAAACGTGAGTACAGAAAACTGGCACACGATGGGTGGCAGGCCCAAAAATAAAAACAGAAGAGGAATTACCTCAAAACCAGTTCGTTCTGATACTATGCAACCCATGCTCCACAGCCATGTTATTAGAAATAGAGCCAGGTCTACAAACTACAATAGGATTTACAATCCTATGGAAAATCCACAGCCCATAAGGCTTCAGAACAAATTTGAATGCCTCAGGGATGTGGAAGCGGAATTTTCAGGCAGACAAGCGCATCATAGAAAGAGATCGCACCACAACCGAAGAGCTGTGGGAAGAGGCAAAAAGCAGCTCATAATACCACCTGATCCCACAACCCTTGTTCTTGGTGATTCCACTGTAAGACATTTAAAAGGACATGGGATGATTATTTGCTGCCTTCCATACACATCCATCTCTGACACCAAAGACAGCATTTTGAAACTCATGTCCGAGCATAAAACTATCAAACGTATTGTTGTGCATGTGGGAGCAAATGATGTTTTCAGAGAACAGCTGTTTGTCCAAGATGATTTCAGAAAACTTTTTTCTGATCTCTATAAGACTGGAATACAATCTTTTATCAGTGGCCCACTCCCTGCAAGGGGAAGCTTTGCATTTACTAGGCTCTTCAGTTTTAACACCTGGCTTGGAAAAACTTGTTTTTTATTTGGTATGAACTTCATAGACAATTTTAACCTTTTCTGGAATCGTGGAGAATTCTTCAAGCCAAATACGTAGCACTGAACTCAGCCGGATTGGGACCAAAGTTTTAGCTGATCACTACAGTCTCTCTCTCCAGCATGCATTCTTTTCTCAGCCAACATTGAGCAGAACTGCTGATAAGTGCTCACAGACTGACCCAGTTAAAGATATCAACAATACCTCTGCAAAGTCAAAACAACCATCCATGCAAGCACAGCAGAGATGCTTCAACAAGGACACACAGCCATCTGGGGCAGACTGCCAAGAACCATCTGGGGCAGACTGCCAAGGACATCAACAATCACATGGAGAATGTGAGCATGTTGTTAACAATGGGCAGCCACAGATATCTGCATCGCCCATCCAGATTGAGGACCTGACCAAAGACAATCATGCCAAGGCTGCATCATCCACATCTCGACCCCATGCAAGTATCACAGAGACTGTCAGGGAGACAGTCACCACAGAGACAGTCATGGAGACACTCACAAAGACCTCACCAAAGTCCCAATCTCAGTCTCACTCTTCTGACTTTGTTGTACCATCTCCATCTCCCCCCTGCATGGATTTCCCTAAAAGTATGCAGAGATTGCTGCCAATGGCTGCACTCTCTTTTTCCAGCCCAAATCATTCACGACAAGCAGTGTACCCAGTTCATCGAAAATCAACCAACAGACTGAACTGTGTTCGCCCAGGACTTTCAGCTGGCTACCAATCTTTTTCACCATCTAAAAAATACATAACATCTCCAATCCTTCCCCCTCCCAACCTCATGGAACATACAGAGAGTCTTGTATGATGTGCTGTGGGTCCCTGCATTGGGTGTAGTTTTGAAAACAGGCTGGGACCCAGTATGCCTACAGTATGCCATTCTCTATTCCTGTGTTGATAAGAAATAGAAAACATAGAGCATATTTAACCCAGGGGGTAAACCAGTCTAGTCTCCTTCCTGTTTCAAAACAACAGTGCGCCCAAGCGGATATTACTTCTAGACTTTCTGTAAAGCTAGCTCTTCATAACGTTAGATCACTTTCAAACAAGTCATTTTTAATTAATGATCTTATTTGCAAACACAATCTTGATTTTTTGCTTCTAACTGAAACATGGCTGGATCAAGCAAAGACTGCTACCACCCTTATTGAAGCAGCCCCCCAAAATTTTAATTTCATGAGTGCTACCCGACATGGGAAAGGTGGAGGGATCGCAAATATATTCAAAGCCTCTTTTCAATGTAAACAGTCCTCACTTGGTGATTTTACATCCTTTGAACACTTACGTATGTGCACTTGTTACATGCTCTCCTAACATATTGTTATTAACTATTTACAGGCCTCCGAGACATTCAGCCAAAGTTTTTCTGGAAGAGTTTGGTGAACTGTTGTCAGTCATTTGCTTAGAGTTTGACTGTCTTATTATATCTGGGGATTTTAACTTGCATGTAGATAATCCTGAAAACACTTATGCCAGAGAACTACTTGCACTTATTGACAACTTCAACCTAGTACAACATGTACAGGGGCCGACCCACTCTCGTGGTCATACCCTTGACCTCGTTATCACAAAGGGTCTTATTGTTTCTACTACTGTTGTTGACCTGGCCTTATCTGATCATTTCTGTTTTCTCTGATGTTTCTATGTCCCCTCACATTCAGAACAGCTCAACGACTATGGGTAGGAGAGTCATAAACGACAACACGTGTTCTCTTTGAGCAAGCTCTCTCTCGGATCTCAACTAAAATGTCAGACTCTGTAGATGACTGACTGGAAATTTTTAATTTAAATATGACCCAAATTATGGATGATATTGCTCCATTCAAAATCAAAAGAGTCAATGACAAGCAGAAAGCACCATGGAAGCAATACCCAGCTGTTAAACTGCTAAAGAGAGAATGTAGGAAGACTGAAAGAAAATGGCACAAATCTAAACTTCACATCCATTATCAAATCCATAAAGAGATGCTTTGTAAATATAATTATGAAATTTCAGTTAATAAAGGCAATGAGTTTGCATCCTTCTTCAAAGGTAAAATTGATAAAATACGGCAGAATATTGCTCATAATATATCTCAGTTGCAAATAACTGAAAAGCTGCAATCACCAGTGACACAGACAGACAATTTCAACTCAATGTCAGAATTTTGTCTGATTATGAGACTCTTGAAAAAACTGTACAAAATCTCAGTTCCTCAACATCTGAATTGGACATTCTGCCCACCAACTTTTTTAAGTCTGTTCTTCACCTTATAATTACAGATGTGCTTCAGATCATAAATACATCCCTAGAGACTGGCATTTTTCCTGCGTCCCTGAAAAAAGCTGTTGTAAAGCCCCTACTTAAAAAGAATAATCTGGATGCTTCAGTATTGAACAACTACAGGCCAATATCAAATCTACCATTCATCGGGAAAATCCTTGAAAAAATTGTCTTCAATCAATTAACTGCCTTCTTGATATCAAACAGCTGTTTTGATAACTTTTAGTCAGGATTTCGTGCCAATCATAGCACTGAAACAGTGCTGATTAAAGTTATAAATGGCATACGTCTTAATACTGATGCAGGCAAAACATCGGTCCTGGTGTTACTGGACCTCAGTGCAGCTTTTGATACTGTTGATCACAACATACTGCTATATTGACTTGAACACTGGGTTGGGTTGACTGGTAAAGTTATCAATTGGTTAAAATCATACTTAAAAGATAGAAGCTTCTTTGTTACCATGGGAAATCGTACCTCAACATCAATGTCCTTGACCTGTGGTGTCCCCCAGGGGTCGATCCTTGGACCATTATTATTCAACCTTTATAGGCTCCCACTTGGACAAATTATCAAGAACAACTCAATTTTGTATCACTGCTATGCAGATGACACCCAAATTTATTTTGCTCTATCACCTAATGATTATGCCCCCCTTGAATGTCTCTACCAGTGTATCGACCAAATCAACAACTGGATGTCACAAAATTTTCTTCAGCTGAACACAGATAAAACAGAAATAATTATATTTGGGAAAAAAGATGAAAGACTCAGGATTACCACTATTCTTGACACAAAGGGGATTAAAACAAAAGATATGGTTAAAAATCTTGGTGTTTTCATTGACAGCAAGCTAAACTTTGACAGTCACATGAAAGCAATCACTAAATCGTCATTTTATCACCTAAAAAACATTTACAAACTAAGAGGACTTATGTCAAAAAATGATCTGGAAAAACTTATACATGCCTTCATCTCTAGTAGGGTTGATTACTGCAATGGCCTTTTCACAGGCCTGCCAAAAAAGACTATCAAACAACTTCAGCTGGTTCAAAATGCAGCGGCGAGGGTTCTCACACGAACAAAAAGAACAGAGCACATTACTCCAATTCTAAGGTCCCTTCACTGGCTTCCAGTAAGCTACAGAATTGACTTTAAAGCATTGCTGCTGGTGTACAAATCTCTAAATGGTACAGGGACCAATTACCTCTCTGATATGTTGCAGCAGCCTAACCCAATCAGATCTACCAGATCGCAGCAGCAAAATTTACTGGTAAAACCTGTTGTTTAAACAAAGTGTTGTGAAGCAGCTTTTAGCTACTATGCAGTACAGCTATGGAACCAACTAATAGAGGACATCAAAAATGCTCCTGCTGTTCGCAGCTTCAAATCTAGATTAAAGACCAAGCTATTTTCAGATGCTTTCTGCTAATTGATAAATATCATCATCTTTACATGTTTTAAACTTTACTTAACTTTTACAGTCTTTGCATGTCTTAAACTTTACTTAACTTTTATTCCATTTTATTCTGCTGTTTTTCCTGAACTTTCTCTCTTCTTCCCCCTTTATTGGCATTGACTAGGAGACCAAATCTGGCCACTGGGAGACTATTTGGTCTCCCAGTAACTATGTTGAAAAATGCTCTGGCTACCTACATACTGATAGTTTAGTTTTTCTGGTCCCTATAGCTGCAACTGGTAAATCTTTGGATAAACTGTGTGTTCTATCTCTAAATAAAAGGTCTCTGGACAAGAGGGTGGATACACCCTGGCACGAGGTTTTGCAGGTTGGAAATAATGTCAAACCACAATGGCGAGCTCTGTACAAGTCACCACTAACTAAAAAAGCTGGGGATCTACAATGGCGTATTCTGCATGGTGCTATAGCAGTGAATGCCTTCATTTCTGTATTGAATCCAGGTGTGGATCAAGGGTGCCCTTTTTGTTCTTTAAGGGAGACTGTATTCCATGCTTTTATGCACTGTCAGAGGTTAAGACCTCTATTTGCTATATTGCAGACACTTTTCTTTAAGTTCAATGAAAGTTTTTCTGTGGAGATTTTCATTTTTGGTTTTAAATATGTTTTAAACATATTTAAACATATGTTTTAAACATTTCACTTTAAATGTCAGCTCTGAAACTTTCTGCTTGGGCAAGCAAAAATAGCGATATATGTAAGTCGTAAAAGGAAAGTTGAACAGGATTTAAATGTTGATCTCTTGATGGTGTTTTCTACTCTTGTAAGATGTCGTATTTTGATTGATTTTTATTTTTATAAATCTATGAAGATGCTTGATGTATTTGAGGAAATATGGTGCTACAAAAGTGTGATGTGTGCGGTTGAAAATGACAAGCTACAGATTGCACATTTTTTTTAAAATAGACTTTTAACTTTTTTTCTTTTACATTTTGAATACAGTGCCAAGTTGATCTTGATGGTTTTTTTAAGATTGTAATAAAGGGATCTTGAAAATTCAATTCAAATTCTCTCTCTTTCTCTCTCTCTCTCTCTCTCTCTCTCACAGTTTGTCTCAATTCACCACCAGAAAAAGAAAAAAAAATCTGGGCTCACAAAAAAAAAAAAAAAAAAAATCGTGTTTGCTTTAAGTCATGTACAATCCAAAATGATGTAGCTAAATATGTCTTCGCAAGGATTGGGTCATGTGACTCTCAGAGAGATGATCTTACCCCAGTGTCTCCAGTTTACAGTGAGGATTCTCCAGTACAGCAGAGAGACGCTTCACTCCTGAGTCTCTGAGTTTATTCCCAGACAGATCCAGTTCTCTCAGGTGTGAGGGGTTTGATCTCAGAGCTGAAGTCAGAGCAGCACAGCCTTCATCTGAGATTCCACAATAACGCAACCTGCAGAGAGACAATGACACACTCTTCACTCTCTCAGTTTATATAATTTGCATGGATTACTGCACTTTTATATCTGGAATATACTGTGGAGTTTAAATTACTTATTGTTATTATGCTGACAGCATTTAGCCGATGCCCTTATCCAGAGCGACTTATAGAAATGTGTGTGTGTTTGTGTGGGTGGGCGACACTACATGCAAATCAGTTGTGCCAGGAACACACTTCACACATTATGGGTGATCAACTTAAGCACAAACTTACAAAGAAAATCAGCCTTTCTGTCAGAAATGTTTAGTTCAATTTGGCTTCGACGAGTACTTACACACCACTTGACTAAAAGATTGATAAATGAAGCCCTGTGTGTGTGTGTGTGTGTGTGTGTGTGTGTGTGTGTGTGTGTGTGTGTGTGTGTGTGTGTGTGTGTGTCAGAGAAAGAGAGAGAGAATTCAAAGTGATGCTCGCTCCCCTTCGGACAGAATGTGTACAATTCTACACATGAAGTTCCATAGCATTTTCCCTTTTGTCGAAAGGGGTTATACAATGATGTTTGTGCTTTTGGGAAACTCAACCCTGATCTGTTTATCCTACTACAAACACTGAATACAGAAATACTGTGGTGCTTGAAAGTTTGTGAACCCTTTAGAATGTTCTATATTTTTGCATAAATATGACCTAAAACAGGGATGGGCAACTGGCGGCCCGCGGGCCGCATGCGGCCCGCCTCCTTACTCAGTGCGGCCAGTAGATCATTTATTAATTATCAGGGGAAAAAAAAATTAACTGCGGCCTTTTTTTTTTACACTGTTGTAATTGCACTGTTGACCGATAGAGGGCGCTTCCTATGCAAACAATATCGGGGCCCTGGGCCTTACTCCCTTCAGCAAGGAAGAGAGACAAGAGATCCATGGCTACTAGCAGTGCAAAAAAAAAAAAGAAAACTCGATCAAGAAAACCATACCTTTCAGTCAAAATGGGAAGCAGATTATCTCTTCATAGAATTCAAAGGCAAACCCATGTGTCTGGTTTGCTTAGAAACCATAGCAGTCATGAAAGATTTCAACTTAAGTCGCCACTACAACACTTTGCACAAAGTTAAATATGAGCAGTACACTGGAGCTGCAAGGGCCGCTGTCGTAGCTGACCTCAAATCAAAAGTAAACCAACAACAGCAACTTTTCAGAGCCACAACTACACAGGAATCAGCACTCAAAGCCTCTTATGCTGTTTCACTTGAGCTTGCCAAAGCAAAGAAGCCATTGTCAGATGGGGAAATTGTCAAGGTGTGCACCGTGGAAATGGCTAAAGCTTTTGGTGACGATAAGATGGTTAAACACTTTGATACTGTCTCTTTGTCCCGACGCACAGTGACGCGCAGAATTTTTGACATTCACGATCATGTCGAAATTAAGCTGAGAAAAGTCATGCATGACTGCAAGTACTTCTCTTTGGCTTTGGATGAGAGTACAGATGTGATGGATGTTAGCCAGCTACTGATTTTTACGAGAACTATTGACAGTTCATTTGAAGTGCACGAGGAGCTATTACAATTGGTTTCTCTGCATGATACGACTAAGGGCACCGATATATTCAACGCCGTTGACAGTGTTGCAAGTGGATATGGTGGCTTTGACAAGCTGTCAACTGTTGTTACGGATGGCGCACCTGCGATGCAAGGAAGACACAGAGGTTTCGCAGGGCTCCTCCGACAGAGCGGGGTAAACTGCCCTATACTGCACTGTATCGTACATCAGGTGAGTAGCCTCATATTAACTGAGATGTAGGCCTGAGTTTGACATGGCAGGACAAAAATATTTTTTTTAACATGCCATGCATTTTATCTCTCCAGGAAGCGCTCTGCATGAAGACACTGAACTTTAGCCACGTTATGGATTTAGTGACCAAAGTAACAAATCTCATTGGGGGGGGACAGGTCCCTTTGTCACAGGAGGTTCATTGCCTTTTTGGATGAAGTGGACGCCGCGTATGGGGATTTACAAATGCACACTGAGATCAGATGGATGAGTCAAGGGAAGTGTCTGGAGCGTTTTTTTGCGCTGAGCTCTGAACCAGTGCCGTATTAAGCCAATGCGGTGCCCCTGGGCGCTATACCTCAAGTGCCCCCCCCCCCCACCACCACCACCCTTCGGCTTCAGCGCTGGTAGTGACAGCAGTTGTCGATGTTTTTATAAAAAAACGATCTAACACGGGAAAATTTTTAATTGCAGCTACACGCCTGGAGTCTTTCTCTTTTTTTTATTTTCTCTTCGCACAACCACTCAATTGATGTCTGTCCATTTTTCATTTCTACCGTGGTTTTTAAAAAATTTATACATTTCACCGTAGGTGGACTGGCTCAACTAACAGGTTGAGGAAAGCGGGTTAATGGTCACATAGGCCACTCTTGCTCAGAATTATGATTATTGTTGTTGTTCTTATGAAATTAGTGTTCATAATGAATTATATATGACTATTTAACAATGTCAAGTGTATAACCATTTTAAGTGTACAAACATTCACGAAAAATATTTTTAAAGTTTCTGTCATGTGGTGCCCCCCTACTGGCTGTGAGTGGTTAGTGCCCCTGGGCACTGTGCCGCAGGCCCATATAGTTAATCCGGCCTTGCTCTGAACTACCAGTGTTCTTGGAGAACAGTATTAGTGGTGATACAAGCACCTACTGCAGAAAACTCAGACACACACAGTTTATTTGCGACATGGCCTTTCTGACAGACATCACCTCGCATCTCAACCACCTTAACACACACTTGCAGGGGAGAGACCAAACTGTTTGCGATCTGTATGCACACATAACCGCATTCCAGCGTAAACTCAACCTGTTCATAGAAGGATTTTCTTCCCATCGTCCAAATTTGGCACACTTTCCCGCTTGTGAGGAGATGCGAAAAGATAACCCCAGGTGCGAGAAACTACTTCAGAAGTATCGGGCTGACATCGAAAAATTGCAGGAGCAGTTTAACGATCGTTTCCAAGATTTTCATGTGATGAAACCACGAATTGCGCTATTCACGGACCCCGTCTCTGCTGCTGTCAGTGAGCAACCATCAGAACTGCAGCTCGAACTCTGCGAGTTGCAGTCAGATCCGTATTTTCAAGCAAAGCGCAATGAGAGGGGAATTTCATTTTGGAGACTGCTACCAGAGGCACGTTTTCCACTCCTCAGAGATTTTGCTCCATCAATGGCCAGCATGTTTGGGAGCACTTATTTTGTGAGAGCAGCTTTTCAACAATGAAGCACATTAAGTCAAAAGAGAAGAACAGACTCGCAGATGATGCTCTTTTTCATTTGATGCGGATTGGATGCACAAAGATTGACATTGATATCCAGTCTATTGTGAGCAAGCAGGCAAAACCACAAGCATCTCATTAAGTTGCACTTAATGTTGGGCCGCTGTTTTTTTTAGTTTTGTGCCTCATTGAATGTGAGCCCTTTGCACTTTGTTTCTTTTAAAACAAACTTGTGTTTGTTGTTTAACAAGATGAGCATTATGTTAAAAATGCATTTCAGTGTGGAAAATCTCATCTCATTATCTCTAGCTGCTTTATCCTGTTCTACAGGGTCGCAGGCAAGCTGGAGCCTATCCCAGCTGACTACGGGCGAAAGGCGGGGTACACCCTGGACAAGTCGCCGGGTCATCACAGGGCTGACACATAGACACAGACAACCATGTGGAAAATATTAAATAAATATATGTTGGTTCAAGGCGGCACGGTGGTGTAGTGGTTAGCGCTGTCGCCTCACAGCAAGAAGGTCCTGGGTTCGAGCCCCATGGCCGGCGAGGGCCTTTCTGTGCGGAGTTTGCATGTTCTCCCCGTGTCCGCGTGGGTTTCCTCTGGGTGCTCCGGTTTCCCCCACAGTCCAAAGACATGCAGGTTAGGTTAACTGGTGACTCTAAATTGACCGTAGGTGTGAATGTGAGTGTGAATGGTTGTCTGTGTCTATGTGTCAGCCCTGTGATGACCTGGCGACTTGTCCAGGGTGTACCCCGCCTTTCGCCCGTAGTCAGCTGGGATAGGCTCCAGCTTGCCTGCGACCCTGTAGAACAGGATAAAGCGGCTAGAGATAATGAGATGAGATGAGATGTTGGTTCAATAAACATACAGACATAAGAATATACAAATATTTTGTTCTTATTTAAAATTCTTTTGTAACTTCTCTCATATCTGATTAGTTGAAGTGCACAGTCATGTGGCCCTCTGATGGTGAAAAATTGTGGCCCTCTTTATCATGCAAGTTGCCCATCCCTGACCTAAAACATCATCAGATTTTCACACAAGTCCTAAAAGTAGATAAAGAGAACCCAGTTAAACAAATGACACAAAAATATTATACTTGGTCATTTATTTATTGAGGGAAATGATCCAATATTACATATCTGTGAGTGGCAAAAGTATGTGAACCTCTAGGATTAGCAGTTAATTTGAAGGTGAAATTAGAGTCAGGTGTTTTCAATCAATGGGATGACAATCAGGTGTGAGTGGGCACCCTGTTTTATTTAAAGAACAGGGATCTATCAAAGTCTGATCTTCACAACACATGTTTGTGGAAGTGTATCATGGCATGAACAAAGGAGATTTCTGAGGACCTCAGAAAAAGCATTGTTGATGCTCATCAGGCTGAAAGAAGGTTACAAAACCATCTCCAAAGAGTTTGGACTCCACCAATCCACAGTCAGACAGATTGTGTACAAATGGAGGAACTTCAAGACCACTGGTACCCTCCCCAGGAGTGGCTGACCAACAAAGATCATTCCAAGAGTAAGGCGTGTAATAGTCAGCGAGGTCACAAAGGAGCCGAGGGTAACTTCTAAGCAACTGAAGGCTTCTCTCACATTGGCTAATGTTAATGTTCCTGAGTCCACCATCAGTAGAACACTGAACAACAATGGTGTGCATGGCAGGGTAGCAAGGAGAAAGCCACTGCTCTCCAAAAAGAGCATTGCTGCTCGTCTGCAGTTTGCTAAAGATCACATGGACAAGCCAGAAGGCTATTGGAAAAATGTTTTGTGGACGGATGAGAAAAAAATAGAACTTTTTGGTTTAAATGAGAAGCGTTACATTTGGAGAAAGGAAAACCCTGCATTCCAGCATTCCTTATCCCATCTGTGAAACATGGTGGTGGTAGTGTCATGGTTTGGGACTGTTTTGCTGCATCTGGGCCAGGACGGCTTGCCATCATTGATGGAACAATGAATTCTGAATTATACCAGTGAATTCTAAAGGACAATGTCAGGACATCTGTCCATGAACTGAATCTCAAGAGAAGGTGGGTCATGCAGCAAGACAACGACCCTAAGCACACAAATCGTTCTACCAAAGAATGTTTAAAGAAGAATAAAGTTAATGTTTTGGAATGGTCAAGTCAAAGTCCTGACCTTAATCCAATCGAAATGTTGTGGAAGGACCTGAAGTGAGCAGTTCATGTGAGGAAACCCACCAACATCCCAGAGTTGGAGCTGTTCTGTACGGAGGAATGGGCTAAAATTCCTCCAAGCTGGTGTGCAGGACTGATCAACAGTTACCAGAAACATTTAGTTGCAGTTATTGCTGCACAAGTTATTGCTGCACCAGATACTGAAAGCAAAGGTTCATATACTTTTGCCACTCACAGATATTTAATATTGGGTCATTTTCCTCAATAAATAAATGACCAAGTATAATATTTTTGTGTCATTTGTTTAACTGGGTTCTCTTTATCTACTTTTAGGACTTGTGTGAAAATCTGTTGATGTTTTAGGTCATATTTATGCAGAAATATAGAAAATTCTAAAGGGTTCACAAACTTTCAAGCACCACTGTACTGTGATCAAATCAGGAAAAAAATACAGTACATCAGTGTGGCATTAAATGTAATGATTTTCCTCCTCAGGATATTTGATGCTGAACCTAAAACCTCTGCTTCAGTCTCACTATTAGAGAATGTGTCTTACTGAGGATCAGGTCATGTGACTCTCAGAGAGATGATCTTACCCCAGTGTCTCCAGTTTACAGTGAGGATTCTCCAGTACAGCAGAGAGACGCTTCACTCCTGAGGCTCTGAGTTTATTCTGAGACAGATCCAGTTTTCTCAGGTGTGAGGGGTTTGATCTCAGAGCTGAAGTCAGAGCAGCACAGTCTTCATCTGAGATTTCACAATCACTCAACCTGCAGAGAGACAATGACACACTCTTCACTCTCTCAGTTCAGGACACACAGATCAGTTCAGCAGGAACTTTTTCATCAAAGAGACACAGCAGTCTTTAATCACGATGAAATACAGAAACTTGGTCATGAATTATATGAGAGCAATAACTAAATAAATTCTAGTGTGTGTGTGTGTGTGTGTGTGTGTGGTGCTGATTTTATATCTTTAATGTAGCCATACACACATGCCTTGATGTCATCATACAAGTAATAAATTGGTTTATGATGATTGTATTTTGATTCATATGTAATCACACACATGCTGATGATATATTAATTCAAAGCCAAGTATACTGATTTTCAGGAAAGAATAAATGAAGTTAATTCAATTAAAAGTAATAATCAACTGATTTATAAATGATCATAATTACAGTAAAATACAGTAAAGTCATTGAGATTGCTTATACTGAAAGGTTGTTTTCTGCTAAATCACAGGTCTATTCAAAAATTGTATTCTCCTAATTCCAGTGCCTGCAGCATTATCATATGTTGTAAGGAGTGAGCCAAGGCCATTCTGAATTCAGCAACTGTTCGTTCTGGAGTGTTTTGCATGCTAATATAATGCATTTTATCAAGTTATTCTGAATCGGGTTTTGTTACAACACAAATGCTACAGCTGAGAAGGGCATCATTATTTTTAATCATGTGTTGTGGTAGACTGGCCAAGGCCACAACTGTACCCTATCGAGTGTTGTGCTCGTTTACACCTGCAACCTGTATCAATCTTCAAGCTGATTTGACTCCAGTCATTTTGAATCATGTATTGTTCACTCTGAATGCTGTGTTGTTCACGACGTCCCACTTTTTATCATATGTTTTGATTCTTCCTGAATGGACCGTTCATACTGGAAAATTTGGCTCGGTTGGTACAAAATATAAGAAGTGTGAGATGTACTGCCCAGTAGAAAATGCTGAATTGGTATGATGTGACATGTTAACCAATGAGATTATTTTTATACACTTATTTTGAAGCTGTATAAAATGGGAACTTTGTAATTTTGACTCGGTTCACTCGGCAGACTGAACTCGGCTTTTATTGGTTGAATAAAAGTCTAAACTTTTCTGCAACCTCTTTAACTTTGAATCATTTTTACTTGGGAGAGTTTAAGTTTTGAGACTTTCCATGACAGTGTGTGTGTGTGTGTGTGTGTGTGTGTGTGTGTGTGTGTGTGTGTGTGTAAAATGAAATTTACAAGAACAGTCAGGGCCGAGTTTTTTAAAATCACTGCAGGAACCATTAAGAAAATAATATCAATGTGGAATTAAATGTAATGATTTTCCTCCTCAGGATATTTGATGCTGAACCTAAAACCTCTGCTTCAGTCTCACTATTAGAGAATGCGTCTTACTGAGGATCAGGTCATGTGACTCTCAGAGAGATGATCTTACCCCAGTGTTTCCAGTTTACAGTGAGGATTCTCCAGTACAGCAGAGAGACGCTTCACTCCTGAGGCTCTGAGTTTATTCCATGACAGCTCCAGTTTTCTCAGGTGTGAGGGGTTTGATCTCAGAGCTGAAGTCAGAGCAGCACAGCCTTCATCTGAGATTTCACAATAACGGAACCTGCAGAGAGACAATGACACACTCTTCACTCTCTCAGTTCAGGACACACAGATCAGTTCAGCAGGAACTTTTTCATCAAAGAGACACTGTAATCTTTAAGCACAATGAAAATTCTATTTATTGTGTGTGTGTGTGTGTGTGTGTGTGTGTGTGTGTGTGTGTGTGAGAGAGAGAGAGAGAGAGTCTCTTCATAAGAAAATGGAACTTCATGATGAAAGACTAGCGCTGTCGCCTCACAGCAAGAAGGTCCGGGTTCGAGCCCCGTGGCCGGCGAGGGCCTTTCTGTGCGGAGTTTGCATGTTCTCCCCATGTCCGCGTGGGTTTCCTCCGGGTGCTCCGGTTTCCCCCACAGTCCAAAGACATGCAGGTTAGGTTAACTGGTGACTCTAAATTGACCGTAGGTGTGAGTGTGAATGATTGTCTGTGTCTATGTGTCAGCCCTGTGATGACCTGGTGACTTGTCCAGGGTGTACCCCGCCTTTCCCCCGTAGTCAGCTGGGATAGGCTCCAGCTTGCCTGCGACCCTGTAGAACAGGATAAAGCGGCTAGAGATAATGAGATGAGATGAGATGATGAAAGACAATTCCTCTATAAAGGAGTAAATGTCCCCAGTCTCTCCATCCCTCACTTATTTAAGACTGCTTCCTGCATTCTTTATGACGGAGATTGTAATTATTGTACCAATCCGAATACGTGACCGATGCAAACACAGCTACAGTGCAGCAGCCATTTTGAACATAAAATAAACAATGGCGAGTAGTGCGTGTCCGGTGTTAAATTTTCATGAATATTTGAAGAGAATTAGATGATAAAAGCAAATTGAAATACACTGTACATTAATAAATAAGTACATCAGTAAATAAATGTACAAATGTCAGCCTTGGAAAAACAGACCCATATTCCATCACATCAGCGATGTCAAAAGCCCTAAAGACAAAAAGTATTGTAGAAATGGCCAACAGAACACTGGGTTCAAAATGAAAAGTCCCCGAGGTCACAGATATTGACATTGTTGATTATTTGGTTCTGACACCATTTTACTACACTAACAGCCAGTTTAAAGCTTACAAAAGCTTTGACACTTACAAATATTTTGTTTCTGGCTGGGTTCATGATGTCAGATTGTGGAAAATTTATGACACATCAATCTCCCTTTCTGGGCGGCATGGTGGTGTAGTGATTAGCGCTGTCTCCTCACAGTAAGAAGGTCCAGGTTCGAGCCCCGTGGCTGGTGAGGGCCTTTCTGTGTGGAGTTTGCATGTTCTCCCCATGTCCGCGTGGGTTTCCTCCAGGTGCTCCGGTTTCCCCCACAGTCCAAAGACATGCAGGTTAGGTTAACTGGTGACTCTAAATTGACCGTAGGTGTGAATGTGAGTGTGAATGGTTGTCTGTGTCTATGTGTCAGCCCTGTGATGACCTGGCGACTTGTCCAGGGTGTACCCCGCCTTTCGCCCGTAGTCAGCTAGGATAGGCTCCAGCTTGCCTGTGACCCTGTAGAGCAGGATAAAGCGGCTAGAGATAATGAGATGAGATGAATTTCCCTTTCTGCTCAAAATTACATATAAAAATAAAATTTGCCAACACTGATTAATGATGAATGCACTGGAAATTAATTAATTAATTCAATAAATTTTCTTTTACAATTGTTTTAATTTAATTCATAATTGAATTTCTAAATGAACTAAAGTATTCAAATAACTAAAATGCACACTGGTGGTTGCTGGTGGGTTTGCTGAAACTGCTGAGAGGCATGCATGTCTTCTTATTTATTTAAAAGCAATAACTGATTATTTAAACTATATTTGTCATTTTTCAAATTTCAAGTGCAGAAACTAGATAACTACATCTCGACCCAAGTTTTTAAAAACAGTTTTACTGACCAACTTAACTATATTTTGTAAATATAAACAAATCCAGCCATTGAAGTGCAGAAGCCAGTGCATACTTGGTGCCAGTCCGAAGCCCAGATAAATGGGGAGGGTTGCATCAGGAAGGGCACCCGGTGTAAAACTCATGCCAAATCAATTATCTGGATGATGAAGAGGACTTTCAAACTGGATCAGTTGAGGCCCAGGTTAACAACGACCACGACTGGAACTGTTTCCCAGTAGGGTACCAGTGGAAACTATGCTACTGGTGGGAAAAAGAGAAGAAAGAGAGGTGGAAGGTGAATATGGAAGAAACATGAGAGTAGAAAAGGCAGGAGAGTAGAATTGAAAGTCGGAATATTAAATGTTGGCACTATGACTGGTAAAGGCAGAAAACTGGCTGATATGATGGAGAGCAGAAAGATTGACATCCTGTGTGTACAAGAAACAAAGTGGAAGGGAAGTAAGGCAAGGAACATCGGAAGTGGTTTCAAGCTTTTCTATCACAGTGTGAATGGGAAGAGAAATGGTGTAGGGGTAATTCTGAAAGAAGAGTATGTTAAGCAGGGGCGGAACCAGGAAAATGGGGACGTCAACCCAGTAAGGCCGTGGGTCTGGGGGCTGCCACAGGCCCCCAGAAGCTCTGCAGTTTTTAAATGCCCGGAGATGCGTTTTGAGCTGCCAGAGACATGTTGTAAATGAAATCTCTTTCAGAAAATTACCATATCAAAATATGTTTTAAAAATAGGAACTTTCAAAACCATTTTATTAGTCACTGAAAATGTTATTGTCAGAGTTGCAGGTATATGCATAGAACATAATTACAAGTGATATATGGTAATATTTATGAAAGTTGCACTGTCATATAATGCATTACCACATGGCACACTAGAGTGTAATACACTGACCTCAAAACACCTATCAATAAATTATTACTGTTTTAGCAACTGCAATCTGAGCTCCTGCTCAGGACATTCAATGTACATATAAGACAGTGAATATACCCTGGTACACTGAGGGAATGTAAATGGCCACTTAAGACAGAGCTTAATACTGAGAGAACTATAAACACAGACTGCAGGAGCTGCAAGTCTACTGTATAATACAAAGTCAGTAATTGCAGTCTGAGCTCCTGAGTCTAACAGACTGAAAGAATGATACAATGATTGTGTAAGTTGCATGTGAACAAGTCTTATAATAAAGTCTTAGTTCCCAAGACTCAGGGGATTTCAAGCAGATCTTCTTTAGAGCCATTGCAATAATCAACATCTCTCACAGACCTGTCCAGCCTCTGTAGTAAAAATCAAAGTGAGGCTCACCCCCAAAATGGCACGTGTCCCATGTACATACACAGGGTATAGTGAGTACAGGGAGACACTATTAATGAATACAAGCAGAAGCTGGACAGCTGACATGTGTGTGTGTGTGTGTGTGTACGCAGTAAACCTGGTGCAGCATCGTATCATTTTGGCTTGTGAACATGCGTGTTAACAATACCATAAACATAAAAGGATGGCACACACCCTTTACATGTAATCTACAGTGCAATCCGGGAATACAGTGTGTTATTACAATGTGGGGAACTAAGGAATTTTAAGCAGACTGTCACAGAACAGACGAGTCTGAAATGTGGTCTTTCTGTCCAAATTTCAGCCTGTCCGAATGATGGGCCAAAAGCCCAGAACAATGCAACTGGGGATCCAGGGCCTGCCTTAAGGCCCTGGACATGGAAGGGCTTTAGATGCCTGGAGATGGCTTCTCAGCTATTTCCAGGCACATTTTTGTGATTTTCAAAGGGCAAATTACACTAGACATGAGTTGCTAATGACACTCCAAATTGAGTATAATTTACAAGAAAATGTCAGAAGATTCAAGAAAAACATGCTGGAAGTGGGTGGCACAGTGGTCTAGTGGTTAGCGCTGTCGCCTCACAGCAAGAAGGTCCGGGTTCGAGCCCCGTGGCCGGCGAGGGTCTTTCTGTGCGGAGTTTGCATGTTCTCCCTGTGTCCATGTGGGTTTCCTCCGGGTGCTCCGGTTTCCCCCACAGTCCAAAGACATGCAGGTTAGGTTAACTAGTGACTCTAAATTGACCGTGAATGTGAATGGTTGTCTGTCAGCCCTGTGATGACCTGGTGACTTGTCCAGGGTGTACCCCGTCTTTCACCCGTAGTCAGCTGGGATAGGCTCCAGCTTGCCTGCGACGCTGTAGAACAGGATAAAGTGGCTAGAGATAATGAGATGAGACATGCTGGAAGTTTTACATGTGTGCTACTGTTTTCTTGAGTAGAACTTCCAGCATGTTTTTCTTGAATCTTCTGACATTTTCTTGTAAATTATATTCAATTTGTAGTGTAATTAGCAACTAATGTCTGGTGTACACATACAGGTCAGTTCCATGTCTAGAAAAAAGTATGGGGGGGCAAGGATGTTCCAGTTGGTTACAACTTACTGGTTACTGGTCATTATATATAGGTACTATAACAACACTCACAAAACATTATGTCAATGACTTTTGCCTACGTTCATAATGTCTATAAGAAATTTAGTAATTGACAATACAACTATCCTTATGTAATGGAGTTAAAATTTTGAGTACAAGATTCCAAGTAACTTTGTAACAAAATGACTTAAAATGACTCAATACTAGACATGGGAATATCATTTGGCATTCAGACTAAGATCTTCTGGACTAGAACTTAGAAAATAGAAGAAAACACCACAAAAGAGAAACCAATCGAAACTGAAAGAGTGAAAGTGACCCGTTACCACATGAATAGTCTTTTATGTTTGTGTAAGTGGGTGCTCAGCGCTCCAACTCCAGTGTGACTGAAGAAGGTGACAAGTTTTATGTTTCATCTAATTTAGGTCATTTTAAAAATATAATATTATTTGGCAGTGGACACATAGGAAAGTGTAAAGTATAATGTTTGTCAATATGTTTATCATGCTTGTGTGATAAAAACTCACAAAGATATTTATCTAAATACATGACCTACTCATTCTAAACCTGTCAAGCTTCGCCGGAGAAGCTCTCGACCCCAGAGGGTTAAAATACGATGGAAAAAAAAAAAAACACTTTGTTAGGGTCCAAAGCCTGTAGTAGTCTATTTTCTTTGAACATTAGTGGTAAATCTACTCAGCTGATAACAGTGTTGCGTGGTGTCAGGCCAGAATGCTGTCCTACTCGCTGATGAGAGGCGACTCGTCATTCATCGAGAGCATCCGCAATCAGCCAATCACAGGCTGTGTTACGACATAATGGATTCAGCCAGTGTAACATTTAGAAGAAAATTAGAAGTAAATTAGACCCATATCTTTACAATTTTTCATGGGCCATCCGGTCCGAGGCTTTTGAAATACAGACAGACAAATGTGAAAATTATCGGTAAATGTCTGCTGGTCCGGCCTTATTTCCCACACTGTTATTATGTTGATGCACAAAATTCCCACACCCTGTTAAAATCCAACAGGACTCACCCAGCTTGCCTTTCACTGCATTCATGTCATGAGCAAAAAACCCTAAGCTCGGACCTACTGTTAAATATACATTTATACCATAAACTCTTCAGCTCAATCCCACATAATGATTTATTTTATTATTTTTTAAACCTTAATAATTAAATAAAAAACTGGCAGCCATATCTCGGTATCTGCAATGCTAAAAGTATTTTTTTATTTTTTTTGGATGGGGGGCACGCGCCGGGTGCACCCCCCTTAAATCCATGCCAGTTAAGAGTATGTTGAAGGTAAAGACAGTGAGTGATAGAGTGATGAGTGTGAAGCTCGAAATTGAAGGGGTGATGATGAACATTGTCAGCACATATGCCCCTCTAGTGAGATGCAAGATGGAGAAGAAAGAAGAATTCTGGAGTGAGTTGGATGAAGTGGTTGAAAGTATACCAAAAAAGGAAAGAGTGGTAATTGAAGTAGACCTAAATGGGCATGTTGGAGACAGGAACAAGGGTGACGATGAGGAGGTATGGAGTGAAGCAGAGAAATGTGGAAGGGCAGATGGTGGTGGATTTCACAAAGAAGATGGAAATGGTGGTGGTGAATACACACTTTAAGAAGAAAGAAGAGCATAGAGTAACATATAAGAGTGGAGGAAGGTGTTCTCAGATAGACTATATTTTATATCAGAGATGCAACCTGAAGAGGATTGGAGTCTGCAAAGTGATAGCAGGGGAGAGTGTAGCTAAGCAGCATCGGATGGTGGTTGTGTCAAGAACCAGACAGGAGAGGAGATCAAATGCACTCAAACCACAGTTTAATAATAACAGGGGAAAAGGGAGTTGGGAGAATGTGTGTGAAGTTCAGTGGCAGGAGGACTGAGAGGCAGGGATGGCTGGTGACGTCTGAGGTCTCCCATCCAAGTACTGAACAGGCCCGACCCTGCTTAGCTTCTGAGATCAGACGGGATCAGGCGTTGTCAGAGAGGTGTGGCTGTAGGCTGACAGCACTTGGGTTTCAGGCAGTCTCCCAGCAGTAGTCCCTCAGCAGGCTGGAGTTAGTGAGCAGGACTGGGCTGATGGAGAGGCAGGCGAGCAGCAGGGCTGGGCAAGCTGGAGATCAGGCGAAGGTACAGGAGAGGCAGGCAAGAGGCAGAATTGACAGGACAGAAGGCAGGTCAGGTTACCGGGGCTGGAGAGCAGACAGAGTCAGACGGAACAGAATATCGTCAGGAGTCACAGTAGTAGGAACACAGAGCAGGTTATCACGCTGGAAGTTGCAGACGATCTGACACTGAGGCTTGGGAGAACTGCAGCTTAAATACACCCAGGGGGGAAGCAGGTGATCGGCGACAGCCAATGACAGTCACTGAAAGTTAATAAGAGGAAGTGAGAGCGGGCGTGGCCGGTAATGCTGAGTGGAGATGTTACCTGAAGAGAGAAGCCCACAGGTAGGACCATGACAGAACCCCCCCTCAAAGGATGGCTCCAGAAGTCCCTAGCCACAGATCCACCAAGACGGGCAGGAGGAGGGGGAATACCGGTGGAGGGTCAGAACTCCTCTGACCGGTCAGTGTCCAAGGCCTCAGGATCTGGTTCAGAATCGGACTCAGGGACAGTAGCGGTTGGCACATCGTCATTCCGACAAGGACCCCTTGGTCGAACCCTCTGGTTGGCCGGCTGGTCCGGATGCAGGCGATGAAAGGTGCTGATGTGGGTACGGTCTAAAATTCTCCCAGCAGGAACCCACATCCTCTCCTCAGGACCATAGCCCTCCCAATCCACCAGGTATTGGAGGCCCCTGCCCCTGCGCCGTGACTTCAGCAGTTGCTGGACGGAGTAGACCAGGCCACCATCGATGAGACAAGGCAGAGGAGGAGAAGGTGCAGCTGGGACCAGCGGGCTCTCGTGCACTGGCTTAATCTTTGAGACGTGGAAGGTGGGGTGCACTCTCATAGACTTGGGCAGTCGGAGCTGGACAGCAGACTGGCTGATTATCCTCTGGATTGGAAATGGTCCGACGAACCGAGGTGCCAGCTTACGAGACTCCACCTGGAGGGGCAGGTCCTTGGCTGACAACCACACCTTCTGGCCCACCCAGTAGGTGGGCGCAGGCGTCCTCTGCCGGTTGGCTCCAATGGAGTAGCTGGTGACTGACTTGAGGAGAGCAGCGCGGGCTTGAGACCAGGTGCGGCGGCATTGGTGTGCATAGGTGAGGGCAGACGGGCAGGTGACCTCTCCCTCCTGGCTGGGGAACAGGGGTGGTTGGTAGCCATACACGCAGTGGAATGGGGACAGTCCAGTGGCTGAGCTGGTGAGGGAGTTGTGGGAGTATTCCACCCACAGCAGGTGCTCACACCAGGCCCTAGGGTTGCGTGACGCCATGCACGGAAGTGCCTTCTCTAACTCCTGGTTAGTCCGCTCAGACTGGCCGTTGGACTGGGGTCGGAATCCGGAGGTGAGGCTGGCGGTGGCCCCGAGCAGGTGACAGAATTCCTTCCAGAAAGAGGAGGTGAATTGCGGCCCCCGGTCCGAAACGATGTCCCTGGGCAGCCCATGGATGCGGAAGACCTGCTGCAGGATGATCTGGGTGGTCTCTTTGGCCGACGGTAGTTTTGGGAGGGGAACAAAGTGTGCCATCTTGCTAAAACGGTCCACGATGGTGAGTATGACAGTCATCCCGTTAGAAGGGGGCAGACCTGTAACAAAATCCAAAAGAAATGTGGGACCAGGGTCGCATAGGCATGGGCAGAGGCTGGAGCAAACCAGCAGGAGGCCGGCTGGAGGATTTATTCTGATTACAGGTAGGGCAGGCTCGGACAAAGTCTCACACATCCCTGCTCATAGACGGCCACCAGAACCGTTGGACGAGCAGGTGGTAGGTGCGAGTGGAACCAGGGTGGCAGGCTAGACAGGAGTCGTGTCCCCATTGTATAACCTGGGATCGCAGGTCTTCAGGAACAAAGAGGTGACTTGCAGGGCATGCACTGGGGCTGGGTTGGTCACGGAGGGCTTCCCGCACTCGTTCTTCGATGTCCCAGGTCAGAGCAGCAACGATACAGGGGTCAGGTAGGATGGGAGCCGGATCCTTGGAGGAGGCATCATCCTTCTGGAACTGGCGGGAGAGTGCATCAGGCTTGGTGTTGCGAGATCCGGGCCGGTATGAAAGGGTGAAATTGAGTCTGGTGAAAAAGAGAGCCTGTCTGGGGTTGAGTCATTTGGCGGTGCGGATGTATTCCAGATTCTTATGGTCTGTCCAGACCAGGAATGGGACTACGCACCCCTCCAGCCAGTGACGCCATTCCTCCAGGGCAAGCTTGACCGCCAGGAGTTCCCGGTTGCCTATGTTGTAATTGCGTTCGGCCGGCGATAGCCGGCGGGAGAAGAACGCACAGGGGTAGAGTTTTTTGTCATCCACTGACCTCTGTGAGAGCACTGCCCCAACTCCCACATCCGAGGAGTCCACCTCAATGATGAATTGCTGCTCCGCATCTGGCATCTGGAGGACGGGAGCAGTGGTGAACCGAGCCTTGAGGGTAGCAAAGGCTTCGCTGGCAGCCGGAGTCAAGCTGAAGGGCTGTTTGGTGCTGGTCAAGGCGGTGAGGGGTGATGCAATAGTGCTGTAATTACGAATGAATTTCATGTAGAAATTAGCGAAGCCCAGGAACTGCTGAAGCTTCTTCCTGCTCTCTGGTACTGGCCATGAAGTCACTGCTGAGACTTTGGCAGGGTCCATCTGGATGCTCCCCTCTGCCACGATGTACCCCAGGAACACCACAGACTTGGCGTGAAACTCGCACTTCTCTGCCTTGACGAAGAGGGAGTTTTCAAGGAGACGACGGAGCACTTGCTGGACATGCTGGGTGTGTTCGGACAGGGTCTTTGAGAAGATCAGGATGTCGTCGAGGAAAACGAACACGAACTTGTTCAACATATCTCGCAGGACATCATTCACCAGAGCCTGGAATACTGCTGGCGCATTGGTAAGGCCAATCGGCATCACCCGGTATTCATAGTGACCGGTGGGGGTGTTGAACGCGGTCTTCCACTTGTCTCCCTCCCTTATCCAAACCAGGTGGTAGGCATTCCGGAGATCAAGTTTGGTGAAGACCGTGGCTCCCTGGAGCAGCTCGAAGGCGGAGGTAAGCAGTGGGAGAGGGTATCGGTTCTTGACGGTGATGTCGTTGAGACCCCTGTAATCGATGCAGGGGTGCAGGGATCCATCCTTCTTTCCCACGAAGAAGAACCCAGCGCCGGCGGGAGAAGAGGATGGACGGATGAGGCCAGCAGCCAGAGAGTCACTGATGTAGGCCTCCATTGCCTTCCTTTCTGGGGCGGACAGAGAGTAGAGACGGCCCTTGGGTGGTGCAGTGCCTGGGAGGAGATCAATGGCACAGTCGTAGGGCCGGTGAGGAGGCAAGGAAGTGGCCTTGGCTTTGCTGAATACCTCCCGAAGGCTGTGATAACACTCTGGGACATTAGTGAGGTTGGGGGCAGAGCTGGCAGGTGGAGTACGAGGGGTTAGAGTGGAGGCTTGTAAGCAGGTCCGGTGGCAGTCCTTGCCCCATTCTCTTATCACTCCAGTGGCCCAGTCGAGGTGAGGACTGTGCTGGCGGAGCCATGGATAGCCCAGGATGAGAGGTTGGCCGGGGGAACGGAGCAGGTGAAACTGGATGGTTTCATGGTCGTTGCCTGACAGAGTCATCGGGATGGGGCAGTGAGGTGGGTGACGGTGCCAAGGAGATGGCCATCCAGCGCCCTGGCTGTAATGGGAGAGGATAAGCGATGGCTTTGCAGACCCAACTGGCATGCAAGCTCGGTGTCCATGATGTTAGCCTCGGCGCCAGAGTCAACCAGGGCGGCCAGGGTGTGGGTGGAATCCGACAGACGAAGGCAAACTTGGAGCATAGGTTTCTGGCTGGTGGAGGATTGGATGATCATTGAGCTCAGCCGGGCCCCTCCTATGTCCGGTGAGCTCGGGCTTCTCCGTGCGCTGATGACTGACTGAGTCTGGCGGGCCCTCTCTCGTCGACGGGTCTGGACCCGACGGTCAATGCGGACGGCCAGGGCGATGGCCTCATCGAGTGTCGACGGTTGTTCGTATGAGACCAATTCATCCTTCATGTAGTCGGCCAGGCTGTGCAGAAAGGCGTCCACCAGCACCTGCATGTTCCACTTGCTGCGCTGGGCCAAGGTCCGGAAATTGATCAAGTAGTCAGCCACTGTTAGTCTGCCTTGGCGAATACTCATCAGTCCTCCGGATGCCTCTACCGCTGACGAGCCCAGGTCGAAGACCTTAATCATCTCCGCTGCAAACAGGGAGAAGGAGGCACAAGCCAGTGTCCGGCATTCATACTCAGCAGTCCCCCACAGGCGGGCGTGGCCAGTCAGACGAGTGATGACGAAGGCCACCTTCGCTGCCTCCGACGTGAAGGTTCTGGGCTGCAGGTCGAACATCAACCGGCAGCTGGTCAGGAAAGCATGGACTTGGGAGGGGTCACTGTCAAAACGCTCCAGACTGCCGACCTTGGGTTCTGGGGCATCGAGTGCAGCAGGAGCACCTCCCAGAGCTGCCAGTCAGCAGCGGATATGACAGGGGCTGATGCAACAAGGGGCAGCGATGGTTGACTCAGAGGAGCAGGGGGTGCTAGGGCGGTGAGCAGCTGGAGTGCTTGGTCCAGTCGCTGTTGCTGATGATGATGACCAAGCTGGATCAGGGCTGCAACGTCGGCAGACATCTCCTTCGGTGCGCTGCAGCCGGTCTAGGCGCTGACTCCATGTCTTGGTCAGATTGTTCTGTCAAGGACCAGACAGGAGAGGAGATCAAATGCACTCAAACCACAGTTTAATAATAACAGAGGAAAAGGGAGTTGGGAGAATGTGTGTGAAGTTCAGTGGCAGGAGGACTGAGAGGCAGGGATGGCTGGTGGGAGCGTGGTGGTGACGTCTGAGGTCTCCCATCCAAATACTGACCAGGCCCGACCCTGCTTAGCTTCTGAGATCAGACAGGATCAGGCGTTGTCAGAGGTGTGGCTGTAGGCTGACAGCACTTGGGTTTCAGGCAGTCTCCCAGCAGTAGTCCCTCAGCAGGCTGGAGTTAGTGAGCAGGACTGGGCTGATGGAGAGGCAGGCGAGCAGCAGGGCTGGGCAAGCTGGAGATCAGGTGAAGGTACAGGAGAGGCAGGCAAGAGGCAGAATTGACAGGACAGAAGGCAGGTCAGGTTACCGGGGCTGGAGAGCAGACAGAGTCAGATGGAACAGAATATCGTCAGGAGTCAGAGTAGTAGGAACACAGAGCAGGTTATCATGCTGGAAGTTGCAGACGATTTGACACTGAGGCTTGGGAGAACTGCAGCTTAAATACACCCGGGGGGAAGCAGGTGATCGGCAACAGCCAATGACAGTCACTGAAAGTTAATAAGAGGAAGTGAGAGCGGGCGTGGCCGGTAATGCTGAGTGGAGATGTTACCTGAAGAGAGAAGCCCACAAGTAGGACCATGACAGGTTGGGATGATGAACTTGGAGGTAAAAAAAGAGGAAGAAACCGAAAGCTAAACCAAAAATCATATGGTGGATGTTGAAGGAGGAAGATTGTAAGACAGAATTTAGGGATATGGTGAGACAGACATTGGGTGAAGAGGTATTAGATGATTGAACAACTATGGCAGAAGTGCTGAGGGAGACAACAAGGAAGGTGATGGGAGTGACTTCAGGACAAAGAAAGGAAGACAAGGAGACTTGGTGGTGGAATGAGGACATCCAGGTGAGTATAAGGAGGAAAAAGTTGGCAAAGCAAAACTGGAATAAAAAGAGAGATCAAGAAAGCAGACAAGAATACAAGGAGATGTGAGGGAAAGCAAAGAAAGCAGTGGCAAAGGTGAAGGAAAAGGCATATGATGAACTATATAAAAGTATCTGTCACTCCTGCCTCTGAATCTTTCCCCATAGGGAGGAAGTATGTACCCACTCAATGCAGGAACAAATTAATTACATGGGCCCACTCCTCGTTGACTTCTGGCCATCCGGGGGAGACACGTACTCACCAGTTATTGTCTGGCAGATATTGGTGGGAAAATTTGCTGTCAGATATCCATGGATTTGTCTCCTCATGCACCACCTGTTCAAAGTGCAAAACACCCAAAACTCTCCCTGCCGGTAAACTCATGTCCTTGCCTGTCCCTTCTCGTCCATGGTCACATATAGCAGTAGACTTTGTTACTGACTTGCCCCCTCACAGAACTACACGGTCATTCTAACCATTGTTGATAGATTCTCATGAGGAGTTAGATTTATTCCCTTCGTTAGCCTACCTACTGCCTTTCAGACAGCTGAAGCCCTTTTTAACTATGTGTTCCATATATTTGGTATTCCTGAGGATATAGTATCTGATCGAGGTCCTCAATTTACCTCTCATGTATGGTCAGCATTTTTTGAGAGACTGGGAGTTAACAGCAGTCTCACCTCTGGTTACCATCCCCAGTCTAATGGTCAATGTGAAAGGGTCAACCAAGAACTGGGAAAGTTTTTGACAATATACTGTCACAATAATCAAGCCGACTGGTCAAACTATTTGTCCTGGGCAGAAATGGCTTAAAACTCATTAATCAGCTCTGCTACGAGGCTAACACCCTTTCAATGTATGCTGGGTTACCAACCCCCCTTAATGCCATGGTCTGCCATGCCCTCTGACAACCCAGCTGTTGACAGTTGGATGCAACATAGTGAGCAGGTCTGGGAACAGACCCACCAGTGGATTGAAAATGTCCTTCGTCGACACAAGAGGCTAGTGGATCATCATAGAAGTGACACACCTACCTACCTCCCCGGGGACCGAGTGTGGCTGTCGACCTGGGACTTCAGGTTTCCTAAGGGAGGTAGAAAATTATTGCCCAAATACATTGGTCCATTTAAAATTCTCCAGCAAATTAATGAGGCTACTTACAAATTAGATCTGCCTGTGCATTACCGTGTTTTTAACTCATTTCATATATCTCTCTTAAAACCTGTTGTCTCAGGTCCGTTGGATGAGGCCACACCCGATGTCCCACCCCCACCTCCGGTGTACGTAGAAGGCACCCTGGTGTATGCTGTCTGCTGGTTGCTGGACTCCAGAAGGAAAGGAGGGACTCTGCAGTACCTTGTGGACTGGGAGGGTTATGGGCCCGAGGAGCGTAGCTGGGGTCCCGCATGAGATATCCTGGTTCCGGTGTTGGTGGAGGAGTTCCATCAGCGTCATCCAGAGAAGCCCGTGCCTCAGCCTAGGGGCCATCCCAGGCACCATGTGTCCAGCCCTCCCAGCAGTCTGTGCAGCAGTGGTTCCAGAGGTCGTCTGTGGTGAAGGCCCTCTGTCCAGCACCATAGCAGTTCTGATGGCTTGCTCAGGAGTGTTCCCGGCAGCATGGGTGGCAGTTGTCATGGTCATCCTCATCCCTCTGCCTCCTTGGGGGGGGGGGGGACTGTCACACTCCCGGGCTCATCCAACACTCAGGACTCCACTTCCCACAATCCCCCTCACACACCAGTCACTACCACGTGCCAACCCAGAACCACTTCCGAGGAGTGGCTCCCCTAAGCTCTAATCACCATCACCTGTACCTTTTTGTTTCCATTTATTTATGCCCCTTTGTTTGTCGCACAGTATTGCTTCTACATTTCATGAGCCTACTGAGCATTATTATTCTGATTGCTTACCTGTGTATGACCCTTTTTGCCTTCCGTTTTTTTCCGTTTTACCTAGCCCTTGTGCTTGTTTGCCCGTTTCTCTTGCTTCCCGGTTTTTCAATCCTCACCTGTTTCCCAATTCCGATTTGCCTAGCCCTTGTGTTTAGATTGCCCGTGTCTATTGATTCCCGGTTCTTGGACTCTTGCCTGTTTACTCATCATGATTTGTCTAGCCCTCGTAACTGTTTTGGATCTCTCGGTATTGACCTGGCCTGGCTTTTGTACATTGTCTTTTTTCATTGTGCTCATTAAAACCTTGAGTTCATTCACAATCCGCGAGTGTCTGGTTTGTTACAGCCGTGTTACAGAGATGTGCAGTGGGAATGATGGTGGCATTTAAAGTGGATGTTGGACTGCACCAGGGCTCAGCCCTAAGACTCTTCTTGTTTGCAGTGGTAATTGACAGGTTGACAGATGACACCAGGCAAGAAGTCCCATGGACAATGATGTTTGCAGATGATATTGTGATCTATAGTGAGAACAGGGAGCAAGTGGAAGAAAATTTAGAGACATGGAGATATGCACGAGAGAAAGGGGAATGAAAGTCAGTAGGAACAAGATGGAGTACATTCACATGAATGAGGGTGAGGACAGTGGTATGGTACAGCTACAAGGAACAGAGCTGGTCAAAGCAGATGAGTTCAAATATCTGGGGTCAACTGTACAAAGTAATGGTGAGTGCAGAAGAGAAGTGAAGCAGAGAGTGCAAGCAGGTTGAAATGGATGGAGGGGAGTGTCAGGAGTGATTTGTGGCACAAGGTTGCTGACAAAAGTGAAAGGGAACATGTACACGGTGTCATGGTGGTGTAGTGGTTAGCACTGTCACCTCACAGAAAGAAGGTTGTGCATTCAAGCCAAGTGGCCTACAGGGGTCTTTCTGTGTGGAGTTTGAATGTTCTCCCTGTGTCTGTGTGGGCTTCCTCCAGGTGCTCTGGTTTCCCCCACAGTCCAAAGACATGCAGTGAGGTTAACTGGCTATTCTAAATTGCCCATAGGTAAATTTGTCAAAATTTATTTTTGATATATTTAATCAAAATATATTGATATATTCATTAAAAAAAGAATCCTTCCATATGAATTTCAAGCCCCATGGTCTCTGAGTTTATTCCTGGTCAGATCCAGTTCTCTCATCTTGGAGGATTCAAAGCTGAGCACTGAGGCCAAAGCTGCACACCCTTTCTCATTCAGACCACGATTATTAAATTCTGGGAAATACACCACTTGTGATTTTCATACGAGGTACATCTGGGACATGGGCAACCAAAAGTGTGACACAAATCTCTGTCACTCATGAGGAAATCAATGAATATTTGTTTGTGTGTGTGTGTGTGTGTGTGTGTGTGTGTGTGTGTGTGTGTGTGTGTGTGTGTGTGTGTGTGTGTGTCTGTGAGAGAGAGAGAGAGAAATAATTCTACAAGCAATTCACTAAGCTGAAATTCTCGTCCATCCTGAACAATGATTGCAGTACAAAGGAGTAAATGTTCCGTCTTTCGAACCCTCACCTGTTTCAAAGCTTATTTTGAGCTCCTTTGATTAATTCAATTATAAGATGCAGGAATCATATCATATTCAAAAAGATGTTAACAAATTCATCCTAATAATTTGTAATGCCATAACAATAATCATAAAAGCTCTTTTCAGTCCCAAGACAAGCAAAGATCAGTAACATCAAATACACATACAAAACACAACTAATTTATTTATCACATAATGACAGGGGAAGAATACAGAGCAAAGCCCCAATTGATTTTCAACCCCTTTAGCAGAGATTTTGTTTTTTACACTAGATGCCCTTCCTGATGCAACCTTCCCTAATCTTTCCGGGCTTGGGACCAGCACTAAGTATGCACTGGCTTGTGCAAACCCACGGGGTGGGTCTTTTTACCAACATGTACGTCTTTGAATCATAAGGGAAACCAGAGCACCCAGAGGAAACCCATGCAGAGCAAGAACATGCAAATTCCACACAGAAAGGCTCCCTTTGGCTGTGGGGCTCAAGCCCAGAACCTTCTTGCTGTGAGGCAACAGTTCAAACTACTACACCACTATACTGCCCCATACACCACTGTGCTACCCTAAACGAATGTTGTGATCAGAAAATTACAACTCAAATGATGCAGTGAAATGAAATTATTTTCACCCTCAGGACATTGATGATGAACCTACAACCTCAGCTTCAGTCTTAATAAGGAATGTCTTATTGAGGAGCAGGTCATGTGACTCTCAGAGAGATTATCTTACCCCAGTGTCTCCAGTTTGCAGTGAGGATTCTCCAGTCCAGCAGAGAGATGCTTCACTCCTGAGTCTTTGAGTTTATTCCAAGACAGATCCAGTTCTTTCAGATTGGAGGATTCAGAGCTGAACAATGAAGCCAAAGCTGCACACCCTTTCTCATTTACACTGCAATTTTTCAACCTGAAGGAAAGAACAAAATACATTACCTGTACAGTATTCAACTCGTTCTCTTTAAAATGTGAACTGTACAATCAAGGTATGCAAGGGGTGCAACATGCTGCAACATTTATTATGTAATGTGTCTTTACTGAATGTAGATTAGAGACATTTATACAACAGCACTCTTGAGTCTGGATTCTGATTGGTCAGAAGGTGCTGATTAATTTTCAATAACAGCAGCTCTGACAGTAGTGCAGCTGAATATCACAGGTTTATATTAATGCACTGGAATACACTTTTTTTTACACTAAAAGCTCGTTCACACGGAATTTCATGGAGGATCTACATAACCTAAAGCTAAAAAAAAAACCAGGTTATTATAAAAGACAACCTATTTAATAAAAACAAAACTATCATGGTGATCTGGTATAGATTTCTGTATGATGGTATTTATGTCAGATTTATGGAAGGAGTCTTCAGTGTAAGCACTTTGTAATATTCAGTGAGCTTTTCCACCATGGGAGAGTCTTCACAATGGAGAACGTTACACCTTCTGGTTTCTTATTCATGTAATTAGTTTTTTTGTTGTTGTTGTTGCTTCTTTTATAAAATTCAAGTGAGCAACTTTGGAGTTGTAAAGGCCAAATATGAAAGTCATCTCTTAAATTCTGGTTTCAAGAGAGTTAGATGTTGTATGGGAGTGATGGTCAGGAGTCCACAATCTTTTTGACATATTGTACATACAACTCTTATTTGAGTGCTTATCTTATGAGGTCTAACAATGTTCTTCCATCTTAAATATTGTAAGAGTTTTCCAATTATAGTCACCATTACTTACTGAGCTTTTCTGGATGCTGCAACCACAGGCAGGAGCTTCAGAAGAACCTCATTTGATTTACTCTGACCTTTGGTATATTTCTGAAGAACAAATCCATCCTCTTCCTGCATAGATGTCAGTAACACAAACACCACAGCTGACCACTGAGAAGAAGAAAGATTGATTTCTTCTAAATTTCCAGATTGCAGGTACTGTTGGATTTCCTCAACAAGAGAATGATCCTCCAGTTCATTCAGACAGTGAAACAGATTGATGGATTTCTCTGTTGAGGGATTCGCTCTGATCTTCTTTTTGATGTAATGAACTGTTTCCTGGTTACTGTGGGAACCTGTCTGTGTCACTATGGACTGTAAGAGGATCTGATTGGACTCCACTGAGAGGCCGAGAAGAAAGCGAAGGAAAAGATCCAGATGCCCATTTTTACTCTGTAAAGCCTGGTCTACAGCACTCTTGTGGACATCCGTGATTGTAATTTCTCTGAGCAGTGTTGACATTTGAGAAAACAGACTCTGCTGAAGAACATTTCTCTTTCCCTTCATAAAAACCAGGTGCACACAGAGAGCTGCAAGGTGTTCCTGAATGCTCAGATGAACAAAGCAGTACACTTTACTCTGGTGAAGCCCACACTCCTCTCTGAAGATCTGTGTACACACACCTGAATACACTGATGCTTCCATCGTGTCAATGCCACACTCCATCAAGTCTTCCTCATAGAAGATCAGGTTCCCTTTCATCAGCTGCTGAAAAGCCAGTTTACCCAGTTTCAGAATCATTTCTTTATCTGCCTCTCTGCTCTTTGTGTACTTTTTCTTTACGATGTTTGTCTGAATGAGGAGGAAGTGGGTGTACATTTGAGTCAGAGTCTTGGGGATCTCTCCACTCTCTGCTTCACCCAACAATTTCTCTAGAACAGTGGCTGAAATCCAGCAGAAGACTGGGATGTGACACATGATGTAGAGGCTTCTTAATGACTTCAGGTGTGTGATGATTCTGTTGCTCAGGCTCTGATCACTGATCCTCTTCCTGAAATATTCTTCCTTCTGTGGGTCATTGAACCCTCGTACCTCTGTGACTCGATGGACACACTCAGAGGGGATTTGATCAGCTGCTGCTGGTCGGGAGGTGATCCAGATGAGAGCAGAGGGAAGCAGATTCCCTTTGATCAGGTTTATCAGCAGCACATGCACTGATGATGATTCAGTTACGTCACACACTCTCACTGTGTTCTGGAAATCCAGAGGAAAATGACACTCATCCAAACCATCAAAAATGAACAGAACTTTGTGCAGATTGAAGATGTTCATTTCTTTTATCTCCTTAAAAACAAAATGAAGGAGCTCCATCAGACTCAAGTTTTGATCCTTCATCAAATTGAGCTCTCTGAAAGGAAGTGGAAATATGAGATGAACATCCTGGTTTGTTTTCCCTTCAGCCCAGTCTAGAATGAATTTCTGCACAGAGACGGTTTTTCCAATGCCAGCGACTCCCTTTGTCAGAACGCTCCTGATGGGTTTGTCTTCTTCAGATAAGGGCTTAAAGATGTCATTGCATTTGATGGGTGTTTCCTCTGTTGCTGCTTTCCTGGATGCTGCCTCGATCTGTCTCACCTCATGTTCATTATTGACTTTTCCACTGTCTCCTTCTGTGATGTAGAGCTCTGTGTAGATCTCATTGAGAAGTGTTGGGTTTCCCTGGTTTTTTATCACGTCATTTACATGCTGAAACTTCTTTATCAGATTTAATTTGCATCTCTCCTGAAGATGAGGTTCAGTAGTTAGAGACTTGCACCTGTAAAATTGTAACAGACATGTGGTGAGATATCAGGGACAATCTCTGTGATTTCACTTAAATCTGCTGAATATGTACTTGATAACCTCATCAAGTTGTCGAAATACTCAGTCGGATATGATGGGAGAGATGTTTATAATCCAAGGGGAATTAAAAAAAACTGTTCTGGTTTCACTTCTTACCCTTCTCACTTCTTACCTTGTATCTGTGATTATGATCTTCTGCTCAGTTTTGCTTCTTGCTTGTTGTGGGACACTGTGAAAACAAAATATTTTATGTACAATATATGATCAAAATTATGTACACACTTGACCATCACACCTCTATGACTTTGTTAGACATCACATTCCGAAGCCATAGCCATTAATACAGAGTCCTCCCTCCGCCTTTGCAGATTTAACATCCTCCCCTTTTTTGGGAAGATTTTCTACAAGATTGTGGAGTGTGTCTGTGGGAATTTGTGCCCATTCAGTCAAAAGAGCATTTGTGAGGTCAGGAACAGATTTTGGATGAGAAGGCCTGGCTCATGATCAATGTTCCAGTTCATCCCAAATGTGTTGAATGGGGTTAAAGCCAGGGCTGTATACAGGGCAGTGAAGTTCCTCCACCAAAGTCATCAAATAATGTCTTTATGGACCATGTATAGTGCACAGGGGCACAGTCATGCTCAAACAGGAAAGGGATTTCCCCAAATTGTTGCCACAAAGTTTACAAAGCAAACAATTGTCTAAAAATGTCTCCTCCACCCCACTTTACTGTTGGCACTATACATTCTGGTAGGTCTCATTCTCCTGGTATCCACCAAACCTGGATTCATCTATCAGATGGCCAGATAGAGAAGCGTGATTCATCACTCCAGAGAACACGTTTCCACTGCTCCAGAGTCCAGTGATAGTGGAAACCCATTTCATTAAGCTCCTGACACTCAGTTCTTGTGCTGATGTTGCTTCCAGAATCAGTTTGGAACTCTATTGTCAGTGACGCAATCGAGGATAGGTGATTTTTTTTTAAACATTCTGCATGCTTCAACACTTGATGGCCATGTTCTGAGAGTTTGCATGGTCTACTGCATTATGACTGAACTGTTGTTGCTTCTAGATGCTTCTACTTCACAATAGTAGCACTTACAGTTGACCAGAACTGATCCAACAAGGCAGAAATTTCAGTAACTGACTTGTTGCAAAGGTGGCATCCCATAACAGTGCTGCATTTACTGAGTTCTTCAGTGTGATCCATTCTACTGTCAGTGTTTGTCTGTGGAGATTACATGGTTATGAGCTTAATTTTATGTACCTGTTGGCAACTGATGTGGCTGAAACACCTGAACTCAGTCATAAAGAGGGGTGTCCACATACTTTTAGCAATATAGTGTGTCATACACGTCTAAGTCTTTATTACATCATTATCCACAAACTTAAAATTACAGTTTGAACAGTTTGAAAATGGTGAGCCTGAAATCTGCTCCAAGATTTCCACATTTTCACAAATGTAACTAAACCTGATGGAGATGCCTCAATATACAAGATCTTTAAATAATCTTCATGTGTTTATAGATGTATTAGAATAAAATTGGCAAATAAATAGCTGTTATCTTAATCTAATGTTTATTTCCAGTGTATCAGTGAGGATTCTTCCTTCCTTTTAAATGTTAATTCCATAAACTCATTACTCTCCATAAATCACGCAGCTGGGTCCTGATGAGTCTGATCCTTTTATCTGGGTTTCACTACACAACAGAACACATCATCTATTGTACTGAAATTGAAACCACAACAAATATATTTACTCATAAGGACACAAATTATTCAGTCTCAGATTGTAACAAATACAGGCACACACATTTACACACACATACTTGAGCCATAAACTAAAACATTGTGACTTTTTATGATGCATTTCTGCAGGAATAAGCTGCAGTGCAACACACTGAATTAGATATAAGGAGATACCTGTATCCAGCTGTGGATTCTCCATCTTTAAAATTTAGTGGGAACTTCATTGAGAAATCACTCTTCATAGACACACAGCTGGGCCCTGGTGAGTCTGATCTCTTCATCTGAGTTTCACTACACAGCAGGACACATTATAATTTGTTGTATTGCAATAAAAACCAGAATAAACACATTTTCTAATAAGGACACCAACATTATTCATATTAAGATTATTACAACACACACGTTAGCCATAAAATATATCTGTCTATTTATTTTGCATTTCTGCAGGAATAAGCTGCAGTGCAACACACTGAATTAGATATAAGGAGATACCTGTATCCAGCTGTGGATTCTCCATCTTTAAACTTTAGTGGTAAAGCCATAGACTTGTCACTCTTCATAGAGACACAGCTGGGCCCTGGTGAGTCTGATCTCTTCATCTTGGGCACACTGCTTACACACAACACCAGATGTGTAATCTTCAATGTCCATTTGTGTTGTGCTAATTTTTTTATAAAGTTCTTCTTGTGGGGCGGCACGGTGGTGTAGTGGTTAGCGCTGTCGCCTCACAGCAAGGTCTGGGTTCGAGCCCCATGGCCAACGAGGGCCTTTCTGTGCGGAGTTTGCATGTTGTCCATGTGGGTTTCCTCCGGGTGCTCCGGTTTCCCCCACAGTCCAAAGACATGCAGGTTAGGTTAACTGGTGACTCTAAATTGACCGTAGGTGTGAATGGTTGTCTGTGTCTATCTGTCAGCCCTGTGATAACCTGGTGACTTGTCCAGGGTGTACCCTGCCTTTCGCCCATAGTCAGCTGGGATAGGCTCCAGCTTGCCTGCGACCCTGTAGAACAGGATAAAGCGGCTAGAGATGATGAGATGAGTTCTTCTTGTAAATGTAAGGAATTATGTTGTTTTTGTTTTGTTTTTTTTTTTACTCCATGGGGAGGCATTATTTTTTTCAGGTTGTCTGTGCGTCTCTCAGAGATTCTCATTAGTGTGATATCTCAAGAACAAGGGGTTGACAGTTTGTTGGATTTATATTAAATTATCATTGTAACCAGCAGATCAACTGATTAGATTTTGAAATTGATCCACACAGGGTCAAGGTTCAACCAATCAAATTCAGGTCACAAAATTCAATACAAACAAACAAACAAACAAACAAACAAACAAACAAACAAACAAACACACACACCTGGGGTTCTCAGTGGGAGACAAAAGCAATTGATCCTGAAGTGTGTTATGCCATTTTTACATCTCCTGTATGTCCCTATCTCACTATATCAACAGAACACTGCAAAGCAATCATAGATTTGAATCAGATTAATAAAGGAAATCTATCTTTTAACTCTCATGTGTTCTTTACAGAAGTCTGCAGTGGGAGTTTGAGTGAATTATAACATGGTATGCATTTGTATGATTTTTTTCTTTGTGTCAAAGCAAGCTGAAAGACAATGTACACACTGAAAATAATTCAGCAGTTTATTCTTTATCATGAGTAAATTATCAGGACTCAACATGACGACTTTACCGAGTGGCTGAGAAATGCAATAAGGGGACAGACTCAGAAAATATTACTGAAACACTGAATATTACAAAACATTTCATAACACACACCCCTTGGCTTTACACAAAACAAGAAATGCTGGAAACAAAATTAAATCATTTTAAAATTCCTTACATCTATATACAGATTGTATACAAAAAAAAAGCCGCCCCTCACTTTAGTATGGCACGGACTGGTGGAGGATCTATAGACACATCGCTGTACATGGAGACACAGCTGGGTCCTGCACATTTTGATCTCTTTTCCCAGGTTTCATTAGAAAAAAAAAACACCACATATTCTACTCCTAAAATATTACTTAAGGTTAATCATTTATGTACAGCATTTAGACTATCATTAACACACACAGACAGTCAGTAGAGAGAACAGTCAAAGTCTCACTATAAAGATTTTGAATAGAAATTAAAGTGTATTTTAGTAGTTTACCTCTTTTTTAATTGTGGAAATCCATCAGATTGGTCAGGATTACACTGATCCATCTTTCACCATTCATAAAGAAAAGTTATTCTTCATGGAAAGACAGCTGTGTACAACCAGGTCTGATCTCTTCTGCTGCAATGTTCAGAGTTCACAGAACAGTTTCACTCCTCCTCCCCCCCGCCATTCTCCATACCTGACATTAAAATAGAAAAATCTTTCACTTTTCACCAAAAGTCCTTGTTCCCTTGGAATTAATCTCGTTTTTTAAAAAACAAAACAAAAAAAGTTTTCTGTTTGTTCAGCCACAATTTGAAAATGGAGTCGAAGCTCCAGAAACTCTTTCACTGTTGGAAAGGTAGAACATGTTCAGGCAGATTCACAGCCACATGGAATGTAAACAGGTTGAACAGGTGAGGAGACTCAACTTCCCAGAAGATTCCTTGAGTAAAGTCATGAATAATGAATGACACAAGGATTAAAATCAGTGTGGTTTTGCTTATTTGCTTTTGTAGCAGGGTTCTCTGGTTCCTCTCAACCTCTGTTGTTTAACTGCAGTCACACCATCTACACCTGGGAGAAGCTCCATCATACAATCTACTCTTAGGAATATTTCTGCATGTGCATTACATTTCATGGTAGCTCATTAAGAACTATGGTTTGGTCTTTCAGGTTCATTAAATGGATAGATAGATAGATAGATAGATAGATAGATAGATAGATAGATAGATAGATAGATAGATAGATAGATAGATTCAATCTCACTATAAGAAAGTGAAGACCTCCATATTTATGCTTATTACACAGAAATCTTTAATAATGAAATGTTGCAGAGGTTAAAAGAACTAAAAGTAATAAAGAGTTTCTAAGAAGCCAATCTAAGACTCAGCTTAAAGTTAATTGCAAAGAAAAGTCCATAATATTCTGAGAAATTAAAATGAATTCTTAGTGATTTTTTTATTAAATCACATTAAACTCCAAAGAATTCATGAAGAGGATTTCATCATGACCCGACTTTCATATTTCACTCCTGATTAATTCCGTTCTGCATGTTCAGATACATATATGTTATTTACCAGCTGGGAGGTCTGTATGGTGAAATACCGTGATCAAGGTCTTGAAAGTACTGTAGGTATCATGCGCCATCTTGTGTCTAAGAACTACAACTCCCAGCCCACTTCCGCGTTGACTACATCACGCCTGGGCGGGATCACTTACATCACCTCCATGAGATTCAAAAGTGCTTGGAATACACCATTTTCTTTGTCTCTGAGTCTGATCCCGAGCGGAACGGACCTAAAAAGAGACACTCACCCTCGGACCGTCTGAAACCACATTTCAGCATGTTTCCTCTTCTGGCCTACCTCTGATCAAGGTAAAGTTCAGAAACACGCGATTTTTAACTCAAGTGAGTTATGAACCGGTTTATTTCTTTCAGTTATTTTTCAGTACATACTAGACTGCAACCAAATAGGCAGTTTTATTGGTGTTGGGAGCGGCTGGACCATCCTAACCCTGTCTGATCAGAACTTTCTTCTCACGAGCTACGAAGATCTTCAAAGAAAACTTCAGAGCAACCGTTCTCTCTCTCTCTCTCTCCGTGGACCGAAGCGCTTCCACGCAACCTTCCGCCTCAAATTTCTTCAGACTGAAGACGAGACTCTTTGCAGTAAGAAGGCATTGGGCAAACAGAAGTTTAAGTCTTAGGAATTAGTTATTCACTTAATATGAAGTTATATGAAGTTAAATGAAGTGTATACACTGAATTTTGGTTCTCTATCATTTGTTTGTTGATTTAAAATTGGTTAAGCCATAAGTTTGTGCGTCTCTCTCTCTCTCTCTTATTCTTTTACTAATATCCTCAATCTCCTTAACACACATTTTGACCTTATTAAGATTTCAGGGGGTTTGATAATGTTATGAGTGTAGAATTTCTTTGTTACTTAGAAAACACGTGCTCACTAAATCATGAGGATTCCCCTCATCCAAGATTGCAGATAAGACACCCTGGCTCGTCCTTGCACGGACACATTCCAACTTCAAGAGAGACCCAAGGTGTCTCTCTCTCTCCCTTCACACACACACACACACACACACACACACACACACACACACACACACCAAGATTGCAGATAACAAAATTCCTGTGTCTCACATAGCTCACAAGCTAAAACTGCTTATACACACACACACACACACACACTCTGTTTACAGAAGATTTCAATTCCGCTGCTATTAAATTGTTCAATTTTTCCTTTTCTTTTTATTAAAAATTTTTTATTATCTTTGTTATAATAAACTCCACTATTATTGAAATTGTGTGTAGTGTCTATCTGCTGTTTCAATATTTTGAAGTTGCCCAATCGCAAAGAATTCAAAGGTGTAGACAATTTTATGTAATATGGTAAGTGATCAATAATGATATACCATAATTTAGCTGTTTGGTAATTTAACCAGGATTAATGGTATGATTCACTAAATGATTCACAGATTCGATTCACTGAATGATTCACTTTAAACGATTCAAATGAGACTGATTCTATGGTATGATTCAATTCAAATGAGTCAAATTAAACGATTCAATAGGATTGATTTATTTTAATTATTAACCTTCAAATTTAATGAGACTGATTTCATGTAATTATTAAAGATTGATCACTTATCCAATCCTAAATACACAAAATCATTAATTACACCTACAGTACTGAGTGAGGCCCTCTGGGCCGAGGTCAGTATTCAAGGCCGAGGTCACGGTATTTCACCATACGGACTGACCTTAAGCTGGTAAATAATATATTTATTTTTTTCTTTACCAAATTCAAACAGAAAACGAGAGCACCCGAAAGGGAAAACCAAACCTAGCCGAGCCGCCATTTTGAATCCTCATTCGCGGCTGTAATGCAAATTGCTTCCTCCTCAGTATACAAGTGCACTTCCATGGAAGGAAAAAAAATGCATTTTGCCACCTATGTAGTCCCCTATTTAAACAAATAGGAGTCATTCAGGATTCAGCCATGTTTTTGCTTGGCATTAGCAAGTTAGAGGTTTTTAGCTTTCTCCTGAAATGTTTTATTTTGTCTTCCTCAGGGTAGTAAAACTCACTTTTGCTGTGAACACTGTCGTTATCATAATCCATGATGTAAAATTAATGCTATTTTGAATCCTCATTCACGGCTGTAATGCAAATTGCTTCCTCCTCAGTATACAAGTGCACTTCCATGGCAGGAAAACAACTACATTTTGATGCCTACACTGTAAAAAATGATTTGTTGTTTTAATTTAAAAAAGTTAGTGTCCGAGCTGCCTTAAAATTTTGAGTTCATTGAAATCCATATAGTAAGTTAAATTGTTCACCTCATTGTGTTAACTTACGATATTAATTTCAATGAGCTCAACATTTTAAGGCAGCCCAGACACTAACTTTTTTAAGTTAAAACAACAAATCATTTTTTACAGTGTATGTAGTCCCCTATTTATACAAAATTGAGTCATTCAGGATTCAGCCATGTTTTTGCTCGGTGTTAGCAAATTACAGGTTTTTAGCTTTCTCCTGAAATGTTTTCTTTTATTTCTTCTTCCTCAGGGTAGTAAAACTCGCTTTTGCTGTGAACACTGCCATTATCACTATCCATGATGTAGAATTAATGCTATTCTCCTGAGAAATGCTGGCAAAAATTTAAGATTTTTGATAATCGTAGAAATAAATCTTATAAAAAAAAAGATAAATGTTGACAAAAAATGCTACTATGTTTGTTGTTGTGAACGAGCAAGTTGCCAGAGGTCCATAACCGGGGTCCATACCATAGGGTATGGACCCACTCGACAGCCAATCAGAGCGCAGGATTTCGACCACGAAAAAAATAAATACATTTATTTTAACTTAGTTCTTAAATTTATTTCTAAAAAATGTAATAGATGCATCAAAAGCAGATTCTACAGTAGTCATGACATGACTTTCATGCATTTCTACTATAACAGTTTACAATAATGCCATTTTAACATCTCCAAAAAATATCAGATTATGTTACATTTGTGCCACATTTTAAAATCCCATAAAATTATGTCAAATTATTTTCTGAAAATTGTGCTATATTTATATTGCAAAAGCAGATTCTACATTTCTCACCACATGACTTTCTTCCTTTTCTATTGAGTGGAGACTTTTTATACCCAAAGTGTAATGATCACATTCCCAATTACTAAGAGCAGAGAGTGTGACGGAGCTTCTCCCAGCTGCAGATGCTGTGACTGCAGTCAAACAGCAGACGTATCCAGGAACCAGAGAAAACCCTGCTACAAAAGCAAATAAAACCACACTGATTTTAATCCATGTGTAATTCATTATTCATGACTTTAATAGAGGCATTTTCTGGAAACAAATCATTATTTTTCTTTTTTCAGACATGTAAAAGTTTTTTCCTTTACCTGATGAAGACGGAAGTTACACCGTCGAAACATGTCAGGTAAAGGAAAAAACTTTTACATGTCTGAAAAAAGAAAACTAATGATTTAATTTAATAAGAAGACATAATGAACGTAACACATCCATCTTCTGGAAAGTTGAGTAAATGCCACATGCAAGAGAAGAAGAAAGCAGAGTCACTGTAGCATGTAGAGATCCTGAGGCTTACTGAGGGGAAAAACAGCTTTCGCATCCTAGCAGTATTACTGATAATAATGTTCTTTCACAAAACAAAGTGAATCTAATATTTTCGTCAGTGGAGCTGTCTGTGTCCTGTACAATATACATTCAAATAATAAAGCTTTAAATCCTCTTAAGTCACAGTACGGTATATTGGTTTACTGCAGAGGTTAATCACAGTACAGTTAGAAAACTATGCTAATCTACAGTGGTGCTTGAAAGTTTGTGAACCCTTTAGAATTTTCTATATTTCTGCATAAATATGACCTAAAACATCATCAGATTTTCATACAAGTCCTTAAAGTAGATAAAGAGAACCCAGTTAAACAAATGAGACAAAAATATTATACTTGGTCATTTATTTATTGTGCAGCAATAACTGCAACTAAATGTTTCCGGTAACTGTTGATCAGTCCTGCACACCGGTTTGGAGGAATTTTAAGAAGAAACCTTTATTTGTCACATGCACAGTTCAAGCACAGTGAAATTCATCCTCTGGATTTAACCCATCTGAAGCAGTGAACACACGTGCACACACCCAGGGCAGTGGGCAGCCACACTAGAGTGCCTGGGGAGCAGTCAGGGGTTAAGTACTTTGCTCAAAGGCACTTCAGCCCAAGGCCACCCCATGTTAACCTAACTGCATGTCTTTGGACTGTGGGGGAAACCAGAGCACCTGGAGGAAACCCACGCAGACACAGGGAGAACATACAAACTCCACACAGAAAGGCCCTCGCTGGCCACTGGGTTTGAACCCAGAACCTTCTTGCTGTGAGGCGACTGTGCTAACCACTACACCACCGTGCCGCCCAATTCCCAATTTAGCCCATTCCTCCATAAAGAACAGCTTCAACTCTGGGATGTTTGTGGGTTTCCTCACATGAACTGCTCGCTTCAGGTCCTTCCACAACATTTCAGTTGGATTAAGGTCAGGACTTTGACTTGGCCATTCCAAAACATTAACTTTATTCTTCTTTAACCATTCTTTGCTCAAACGACTTGTCTGCTTAGGGTTGTTGTCTTGCTACATGACCCACCTTCTCTTGAGATTTAGTTCATGGACAGACGTCCTGACATTTTCCTTTAGAATTCGCTGGTATAATTCAGAATTCATTGTTCCATCAATGATGGCAAGCTGTCCTGGCCCAGATCCAGCAAAACAGTCCCAAACCATGACACTACCACCACCATTTTTCACAGATGGGATAAGGTTCTTATGCTGGAATGCAGTGTTTTCCTTTCTCCAAACAAAACGCTTCTCATTTAAACCATTTATTTTGGTCTCATCCATCCACAAAACATTTTTCCAATAGCCTTCTGGCTTGTCCACATGATCTTTAGCAAACTGCAGACGAGCAGCAATGTTCTTTTTGGAGAGCAGTGGCTTTCTCCTTGCAACCCTGCCATGCACACCATTGTTGTTTAGTGTTCTTCTGATGGTGGACTCATGAATATTAGCCAATGTGAGAGAGGCCTTCAGTTGCTTAGAAGTTACCCTGGGGTCCTTTGTGACTTTGCCGACTATTACACGCCTTGCTCTTGGAGTGATCTTTGTTGGTTGATCACTCCTGGGGAGGGTAATAATGGTCTCGGATTTCCTCCATTTGTACACAATCTGCCTGACTGTGGATTGGTGGAGTCCAAACTCTTTAGAGATGGTTTTGTAACCTTTTCCAGCCTGATGAGCATCAACAGCGCTTGTAAAGGTTCGCTAGATGTGGGTGGAGCACAGAGGACGGCAGGACAGAGACTGAGTTCGCAAAACTCTTTTATTTGCACTTTTCAGTGGAAACGTTTCTCTCTCAGCCACACACGCACGCACACACATTCCGGTCCTCGGGTTGTGGAGAGAGCTCCTCTGCTCTCACTCTCCCTCCTTAAATAGCCCGGTTTACTGGGGAGAACACACACAAAACATAGATTAATCACACTCAGGTGAAGCGATTCTGCCACTTACCTTCCCCAACTCCGCCCTCCTGTCACAGACCGGCGCTTGACCACGCCCCCGCTGCCACATACCCCCACCGCCCGACTCAGGCCGGGCACCTGTCCGGCCCGCAGCCGACTCCCCCCCCCCTTGACGGGAGAGGAAGTCCGCAACGACCATCTGCGCCCCCGGCCTGTGGACCACCTTGAAGTTGAAAGGTTGGAGCGCTAGATACCAACGGGTGATCCGCGCGTTGGCATCCTTCATGCGGTGGGGCCACTGGAGGGGCGCGTGGTCCGAACAGAGGGTGAAAGAGCGCCCCAGCAGGTAGTAACGGAGGGCGAGGACCGCCCACTTGATCGCCAGACACTCTTTTTCGATAGTGCTGTAGCGCCCCTCACGCACCAACAGCTTCCGGCTGATGTATAATACTGGGCGATCCTCTCCCCCCACCTGCTGGGACAAAACGGCCCCCAGCCCTCTGTCCGACGCATCCGTCTGTAACAAAAAAGGGAGAGAGAAGTCAGGGGAGTGTAACAGTGGCCCCCCACACAGTGCAGCCTTTACCTCAGAGAAAGCCCACTGGCACTGCTCCGTCCACTGGACCGGATCTGGCGCCCCCTTTTTAGTGAGGTCAGTCAGCGGGCTGGTGACGTCCGAATAATTAGGTATAAACCTACGATAATAGCCAGCCAGCCCCAGGAACTGTCTCACCCCCTTTTTGGTCTTGGGCCTCGGGCAGGCCGCAATCGCTGCGGTCTTATTAATTTGGGGACGCACCTGCCCGTTACCCAAGTGGAAGCCCAGATACCGTACTTCCACCCGCCCAATCGCACACTTCTTCAGGTTGGCAGTGAGCCCCGCCCGCCTCAGCGACCTAAGGACGGCCCTCAGGTGTTGCAGGTGCCGCTGCCAGTCATTACTATAAATGATGATGTCATCCAAGTAAGCAGCCGCATAGGTGGCGTGGGGCCGGAGGACCCGGTCCATCAGCCGCTGAAACGTAGCGGGCGCCCCAAACAGCCCAA